>NC_133329.1:288362785-288676952 GCF_042186555.1 Aquarana catesbeiana
TATGTGAATGAGTATCGGGTACATTGTACCCCTACCCATTCACCTAAAAAAAAAAAAAAAAAAAAAAAGTGTCAAAAATAAAACACAGAACACATGTTTTTAAAGTAATTTATTAGGTAGCTCCAACTTCTTCTCCGGCTCTTCTGGCGACGTCTTCTGCCTCCTCCACTGATGTCTTCTGCCTGTGCTGGTTCTTCTCCCCGATCTGGGTCTTTTCCGCTCTCCGCTGATGTCTTTTAGCCCTCTCTGGTTCTTCTCTTTCTGACCGCTGACTTCTGCCTCTGCTGGGTCTTCTCCGCTATCTTCTCGCTCTTTTGCTGGGTCTTCTCTGCTGTCTTCTCCCTCTGTCCTTCTGATGTCACTGCCCGGGGCACGATGGATGGTGACGTCATAAGGGGCGGGCCTCCGGTGACCGCGCCCCATGCCAATATAAGTAGTGGCACACCGCGCAACCCGGCATTGGAGTGGGAGAGAGCGTTGAGTCAACATCGGAAGAAGAACAGAGGGAGAAGACAGCAGAGAAGACCCAACAGAGGCAGAAGACAGCGGACAGAGGGAGAAGAACTGGAGAGGGCTAGAAGACATGAGCGGAAAAGACCCGGAGAGGGAGCGGATACCCTATTTTTAGAGGCATCCAGCTTCCACTTCCTCCTGGTGCTCCCCGGCACCAGAAGGAAGTCCACCTTTCCCCCCTCCCTCCGTGCAATCTTCTGGGACTTGTCACATGCGCAGTGCGTGCCCGGCTGTGAAGCCACAACCGGGCACCCACAGTCAGAATGCTGGCGCCGGGGAGAGGAGCGGGGCTTCATTCGCCCGCATCGCTGGACCGTGGGACAGGTGAGTGTCCGATTATTAAAAGTCAGCAGCTACACTTTTTGTAGTTGCTGACTTTTTTTTTTTTTTCAGATATATATTTTTTTATTGATTTTAGTGTACAGGGAAGGCAACATTCAAGTACAACAATAGCATAGAGCAGTCAGTTACAATTATACCTTTTGTTATAATTTTTTGTGCAATCAATGCATCCACAGGGTGGTATATTGCTGATACATTCAATAATTTCATTGGGTGACGAACTGTGCCGGGTTGTTACAGTACTCAATTCTGTGCTGCCTAATCCCTGTAGCAGTATGGATGGAACTCCGCTTTAATAGCTTACACAAGCTAAGCTAACAGAGGATCCAATTTTTTGTGTTGCAGTGGAGTCAGACCCTGGAGAGGATGACCTCAGTGCCAAGAGCTGGGACTCTCGTAAACTTACCAGTGAAGGCACAGGATCACTTACCAATCTTGAAGATGAGCTGAATAAGTCACAAACCCGCCTAGGGTACCTTGATGTAGACAAGGAGCTGGAATCTAAACAGGATTTGGTAAATATTATATAGATTTCTCTCTACCCCTATATACTGTCTATACTTGCTGGTTTCCTGTACCAGCCCACCAATGATGTTGCATTGGGCCTCATTACTCAGTATTGGCATACTGCACATACATGAGATCAGTTTCATAATGTACAGGGTGATAATACTGATGGATCTCATAGTTTATGCAGGAAATATTTCTGAAGGTACTGGTGGTGCTGCTTTCCTAGGGCCACCTGTGTGGCCAGGGCTGTCACCATTGCCTTAGTAGAAAAAGTATGTAGGAAAACAAAAAAGTAAGTAAAAGCATTATCCTCATAGATATTTAGTAAATTGTCTCCATATAGTGTCCTACCATGTTTTTTTACTCATTCACCATTGAGTTTATTGTTTATGGTTTATATATTTTTTAAATGTTGGTTGTATGTGCTATTGTTATCCTACTATTAATCAATATTTGTAAAATTACATGTTTTATTGCATCATTGCGATTTATTTTATGGCTGTTGAGAAAGCGGTAGTAACCTCGAAATGCCTTGCATAGTAAGAGTGACCCCAAAGCAGCAAGCTTCCCTTGTCGCCAACAAGTTTCCTTGTAGCATGAGATCTATACTGTATGTTAGCTAGAGGGTGCTGTGATGTGCTCCTGCTGTCACATGGACCTGGACACTGCTCACTAGCATGGGTTAGAAATGGGAGGCATTCTTCATAAATCCATTGATGTTCCCCAGGTTTGTAATATCCATGTGGTGTTGGGCAGTAACCACCTCTTTTACTTCCTGAGAGATTCAGAATCATTCTCCCATTTCCTCTTGAAGCAGTTTGGACTGAAAGGTGGTGTTCATTGTCTGATCCCAACTGCATATTATAGACCATGCAAGGACCAAATTTTCATCATCAACTAGAAAGCCACAGTTTTTTTTTTTTTTACTTTTGATGTATGAGTATAATGGTGAATTGATGAAGTATGAGCTATTTTAATGTTGTAGTGGATCGTTCCTCATATCAAAACATTGTAAAGATTTTACCATGCCACTTATCACTTAATATTTACTGAGATCACCTTTTAGATTGATGATAAAGAGTTTGACATTCCTCAAGTTGACACTCCACCAACACTGGAGAGCATCTTGAATGAGGTGAGACTTTTGTACTTTTTGTAGCATATGGTTAATGATGTATAGAATTATTTTTTTCCTGAAGAGTCATGTTCTTATGCAAATGTGGCCCAGGCCTCTCTCTTTTGAGAAAATGTATATTCTGGAACAAAAAAAAAATAAAACCTGCCAAATCTGTACATGGTTGAGTTATTGCCTAGCTTAAAAGGAAACCTGTACTGAAGGGGGTATGGGGGCCATGTTTTTTGGCCTCCTTTTGAGAATGCAGGGTTGCCTTGTAGTCTTAACCCCTTCATGGCCTCCATGCTAAAAATTAACCACTTAAGGATCGCCCCAGGTACATTTACTGCGGCAGGATGGCCTTTTAGCGCAAACTTGCGTACCTGTAAGTGAATCTCGTCTTTGTCTCTCGGACACAGCGGGGGCCAATCATCAGGTCCGGCGGCAGCGACGGCTGCCGGGATCCTGACGATCGTTCACAGAGACGCAGAACGGTGGTCTCCCTATGTAAACAAGACAGACTGCTGTTCTGACAGAAAGGAAAATGGAGATCTCATGTTTCTGCTAAGCAGAAATGTGGATCTCTGTTTTCTTTTAGTCAAAGCATTCCCCCTACAGTTAGAAAGCACACATATGGAACACGTTTAACCCTTTGATTGCCCCTGATGTTAACCCCTTTCCTTCCAGTGTCATTTATACATTGTCAGTGCATTTTTTTTAGCACTTATCACTGTATTGGTGTCACTGGTCCCCAAAAAGTGTCACTCAGTGTCCAATTTGTCCGATGCAATGTTGCAGTCCCACTAAAAACCGATGATCGCCACCATTACTAGTAAAAAATAAATATATAAAAAGTCCCTAAATCATTTCCATAGTTTGTAGACACTATAACTTTTGCACAAACCAATTAATATACGCTTATTGGGATTTTTTTTACCCAAATTATGTAGCAAAATACATATTGGCCTAAAGAAGAAATTAGATTTTTGACATTTTTTTAATTGGAAATGTTTTACAGCAGAAAGTAAAAAATATTGTTCTTTTTTTCTTTTTCAAAATTGTTTTTTTTTTGTTTATAGCGCAAAAAATAAAAACCGCAGAGGTGATCAAATGCCACCAAAAGAAAGCTCTATTTGTGGGGAAAAAAGGGCATAAATTTTATTTGAGCACAGTGTCGCACGATCACGCAATTGTCAGTTAAAATAACGCAGTGCCGTATCGCAAAAAATGGCCTGGTCAGGAAGGGGGTAAAACCTTCCGGGTCTGAAATGGTTAAACAATGAGTTCACCTTTTGAAAAAAATAAATAAATAAATTAACATGTTTATGCAGGTAAAAAAAATGTGCATTTATTATTATTTTTATTTCAGAAGCCTGCAGAGCATTGCATAATCCATTGATCATGGGTGCGATGGCTGGCACCAGCAGACACTTTCTACAGCTTTCTGCCCTTACCTGAGTATGTGCTTTCTGTTCTGAAAGCTGTGGGAAGTATCAATGTACTACCCTCGCAGTTCATGGAGATCTACAAATTGTCTGCTGGGGTGAACGAAGGTACTTGTAGTTCATTCATTTACAGATTGATGTGATTGAATGACACGGTTGTGCAAGTCCTGCACAGCCATGCTGCTTTTAAAAAAGTGCCAGCTTGTGCAGGCAGCTGTTGCTGACGGGGATCGGGGGGACACAGGAACGGGTGCTAGAGCACGTTACACATTACACCCTAAATATTTACCCATTAAAGACAAAGGGAGAACCAATAGCGCAATAATGTATTTTATTTAAAACGACCAGTAATACAATTTATCCTGCTTACATTGCTTTGTGCCTTGTCCCGGCACTAGGATAACCTGCGAGAAATGTTGGTAGGGAGCCGCACACCGCCACGCTCACGCCAGAAGGTCGCCGTGCATTCCACTCCCCTGTGAGAGAAAACCATAAGCTCGGACCCGTAAGTGACTGGAAGGCGCCTCAACGTACGTTTCGTAATTGCTATGTCATCAGATCATGGTTCCTGATGACGTAGCAATTCCGAAACGTTTGTCGAGGCGCCTTCCAGTCACGGCACTTCCGGGTCTGAGATTCCGGTTTTCTCTCACAGGGGAGTGGAACGCACGCCGACCTTCTGGCGTGAGCGTGGCGGTGTGCGGCTCCCTACCAACATTTCTCGCAGGTTTATCCTAGTGCCGGGACAAGGCACAAAGCAATGTAAGCAGGATAGATTGTATTACTGGTCGTTTTAAATAAAATACAGTATTGTGCTATTGGTTCTTTGTCTTTTATCCCGGGCATTGAGGTGGAGAGGAGATCATGGAATAGAGCAGTGGTCATCAACCCTGTCCTCAGGGCCCACTAACAGGCCAGGTTTTATGTATTATCTTGGGGAGATGAAGACTAGAAAACTGCAATCACTGAGCAGAAAATTATATCACCTGTGATGTATTTCAGTTATCTTGCAAACCTGGCCTGTTAGTGGGCCCTGAGGGCAGGGTTGATGACCACTGCAATAGAGGATTGAATGTTTTCCCCAGTCTACTTACTACAGGATATCTCCATAAAACGCTTCCTGACCTTCTTTTCAAGTTAAAGAGGTCACGGTTATCTGGTGAGCAGGCATTTTCATTTGAGTACTTCGGGTGTCATTTGGACTTACTTTGAGTGATGAAGGACTTTTCATTGCAAATTGATTAAGATTTTTCACTGAAGATTAATGGACTCTTAAGCTTTATATATATTAATATTGTTTATTTTTGGTTCACATTGTTCCATGTATATGGTCGTAAAGTTTAAATTGTTTATTGAGTATTTGTTGCACTAAGCGCCCCTATCATCACAAAATCATATTGTACAGCAGTTTGTCTACTTTTCTTGGGGAGCAGCTTCTTAGGTATTGTTTTATTTATTTTGGCGAAAGGTTTTCCCATTTTTTTCAGCACTTTTTAATATATACCTACATAGTCCTGCTCTAGGACTAGTCATGCCAAATGGCATAGAATGGCATAGAACCAATCAACCCAGTTGTTGCCATGGAGTAGCCTGCATAAAAAATCCTTTGGTCATTCATACACAAGAGGCTAGAGCTATCCTGCATTTATTATTATGGGATATCAATGTATGGCATTGGACAATAGACCTGTTTGACCAAATATCAAATTTAATCTATACAGACAGATGATGAGGATGAAGCCTTCATACCGGAAGATCCTGCACTACTGAACATAGAGACTATTGACACCCACTCCTGTGACACCTCATCATTGGCCAGCTCTGATAGTGGTGACCGAGCACACAAGAGGTATATTAAATAATCTTTATCGTTTGGATTTTTGAATCATGTGTCTTATTTTCAAAGTATTTGCCTTAACAGAACTTTACCACCACTGCCTACCAACTTGGAATTAAATAAATTCTTTGTACAACAATAGCTGCACTGCTGAACAATGTATATATGTATTTAAGTGTTCTTGCATAGCAAGACCACTTACTGTTATCTCACATATATATTATTATTCTTATTATAGCCAAATTTACCACCTGAACTCCTCCCACAGCTTTTACACTACATAGACAGTAATATACCAAAACGTGCGGATTGTTCCCGATTGGTTTGCTATTACTTTGTGGAACGTTTTGCCGAATGGTTCAGGAAATATCACCGTTTTTGTTCAAAACTAGAGTGGGAGGTGTCAAAATCTGACAACCCCATGATCAGCCAAAACATTATGACCACAACATGATCAGCCAAAACATTATGACCACAATATGATCAGCCAAAACATTATGACCACAACATGATCAGCCAAAACATTATGACCACCCCATGATCAGCCAAAACATTATGACCACCCCATTAAAAAAAGAAAAAATCATTTTTGAAAAAAATGTTCAGCTCTTTCAGCTAATGATGGGACTTTTTCAACTTTTTTACTACTATTTATACTTTTTTAAAATATTAAACTTTTTAACACTTTTCACAGTTACTCCAGCCACTCCAACCACACAACAGTTACTCAAGCCACTCCACCCAGTTACTCCGCCCACTCCAGTTGTAGAGGCAAGAACACGGGAATGTTTTATAGCAGAAAGTAAAAGTGTTTTTTTTTTTTTTTCAAAATTGTCGGTCTTTTCTTGTATATAAGGCAAAAAACTGCAGAGGTAATCAAATACCACCAAAAAATAGCTCTGTTTATGGGAAAAAAAGGACATAAATTTTATTTGGGTACATCGTCGCATGACCGCGCAATTGTTAAAGTAACGCTGTGCTGTATCACAACAAATGGCCTGTCATGAAAAGGGGGTAAACCTTCTGGAGCTGAAGTGGTTAAAGTGTCCCGTGCTCCCTATAGGTGGCCATTATTCAATATTACATTGCGCCACCACAAAGCCTTAAGCCACTTTGTGCTCCACACCACTTTTTGCCTTTCTGTGTAACCACTGCTGTAGCACTGAATTTGGTACCTTTTATTTATTTACAGTGCATCCAAAAAGTATTCACAGCGCGTTACTTTTTCCACATTTTGTTAGGTTACAGCCTTCTTCCAAAATTGGATTAAATTTATTATTTTCCTCAAAATTCTACAAACCATACCCCATAATAACAACGTGAAAGAAGTTTGTTTGAAGTCTTTGCAAATTTATTAAAAATAAAAAAAAAAAAGAGCAAAAAAATCACATGCACATAAGTATTCACAGCCTTTGCTTAATACTTTGTTGAAGCACCTTTGGCGCCAATTTACAGCTACAAGTCTTTTTTAGTATGATGCTACAAGCTTGGCACACCTATTGTTGGGCAGTTTCTCCCATTCTTCTTTGCATGACCTCTTAAAGTCAGTCAGGTTGGGTGGAGAGCATTGGTGCACAACCCTTTTCAGGTCTTTCCAGAGATGTTCAATCAGGTTCAAGTCTGGGCTCTGGCTGGGCCACTCAATGACATTCACAGAGGTGTCCTTTAGCCACTCATTTGTTATCTTGGCTGTGTTCTTAGGGGCATTGTCCTGTTGGAAGTTGAACCTTCCCCCCAGTCTGAGGTCCAGCGCGCTCTGGAGCAGGTTTTCATCAAGGATGACTCTGTATATTGCTGCATTCATCTTTCCATCGATTCTGACTAGTCTCCCAGTTCCTTCCACTGAAAAACATCCCCACAGCATGATGCTGCCACCACCATGCTTCACTGTAGGGATGGTATTGGCCAGGTGATGAGCGGTGCCTGGTTTCCTCCAGACATGACACTTCATATTCAGGCCAAAGAGTTCAATCTTTGTTTCATCAGACTAGAGAATTTTGTTTCTCATGGTCTGAGAGTCCTTCTGGTGTCTTCTGACAAACTCAAGGTGGGCTGTCATGTGCCTTTTACTGAGGAGTTCCTTCTGTCTGGCCACTCTATCATACAGGCCTGATTGGTGGAGTGAGGCAGAGATGATTGTTCTTCTGGAAGGTTCTCCTCTCTCCACAGAGAAACGCTGGAGCTCTGTCAGAGTGACCATCGGGTTCTTGGTCACCTCCCTTACTAAGGCCCTTCTCCCCCGATTGCTCAGTTTGGCCTGGGCGGCCTACTCTAGGAAGAGTCTTGGTGGTTCCAAACTTCTTCAAATTACAGATGATGGAGGCCACTGTGCTCATTGGGACCTTCAATGCTGCAGACATTTTTCTGTACACTTCCCCCAATCTGTGTCTCGATACAATCCTGTCTCGGAGGTCTACAGACAATTCCTTGGACTTCATGGTTTGTGCTGACATGCACTGTTAACTGTGGGACCTCATATAGGCAGGTGTGTGCCTTTCCAAATCATGTCCAATCAACTGAATTTAGCAGAGGTGGACTCCAAACAAGTTGTAGAAACACCTCAAGGATGATCAGTGGGAACAGGATGCACCTGAGCTCAATTTAAAGTGTCATGGCAAAGGCTGTAAATACTTGTGTATCTGTGATTTTTTTTTTTGTTTTTTAATTTTTTAAAAATCTGCAAAGATTTCAAACAAACTTCTTTCCCTTTTGTCATTATGAGGTTTTATTTGTAGAATTTTGAGGAAAATAATGGATTTAATCCATTTTGGAATAAGGCTGTAACATAACAAAATGTGGAAAAAGTGAAGCGTTGTGAATACTTTCCAGATGCACTGTATTTAGTACTTTTACAGATATCAGCCTATAAACCCTATAGAAGATTTATAGTACTATTTGCCTAGATAATACAGTATGGCAGCCCCAAAAGTGATTGTAACAATAAAGGGGTTAGTTCACCTGAAAGTAATATTTAAGTTATGAGTGGAAATGGTGGGCTAAGTCAGCTCGTGGATTCTTATGTTTTGGAAACTCCAGCGTTGAATTTCCCTTCTATCTTTCCGTCCGTCTTAGTGTGTTCCAGCACTCCTACTGCATTCTCCATAAAACAGAATGAACACAAAACCTGAAAGGGAAAAGGGGACCTAGGAACTCTAGCAGACTTCTACTATATCTTTCTTATTAGTAAATTGCTGTATGACTCAGTACTCTTTTGTAGTAATAAATTCTGTTGAAGCTTATATGTTGATTTGAGAACGCTCTTTGTTTTATCTTATCAGAAAGAAGAAGCTACCAGATGCTTTTTCCCGCCATGGAGCTGTGCTGCGCCATATGCTGCTCAAAGGAGTCTCTGCTCAGATCGTGTCAGCTGCAGTAAGTCATAATACTGTTTGGGTATATACATGTAGATGAATCATAAGTTTCCCTGTGTATTATGGAAAGAAGAAGATTCTGGACGGCCGCACAGCAATAAAGGCATCTTTATTGATATGAAAAAGTAAAATCCAAATGCAATCACTTCATGTACAGGGAAAAACAGGAAAAATCGCTAACGTGTTTCACGCCCTATTGTGGCGCTTATTCATAGCCCTGTGTATTACAAAAACAGTGATACCTTGGTTCACAAACACTTCTGTTCACAAACAACTCGGTTCGCGAACAGAAGAGTTAACAAAAATTTGCTTTGGTTTGCGAACTCCACTTCGATTCACAAACACGTTCATATTGAGAACAGTGCAAGATGAGAGTCTTAGGCGAACCAGTCCACTCAGATAGGGGTTTCTGCCCCCCGACTACCATGAGGGTGGGCTCTCTTGATTGGGAATCGTGGAAAAACAGTTCATATGAATTCTACAACTTTATCATGCCCTCAGATGATCTTTTCCTGCATGCACAGTGCTATTTTCTGGCCCCTAGATTAGTCATTTAAATTGGGGTTTGGGATTGTTTCAAGCAAGGATTAAAGAGGAGCTATAGTTTTTTTTTATTTTTAGATGTACACATGAAAGAGGTCAGCTTAATGTAAAAGACCGTATGCAATATATGTTCAAAATCCTTTTTTTGTACATTTCATAATTTTATATACACTGAATATACAAAACAAAAGTTCAGAACGGATTAACCTGATTTACAATTTTCCTTGGTTCACAACCAATTTGGTTTGTGGCCAGAGTCAGTTCACAAATTAAGTTTGTGAACCGAGGTATCACCGTACAAGGAAGTCTTTAAAGGTCTTCAGCAACTACAGATGTATTAGGGCTCATGCACACTGGCATACTAAAATGCTGGTATCTATGCAAAGATACTGCATCAACCTCTTGACGACCAGCGCATGCCTATTTACGTCGGCAGAATGGCACTGGCGGGAAAAAGGGCGTACAGGTACATCCTCTTTAAGAAGCGGTGTTGAGGGCGTGAGCCTGCCGCGGTCTCCGTGACTGTGACTGCGGGTCCCGCGGACTCTATGTTCGCTGGGTTGCCCGCGATCGTGTCACGGAGAGGAAGAACGGGGAGATGCTTTTGTGAACTAAGCATTTCCCCGTTCTGCCTAGTGACATGACAGAGATCACTGCTCCCTGTCAATGAGAGCAGTGATAGCTGTCATGTGAGGTGTAGCCCCTCCCCCCCACAGTTAGTATCACTCCCTAGGACACACTTATCCCCTTCACTGCCCCCTAGTGGTTAACCCCTTCACTGCCAGTGTCATTTTCACAGTAATCAATGCATTTTTATAGCTCTGAACGCTGTTTAAATGACAATGGTCCAAAAATAGTGTCAAAAGTGTCTGATCTGTCTGCCATAATGTCGCAGTCCCGATTAAAAATCGCAGATCTCCGCCATTACTAATAAAAAAAAAAATAATAATAAAAATGCTATAAATCTATCCCCTATTTTGTAGACGCTATAAATTTTGCGCAAACCAATCAATATACGCTTATTGCGATTTTATTTTTTTTACCAAAAATATGTAAAAGAATACATATCGGCCTAAACTGAGGAAAAAAAATGTTTTTTTTAATATATTTTGGGGTGATATTTATTATAGCAAAAAGTAAAAAATGTGTTTTTTTCAAAATTGTCGCTCTTTTTTTGTTTATAGTGCAAAAAATAAAAACCACAGAGGCGATCAAATACCACCAAAAGAAAGCTCTATTTGTGGGGGAAAAAAAGGACGTCAATTTTGTTTTGGTACAATGTCGCACGACTGCGCAATTGTCAGTTAAAGCGACGCAGTGGCGAATCGCAAAAAGTGCTTTGGTCAGGAAGGGGGTAAAATCTTCCGGGGCTGAAGTGGTTAAAAAAACACATGTAATGGTCTGTGAAGTTCTTCTGTTTAGTGTATACAATATTGCTGTATTCAGATCTATAAAAAGTTATACAGTATGTTGTAGAGATCTCAACACAGTGTTTTTAACGCCAGTGTGCATAAACCCTAAAGCTCTAAAAAATACATTTACCAGTTAACCAATTGCCGACCGCCGCACGACGATGTACGTCGGCAGAATGGCACGGGCAGGCAAAAGGACTTACAGGTACGTCCTTGCCTGCCCGCGGGTGGGGGGGTCCGATCAGACCCCCCCCCCCCAGTGCCTGCGGCGGTCGGCAAATCCTCCCCGGCGATCGGTGGTGAGGGGGAGGCCATCCATTCATGGCCCCCCCCCCTCGCGATCGCTCCTGGCCAATGGGATCATTTCCCTGCCTCTGTATTGTACACAGAGGCAGAGGAAATGATGTCATCTCTCCTCGGCTCGGCATTTTCCGTTCCGGCGCCGAGGAGAGAAGACTGGAATGTGAGTTACACAAACACACACATACAGTAGAACACGCCAGGCATACATTACACCCCCGATCCCCCCCCCCCCCCCGATTACCCCCTGATCCCCCCCCCGATCACCCCTCCCCCCCCGCCCCCGTCACACTGACACCAAGCAGTTTTTTTTTTTTTCTGATTACTGCATGGTGTCAGTTTGTGACAGTTACTGTTAGCCCCCTTTAGGTCTAGGATACCCCCCTAACCCCCCCCAATAAAGTTTTAACCCCTTGATCACCCCCCGTCGCCAGTGTCGCTAAGCGATCATTTTTCTGATCACTGTGTTAGTGTCACTGGTGACGCTAGTTAGGGAGGTAAATATTTAGGTTTAACCCCTTGATTGCCCCCTAGTTAACCCTTTCACCACTGATCACCGTATAACTGTTATGGGTGACGCTGGTTAGTTCGTTTATTTTTTATAGTGTCAGGGCACCCGCCGTTTATTACCTAATAAAGGTTTAGCCCCATGATCGCCCGGTGGTGATATGCGTCGCCCCAGGCAGCGGCAGCTTAGCGCCAGTACCGCTAACACCCACGCACGCAGCATACACCTCTCTTAGTGGTATAGTATTTGACCGGATCAATATCTGATCCGATCAGATCTGTACTAGCGTCCCCAGCAGTTTAGGGTTCCCAAAAACGCAGTGTTAGCGGGATCAGCCCAGATACCTGCTAGCACCTGCGTTTTGCCCCTCCGCCCGGCCTAGCCCACCCAAGTGCAGTATCGATCGATCACTGTCCCTTCAAAACACTAAATGCATAACTGCAGCATTCGCAGAGTCAGGCCTGATCCCTGCGATCGCTAACAGTTTTTTTGGTAGCGTTTTGGTGAACTGGCAAGCACCAGCCCCAGGCAGCGTCAGATTAGCGCCAGTACCGCTAACACCCACGCACGCACCGTACACCTCCCTTAGTGGTGTAGTATCTGAACGGATCAATATCTGATCCGATCAGATCTATACTAGCGTCCCCAGCAGTTTAGGGTTCCCAAAAATGCAGTGTTAGCGGGATCAGCCCAGATACCTGCTAGCACCTGCGTTTTGCCACTCCGCCCAGCCCAGCCCACCCAAGTGCAGTATCGATCGATCACTGTCACTTACAAAACACTAAACGCATAACTGCAGCGTTCGCAGAGTCAGGCCTGATCCCTGCGATCGCTAACAGTTTTTTTGGTAGCGCTTTGGTGAACTGGCAAGCACCAGCGGCCTAGTACACCCCGGTCATAATCAAACCAGCACTGCAGTAACACTTGGTGACGTGGCGAGTCCCATAAGTGCAGTTCAAGCTGGTGAGGTGGCAAGTAGTGTCCCGCTGCCACCAAGAAGAAGACACAGGCCCGTCGTGCCCATAGTGCCCTTCCTGCTGCATTCGCCAATCCTAATTGGGAACCCACCACTTCTGCAGCGCCCGTACTTCCCCCATTCACATCCCCAACCAAATGCAGTAGGCTGCATGAGAGGCATTTTCTTTATGTCCTCCCGAGTACCCCTACCCAACGAACCCCCCAAAAAAGATGTTGTGTCTGCAGCAAGCGTGGACACCCGCTATTATTGTCCCTCCTGTCCTGACAATCCTGGTCTTTGCATTGGTGAATGTTTTGAACGCTACCATACACTAGTTGAGTTCTAGCATAGGGTACAGCATTGCACAGACTAGGCACACTTTCACAGGGTGTCCCAAGATGCCATCGCATTTTGAGAGACCCGAACCTGGAACCGGTTACAGTTATAAAAGTTAGTTACAAAAAAAAGTGTAAAAAAAAAAAAAAAAATAGTTGTCGTTTTATTGTTCTCTCTCTCTCTATTCTCTCTCTATTGTTCTGCTCTTTTTTACTGTATTCTATTCTGCAATGTTTTATTGTTATTATGTTTTATCATGTTTGCTTTTCAGGTATGCAATTTTTTATACTTTACCGTTTACTGTGTTTTATTGTTAACCATTTTTACGTCTTCAGGTACGCCATTCACGACTTTGAGTGGTTATACCAGAATGATGCCTGCAGGTTTAGGTATCATCTTGGTATCATTCTTTTCAGCCAGCGGTCGGCTTTCATGTAAAAGCAATCCTAGCGGCTATTCAGCCTCTAGACTGCTTTTACAAGCAGTGGGAGGGGATGCCCCCCCCCACCGTCTTCCGTGTTTTTCTCTGGCTCTCCTGTCTCAACAGGGAACCTGAGAATGCAGCCGGTGATTCAGCCAGCTGACCATAGAGCTGATCAGAGACCAGAGTGGCTCCAAACATCTCTATGGCCTAAGAAACCGGAAGCTACGAGCATTTCATGACTTAGATTTCGTCCGATGTAAACAGCGCCATTGGGAAATTGGGAAAGCATTTTATCACACCGATCTTGGTGTGGTCGGATGCTTTGAGGGCAGAGGAGAGATCTAAGACCCCAATTTTTTCAAAAAAGAGTACCTGTCACTACCTATTGCTATCATAGGGGATATTTACATTCCCTGAGATAACAATAAAAATGATTAAAAAAAAAAAAAATGAAAGGAACAGTTTAAAAATAAGATAAAAAAGCAAAAAAATAATAAAGAAAAAAAAAAAAAAAGCACCCCTGTCCCCCCCTGCTCTCGCGCTAAGGCGAACGCAAGCGTTGGTTTGGCGTCAAATGTAAACAGCAATTGCACCATGCATGTGAGGTATCACCACGAAGGTCAGATCGAGGGCAGTAATTTTAGCAGTAGACCTCCTCTGTAAATCTAAAGTGGTAACCTGTAAAGGCTTTTAAAGGCTTTTAAAAATGTTTTTATTTTGTTTCCACTGCATGTTTGTGCGCAATTTTAAAGCATGTCATGTTTGGTATCCATGTACTCGGCCTAAGATCATCTTTTTTATTTCATCAAACATTCAGGCAATATAGTGTGTTTTAGTGCATTAAAATTTTAAAAAAGTGTGTTTTTTCCCCAAAAAATGCGTTTGAAAAATCGCTGCACAAATACTGTGTGAAAAAGAAAATGAAACACCCACCATTTCAATCTGTAGGGCATTTGCTTTAAAAAATATATAATGTTTGGGGGTTCAAAGTAATTTTCTTGCAAAAAAAAATTATTTTTTCATGTAAACAAAAAGTGTCAGAAAGGGCTTTGTCTTCAAGTGGTTAGAAGAGTGGGTGATGTGTGACATAAGCTTCTAAATGTTGTGCATAAAATGCCAGGACAGTTCAAACCCCCCCCCAAATGACCCCATTTTGGAAAGTAGACACCCCAAGCTATTTGCTGAGAGGCATGTCGAGTCCATGGAATATTTTATATTGTGACACAAGTTGCGGGAAAGAGACACTTTTTTTTTTTTTTTGCACAAAGTTGTCACTAAATTATATATTGCTCAAACATGCCATGTGAATATGTGAAATTACACCCCAAAATACATTCTGTTGCTTCTCCTGAGTTCGGGGATACCACATGTGTGAGACTTTTTGGGAGCCTAGCCGCGTACGGGACCCCGAAAACCAAGCACCTCCTTCAGGCTTTCTAAGGGCGTAAATTTTTGATTTCACTCTTCACTGCCTATCACAGTTTCGGAGGCAATGGAATGCCCAGGTGGCACAAACCCCCCCCAAATGACCCTATTTTGGAAAGTAGACATCCCAAGCTATTTGCTGAGAGGTATAGTGAGTATTTTGCAAACATCACTTTTTGTCACTTTTTGTCAAAAAATGTTTTTTCTTGTCTTTCTTCATTTTCAAAAACAAATGAGAGCTGCAAAATACTCACCATGCATCTCAGCAAATTGCTTGGGGTGTCTACTTTCCAAAATGGGGTCATTTGGGGGGGGTTTGTGCCACCTGGGCATTCCATTGCCTCCGAAACTGTGATAGGCAGTGAAGAGTGAAATCAAAAATTGACACCCTTAGAAATCCTGAAGGCAGAGATTGGTTTTCGGGGCCCCGTACGTGGCTAGACTCCAAAAAAGTCCCACACATATGGTATCCCCATACTCAGGAGAAGCAGCTAAATGTATTTTGGGGTGCAATTCCACATATGCCCATGGCCTGTGTGATCAATATATCATTTAGTGACAACTTTGTGCAAAAAAAAAATAAATTTGTCACTTTCCCGCAACTTGTGTCAAAATATAAAATATTCCATGGACTCATAATGCCTCTCAGCAAATAGCTTGGGGTGTCTACTTTCCAAAATGGGGTCATTTGGGGGGGGGTTTGTGCCATCTGGGCATTTTATGGCCTTCAAAACTGTGATAGGTAGTGAGGAGTGAAATCAAAAATTTACGCCCTTAGAAATCCTGAAGGCGGTGATTGGTTTTCGGGGCCCCGTACGCGGCTAGGCTCCCAAAAAGTCCCACACATGTGGTATCCCCGTACTCAGGAGAAGCAGCTGAATGTATTTTGGGGTGCAATTCCACATATGCACATGGCCTGTGTGAGCAATATATCATTTAGTGACAACTTTTTGTAATTTTTTTTTTTTGTCATTATTCAATCACTTGGGACAAAAAAAATTAATATTCAATGAGCTCAACATGCCTCTCAGCAATTTCCTTGGGGTGTCTACTTTCCAAAATGGGGTCATTTGGGGGGTTTGTACTGCCCTGCCATTTTAGCACCTCAAGAAATGACATAGGCAGTCATAAACTAAAACCTGTGTAAATTCCAGAAAATGTACCCTAGCTTGTAGACGCTATAACTTTTGCACAAACCAATAAATATACACTTATTGACATTTTTTTTTACCAAAGACATGTGGCCGAATACATTTTGGCCTAAATGTATGACTAAAATTGAGTTTATTGGATTTTTTTATAACAAAAAGTAGAAAATATCATTTTTTTCAAAATTTTCGGTCTTTTTCCATTTATAGCGCAAAAAATAAAAACGGCAGAGGTGATCAAATACCATCAAAAGAAAGCTCTATTTGTGGGAAGAAAAGGACGCAAATTTCGTTTGGGTACAGCATTGCATGACCGCGCAATTAGCAGTTAAAGCGACGCAGTGCCAAATTGTAAAAAGTGCTCTGGTCAGGAAGGGGATAAATCCTTCCGGGGCTGAAGTGGTTAAATATAGGCCATATGTTAGGATAGTCTGAAGGATGTCAAAAACATGCTGTGTGCATGTTTACTGAGTGGTTTGGTTGGCCTGTGATTTTTATCGTAACTTAATATACCTTCTGTATAAAAATATTGCATAAAATGGCTACATTCATAGGATCTAAGGAAATAGATCTGATCTAGAGTATGTTTGATCTTATGGTATAAACACGAAAAACACAGTGACTTCCAGTGCTTCGGGGTGTTCTAAAGTGAAGGGCAACAGGGACATCGGTATCCCAAGGCTGGGTGGATGCTGCCTTCCTCAGATGGGGTGATCTGATGGAAACTACAAAAAAGAAAAAAATGGAAGGCGTGCACACCTAGTGCATTACCAATGACAACTTAATGAATGGTAAAATCCATAAATAGTGGGTACTCACAAAAGACAACACTTAATGAGTCATAAAAAATCACACAGTGTGTGGACATGTGCAGGACCGTATCACAGGGTATTACTGATGCGTGTTGGGGGCGCACCCCCTTCCTCAGAGCTAGGCTAGCCCTGAGGAAGGGGGTGTGTCCCCGAAACATGTCAGACATGTTGTCTTTTGTGAGTACCCACTTTTTATGGATTTTACCATTCATTCAATTGTCATTGGTAATGCATTTTTTTTCCTATTTGTAGTGATCTTAAGGTATAGCCAAAGAGCCTTTGTGCACACCTAAAGCCTCGTACACACAGTGCGATTGTTGGCCAACCGAGCGTCTGATTTTTGTCAAAAGGGCTTGTGCCTGGTCCTGGTACACAATTGTTGTGCCACAAACACGAACATAGTGATGTACTACGAGGAATTTCAGCTCTTGAGCGCCACCCTTTGGGCCCCTTTCTTCTAATTTCATGTTTGGTGAACATTGATTCCGAGCATGCATGTTTGTACTTTCGACTTTTGTGTGACGGAGTTGTGTACTGACCATACGAAAATCTGACATCAAACTGTTGTCTGCCGAAAATATACTAGCCTGTCATCTAACATTTGTTGGCCAAAAGTTGGACAACAATTGTCAAAAGGAGCGTACTAAAGGTAAGATTTTAGGACAACAGTCTGTCAACAGACAATCCCTTGCCAACAATCGTACTGTGTGTATGAGGCTTTAGCCAGCAAACTATTGACAATTACCCTAGCATAGGGTAGGCAAGAGGAAGTGTATAGCTATAATTAGAGACATGAATGCCGTCATTGCTTACCTCCTTATGAAAATTCTAGTTTCCTGATTGTGTGTTGCTTCAATGCCAGAATGTCAGAATTCTTTCTAAAGTTGTTAAAAGTTAGTTGCCAAGTATTGAACTCCAAAGCACCCTCATGATAGCCCCATAACTAACATTTTCAGCACTGGCAGCTGCCATATTTCTCTAATGACAGCTGTACCTATGAGGATATAAATATGTAATCTGCCATTGCTGCCTTGCTTTTTGTAAGTGCATTTTCTGTATGTTGGAATTCTTGGAGATGTCTTCCATTGCGCCTTCTCAGTCACATTTATAGCTGCCCAACTTGGAACTTGTTGTCCTATGTATGTGCTGTTTAGTTGAGCTGCCTATGTAGCTCTGATGTTTATTTTACCAGCATTTCTACGTAATTGTATCTTGCATTACACTTGTCCTGGTTTGTATAAAGCAACTTATGGGAATTACAAACAAAGGTGCATGTTCTGAAATGTTATTTTCATCCTGGCTTTGCTGCCTATAAAGTAATTAACCTGGGAGCAGCATGCAGTTTGCAATTCCAGAAAAGTCTGAACTTTTGTTTGGCATGCTTGTTCCAGGTAGATGACTTGCCTAATAGCAGGGATGGGCTCAGGCATGTTCGGATTATAGTCCCAACCCACCTCCGCAATCCCGCCAGGTAGCCCTCACTGCACACCACCAATCACAGGCAGTGAGGCATTTTCCAGCCCGCACCTGCACGTACATGCGCTGCCTATGATTGGCAGTGTGCAGTGACAGTGACTATGATCCGAACACGCCTGCGCCCATCTCTATCCTCATCCCCGTCACAGTTGCAACTCCTAAGTGTGTCTCCTTACAATTTTTTTTACATTAGTTGTTGGAAAAACATCTGTGATGTGAACTTATTAAAATTCACATCAACAGGGCACAAGTCAAAGGTCATCTTAAAAATAATGTATGCATATCTAAATAGAATGTATGGGGGTTCCCATACATGACTTCCCCTTGTTCTTTGCAAGCCGTATCCTAAGTTCTGCATGCACAGTCTTCTGTGAAGTGATATGTCAAGTGACAGTAGCAGGCCTTGAGGGAAGGGCAGTAGGGAAATTAAGGAGCTGTTTTGCCTGCCAAAGGATTTGTATCTCTGTCCATCCAGTCCTGAAATGTACACGGTTTTGCCACAAAGCACAGCCCTGTCTGGCAGGGCAGCATATCTGATTGTCCTTTGCTGCAGTTCAGTAACCATTACAGGTCTTGTACCTCCCCCAGTCTGTGCCTTTGACAGTGAAAAGAGAAGCTCATTGTCACTCTGCTCTCTTCTATATCTCTTGGTAGCACCTAAGCAGTACAGAACAACAGTTTGGCTACTTGTGCTGCTTTTCCCTTCCCCCTAGACTGACCTTTCCTGTAAAGGGGCTGCAGGTTGGTTGTAATAATTCAGAGCCACATTAATGTACCTATTATACACCTGCCTAGAGTTCAGCTGTAAAATATGGCCCCAACAATCATATTTATTAAGCCTATGCACAGGATGCTGCAACACATTAACCAGTGGAAAGTAGTTCACATTCAATATTTCTAATTGTTTTTCTTATTCTCTTATTTCAGGATAAAGTTGATGCTGGCCTTCCTACAGCTATAGTGAGTATTTTTTTCAGACCCTTGACATTCCACCTGCTATCCCATGTAATGCATCCAAGACGCTGTTTATTGCTCTTTTATGTCACAGCTTTCTAGTAATCTCTAATGAGCAGTTGTAAAACACTGAGTAAAAATCAGCTTTCATTTTAGAAGTTTGATGTACAAGAAGTGTTCCCATATGCAATGTCATTCCTCCTTTTGCTGTTGGCTGAACTTTATTTTTTATTTTGTATTATTGCATGATAGCTCACTGTCAGAGAAAAGCACAATGAACTGTTATACAATAGAAAGAAAAGTAATTCCAGCAAGTTGGGAAAGGAGGATCTGTATCTCGGGAGACTTCTAAAAGTTAAATATGATTCTTACTTATAATTCCTCAACTACTATCTGGGGATCGCTAGAGAGCTGTACAATGAGAACATTAGCAAAAAAAAGTTTATTGTTGGATCTAATAGTGCAAGGCATAGTATGGGTCATTGCAAGGTGACCACAGACATTTCGGTCTGTTTGCACAGCCGTTTTTGGATTTTTACCAAACTGGAGTTAAATGTAATGGATTGTTTAGGTAGGCTCTCATTCTACTAGATGTTGGTTAATTGTATAGAGATTACACCGATTTGGATCCTCAGATATTCGTTGTTCATGTTTGGGCTACACAGACAAGTACATTTCTTTGCTACTGAGAGACTGCTTGTTGTGGCCATCGTCTCATTGGCAGCTTATTCATTTAGTTTGCTGCTAATGAAGTGATGACCAACAAGTACATTTCTCAGTATACGAGATCTAATCCATTGCATACCCTTAGATTTACATTTTGAAGAATGCCATATACTGCAGCAGGGCAGCCTCTCTGCTCCAGATCATGTACCTAGTATGTAGATCCGCGTTCAGGGGTAGAGAATGCCCCTGATGTGCTGCAATTTGCTGCAGCACCGACCAATCAGCGGCCAGCAGCACCCGACAATCGACTCCGGACATTAGGTAGGTAAACAAAACACAGGGCTCTCTTCTGATAGCAGCAATGTGCTGTGTTTTCCTTTCTGCAAAGCAGGAAATAAAAAAACAGCACATTGTTTAGGAAAAACAGCACACGCAGTATTTTTTTTCCTTCCTGCAAAGTAGCAAAGAAAAAAACAGCACATTGCTTAGGAAAAACAGCACACACAGTACACAGTATCACATGTTGGCCACACATTTAACCCCTTGATCGCCCTAGATGTTAACCTCTTCCCTGCCAGTGTCATTAGTACAGTGACCTTGCATATTTTTAGCACTGATCACTGTATTGTTGTCACTGGTTCCCAAAAAAGTGTCAGCTAGGTGTCTGATTTGTTCACCGCAATGTCGCAGTCCCACTATAAGTCGCTGATTGTCGCTATTAGAAGTAAAAAATACAAAATAAATAAGAATTCCATAAATATAGCCTATAGTTTGTAGATGCTATAACTTTTGCGCAAACCAATCAATATATGCTTATTGGGGTTTTTCTTGACCACAAATATGTAGCAGAATATATTTTGACCTAAATTGATGAAGAAATGTGATTTCTTTTTCATTTTTTTTTTTTATTGGTAGTGTTTCATAGCAGAAAGTAAAAATTATTGTTTTTTTTTCACAATTGTCAGTCTTTTTTGTTTATAGTGCAAAAAATAAAAACCGCAAAGGTGATCAAATAACACCAAAAGATAGAGAGAGCTTTGTGGGGAAAAAAGGTCATATACTTTGGGTACAGTGTCGCATGACTGTGCAATTGCCAGTTAAAGTAATGCAGCGCCATATCGCAAAAAATGGCCTGGTCCTGAGGGGGGGCTGTAAACTTTCCGGAGCTGAAGTGGTTAAAGCTTAACGATTCTTTTTCTGTGTATCTCTAGGCTGTGTCTAATCTAATTGCAGTGGGTACTTCTCACGGTCTGGCTCTTATATTTGGTAAGCTGATCTCTTTTGTTTCAATATCATAACAAGTTTAACATTGTTGTCAAATTACAGTTTCATTCATAAGAATCCTTCTTCTTTGGTTGTAGTAATATGTAACTTTCTCTCTGTCCCTTTCCCTCACCTTGTGGAACGGAGAAGGCAAAGGTATGGGAATGCACTGCATGCAGTTCTGAGAAATGTTGGACATGTTAGATGCATCCTTTGTGTTGAAGTAAAATCCTGTTGTTTTAAAGATATTTGTATTGATCGCAATATTGGGGCCACTGTGTCAGACTTACGTCTAAGGACACCATACTAGTTTTTAAATGAAAAAAAAAAGTTATTTTGCACTCAGTGTGATACCCTACAGTATTTCACAAAAGTGAGTACACCCCTCACATTTTTGTAAATATTTTATTATATCTTTTCATGTGACAACACTGAAGAAATGACACTTTGCTACAATGTAAAGTAGTGAGTGTACAGTTTGTATAACCGTGTAAATTTTCTGTCCCCTCAAAATAACTCAACACACTCAGTACTTTACATTTTAGCGAAATGTAATTTCTTCAGTGTTGTCACATGAAAAGATATAATAAAATATTTACAAAAATGTGAGGGGTATACTCACTTTTGTGAGATACTGTGTATACAGAGCTGCACCAACTATACATTTGAATACCAAGACATTCTAAACATATACTCTTAAAACCAGTGTGCTACCAGAAAAAAATGGATAAATATGTGCAGTATACAAAGAATAATCAAAAAGTGCACTATCTACTAACTCAATAAGTGCTGATATAAGGACAATCCAACTTAAAATGTTCGTGAGAAATGCAAATAAGTTCCAAAGTCCATCCAACAAAATTGTTATGCAGATTCCTGAATTCACCCTCATCAGCAAGATGGTGCAAGGAATATTTAAAACAATCTTGTGATCTTCCACCTCAAATGTGCCTAATACCAAATGTTGTGGATCTCGGATGAGGGAGATCAATACAGCATGTAACCAGGCCTGACGCTCCAAATGCCCTGTAGGGGTCCTCTTCTACTGGTCATGTTTCGCATCGGAGCGCATCGCCAGTGTGAACAGGAACGTGACACCGGGACACCAGACTGTACATTTTTAAGCTCTTCTGTCTATGTGATCCGATATGTGCAATCCTAATTGGACAAGCAAATCAACAAAATGGCACAGCCATGGACCAAACACAAGAGGTACAATGAAGACCAATAGCTGGCCATAGTATGTGTATCAAGGGTTAAAGATGGTGTCCAAAAGAAGACTAGACAATAGAGCAGTGGTCATCAACCCTGTCCTCAGGGCCCACTAACAGGCCAGGTTTGCAAGATAACTGAAATACATCACAGGTTATATAATTTGCTGCTCAGTGATTGCAGTACTCTGGTCTTCATCTCCCCAAGGTAACACATAAAACCTGGCCTGTTAATGGGCCCTGAGGACAGGGTTGATGACCACTGCAATAGAAGATAAAGAAGGACAAAAACGGCTTCCAAAATGAGACTACAATAGAGGCCAACCAAGGGTGACAAGTAAACATCTATATTAGCACCATCATATGCCATTAAGAAGAAGGTATAAGAATGATCATATCCTCCAATACCATAATGTGGTCAGAAAAAAGACATGGCCACTCATCTTAGGAAAAAAATACACTTAACAGAAAGATGAATAGCCATCCCAAACAACGCCATCTTGTGGTCTAAAAGAAATATAACTTATACACAAAAAAAAACAAAATACAAAAATATTAAATTAAAAAAGTTAAATTAAAAAAATACATATGGATCCCCTGGATGAATGAGCTTTAACAAACATAGCAAGAAAACAATAAAAATTCATACAAAGACTAAATTTAAAATAAAAGAACTATTATTAATAAAACTGTTATGATCTCACTCTATATTGTGCCCATAGGGTCTATAAGTTTTAAGCTGAAATATCCAGCGGGTTTCTAATCCCAAGATACCCTTTATAAAATTACTTTCTTTCCAGCGTGGAGAATAACAATCAATACCAACCAATTTTAGAGAGGAAGGATCTCTGTCATGATGGAAACAATAATATTTTGACAAACTATGTCCTGTTGTACACTTGGACATTGTAAAATATAGACCATGCCTTTTAGTGTTGCATGATCCGAAATGATCAACATCATAGGACTTGGATGTACTGTGTGAAACAAAGGACTTTGTTCTAATAGTATTCTTCCTAATGTTCATATACATTTTACACCTCCGGCAGGGAAAGAAACCCTTTAAGCTACCAAATAGAGAGATTTTAAAAGGGAATTCGGCCACATTAGCTGCTACAAGATCTCTTAGAGTTTGGGCTTTTCAAAAGTTAATCCTAGGATGATCTAGTAATATTGGCCCCAGATTCCTATAATTTTTTAGGACTTTCCAGTGTTTCTGAAACCATGTATTGATCTAATCATGATAGCTAGAAAAAGTAGTAATAAAGGATAACTGATGATCATCCTTAGTTATTGAAGCACGTGCTGGATCCCTTCTCAGCAATCTATACCGTTCCACGTTAGAAACTTCTTTAATAGCACGATCGAGTTCCTGCTCCTCATAGCCTTTTTCTATTAACCACTTCAATACTGGGCACCCTTCCTGCTCAGGCCAATTTTCAGCTTACAGTGCTGTCCCATTTTGAATGACAGTTGCGTGGTCCTGCAACGCTGTACCTAAATAAAATTGTTATCATTTTTCCCACAAATAGAGCTTTCTTTTTGTGGTATTTGATCACCACTGTTTATTTTATTTTTTTGCTAAACAAATAAAAAAAACTAAAAATTTTGGAAGAAAAAAAAAGTTTTTCCTTGTTTCTGAGGTGGCGATGATAGGTGGCACTGATGCACTCCCAACATTGCAATAGCAATTTTTTTTCTTTATTGTATTTCATCTACACATTCCATAGTGAATAAACGAAGATTCGCTGAGCAAACAAACATAAAAAATTTATATTTGATAGACTATCGACCACCCCCCACAGGAAATGTACAGGTTTGAAAGGTCAAATTTTGTGTCACTTCCCCAAACCAATTTCTCGAATGTTAAATCGTCACATAGTGTGGCATTAGAACTATTCATCGGTCGAAATTTTGGAACTGCATGATAGTAGAGTCGTTGGCTCCAAACAACCGATTTTTTTTACTCTGAACTTGACTGGCTGACTGTTCCTCTGCTCTGGAGGCTTACAGAATGCAAAGGAAGGTCCCATGGGATGCCAGTTGGACAGCTTTACATGTAAATATCTTCAACAACAGGTTTCAGTAATATTTTCTCATGTTAATTACTAGCATGAAATATATATTTTGTTTTAGTTTGATCCATCACTATGCAACTTCCATTTTAAACTTTCTTTCATCATGCATAAAACAGTGCTGCTTATTCTTGATTCCATGGTCACACTTTACCTTTCACCTCTAGTTATGCTTCTAAAACATCATATTCTACCCTGTTCGTTAATATACTTATATTAAATAATTTAGACGATTCTTAATGAATTAATTTTTGCACTCTATAAATTAGATTTTACAGGATAAATCCAGAAGCTTTGAGGTTTAATTCACTACTACAAAGCTCTGAGACCTGCCATTCTGTTAGAAAAATGGTCTAATCCTGAGTTGGTTGTTTAGGTGTTAAGCTCTACACTGCTCCATTTTCATGAAAGATGTTCAGATTGGTACATCACTTAAGGGGGAGGGCTAGGGCCTGGTGAATGCCCAAGGTGTCTAGTCACAGTGTTAAACAAGTGGGATAGCAGATTTAGTCAAGGCTGTGCACCCGCCTGCCGCTTCACAAGGGATGATGTACTTGTAGGCACTTGGTATCTGAGGGGACTGGCCATTCCAGTACAAACAGTGCAGATTTGGGCAGCTTTTCTGTGCCTATTGCAATACTTATTCAGGTCAATAAAGGGATGAGGGTATGCCAACTTTGCTACCATCCTTAGGGCCCTAGTCTGCCTTAATCTGTCACTAGCTAAGCTGTGTCGAAACAGTGTTTACATAGCGTAATATACTCCCTGTATTACCATGTGTATCTGAATTATTTTCTGAAGTATTCAGCTAGGCATGCGTACAGTAGGGTAATTGTTTTACTGATGCTAATTATCGCTGGCATTAAAGTTTGAAACTTTTCTACAGATGCAAACCAAGCCCTCCGTCTCTGTCTGGGAAGCACCGCGGTGGGCGCACAATATGGTGCTGTTTCAGCTTTAAGCATCAACAATGACTGTTCCAGACTTCTCTGTGGCTTTGCAAAAGGACAGGTAATTTTATGTTCGACCTCCTATTTTGTGTTTATCTCTTAGAATTTTACTTATGCTCAGTAAGTGGCTCTGTAGATCGAAGCAAAATGATAATGCTGGCCACATAGAGGGAGATTTACTAAAACTGGAGCACACAGAATCTGGTGCAGCTATACATAGTAACCAATCAGCTTCAAGGTTTGTCAGTTTAAATGCCAAGTTTAATTAAACAAGCTGAAGTTAGAAGCTGATTGAATAAGAACAATAGGGGACTAGAGGTAACAAACCTCGGGACTTTAAAGGTGTTGTATGTATGGTTTAGGAATATCAGTTCATCAACGGCATTGGATAAAACAAATAGATTTTATTACAAATGTTTAAAAAAACATGAGAGAAACTCAAATTAAAAAATTCAATAATTCCACTGAGACATGATGCATAAATAATACCACTTTCTCAACATGTTTCCCTCGGCGGAGCTTCTTCAGGAGTCTTAGGGTGTGGCATCTATTATGCCAAAACTGTCTCAGGTATATATGTGACTCATGGTTGAGGATCAAAAGGTACAGGTTTCATTTGTGCAACCCCATCGGCTACACCGAGAGTGAGGTGGGAGGTGATCTCCTCTCTGGTCACCCTTTAACCTCAAGCCTAATTCATCACTGGTCCCATCATTTGAAGAGCTTCAGCGTCTGATCGTTTTTGGCCTCATCCTATTGAATCTGGGGCCGCACTGTCCACATGCTTGGCTTTTTATTCCTTTCCCTATTTCTCTACATCCCATCTAGTAAAGTGAATCACTCCAGTTATCACTGTGGATGTAATTTGAGGACATTATTGATTCTATTGCATTGACCGATTGAAGAAAAAACTTCCCAAATGACAATCCTTGTCCTTCTCTGCAAATTTTGAGGGTTTCCGCTGTGAAGAGGCAGTCTTGGGGTTGCACAAATGAAACCTGTACCTTTTGATCCTCAACCACGAGTCACATATATACCTGAGACAGTTTTGGCATAATAGATGCCACACCCTAAGTCTCCTGAAGAAGCTCCGCTGAGCGAAACATGTTGAGAAAGTGGTATTATTGATGCATCATGTCTCAGTGGAGTTATTGAATTTTTTAATTCGAGTTTGTCTCATGTTTTTTTTAAACATTTGTAATAAAATTTATTTGTTTTATCCAATGCCGTGGATGAATTGATTTTCCTAAACCATACATGCAACACCTTTAAAGTCCAGAGGTTTGTTACCTCTAGTCCCCTATTGTTCCTATTTACTCTATAAATTGGAATGTGGTGTTTTCTTTTTTATTCCTTTTTTCCATCCTTTGTTAGAAGCTGATTGGTTACTATTCACAGCTGCACCAAACTTTAGCTTGTTCAATTAAACTTTGGCAATAAAACCTGGAAGCTGGTTGGTTACTATGCATAGCTGCACCAGATTCTGTGTGCACCAGTTTTAGTAAATCTCCACCATAGTGGGGTTCTTTTTTTCCAATTTTTTCAGACATTTTAGTTAGGATTGCTTCTCAATGGTAAAAATTGCATATGGTGTTTTCAGGTTTTTTTACGACAATGCCAAACAGTAATTTTAATACTCTAGTGTCACTTCGTCCTTTGCTTGCAAAATAATTATTAAAAAAAAAAAAAAAGATTTGATACCCTACACACTTTAAAACATAATCAAAAGGCAGAAATGGTAATATTTCTGAACCAAGTTCAGGTGAAACTAGAGAGAAATAAAACATACATGCGTTTCTTTTTCTTAAATATCTTAAAAATCTTTCTTGATCTACCCGACCTTGGCTTGGTATCAAGAGATCCCCAAATTTTCCACTTCTTAAGTGATTGAACAGTACTGACTGGCATATTCAAGGCTTTGGATATCTTTTTTTATATTTTTCCATCTTTGTAAAGTTTCATTACCTTGTTACTCAGGTCTTTTGACTGTTCTTTTCTACCTCCTCATAGCTCAGTGTCTAGCCTGCTTAGTGCATCCATGTAAGAGCTAACAAACTCATTGACTATTTCTACACAGACACTAATTGTGATTTAAAAAGCCACAAATGTGGGAAATTAACCTTTAATTGCCATTTTAACTTTTGTGTGCCACCTTCTGTGTCTGTACCAAGGCCAAACATTCCAGGGTATGCAAACTTTTTATCAGGGCCATTTGGGTGATTTCTGTTATCATTATGATTTAAAAAGGATCCAAAAAACAATGTGATAATAAATAGCTTCATGTGATTGCTATCCTTAAATAAAAGACAGTTTTTTGGCATGATCAGTCATATTTTCAATATTAATGCCAAAATTTCACAATTTCTGCCAGGGTATGCAAACTTTTGAGCACAGCTGTATGTAGCTGAAAGGTGGGAATGCCTTGACTGCTTATGGCTGGCACAGTACAGATGAAAGATTCCTGTCTGGTTCGCTCAGGTGGGTTCTGACTAGGATCTGAACACACCTGATCCCTAAAAACGCTATGAAATAATCGGACAAATGATCAGCTGGTTTTCCTTGATGTTTCACAGCAAGTCGGAACCGAGGATAGAAATAATGTACGAAAATTCTCGTACGACAAAGGGCTTTTATTTTGTTTTTTGTTGCTTTTGATCATGCGTAGTCCTTGTATCTGATATTTCTCGTATGAAAAACGGTACACATTAAACGAAAATCACTCATTTTGTTCCCGTATGAAAAATAATTTGGAGTATGTCCCTTCAGGAATTTTCATTCAGCAGGTCGGAATTGACTGACGAAAGTTGTTTACACACCATCAGAAAATCGTACGATTGTTCCTCAGGCGCAAAATGTTCACCCAATTTTCTTAGAATGTGTACGGGCCTTATGGTTTACTATAAACTATGCAGTGGTGGCTGGTGATGTTTTAAGATGGTGGAGCGCCAGACCCCGCCCTTCCTTTTTGACCCCTCCCACTTCTTATAAGACCCCTTAATATGGGTTAAACTGAGAGACCCCCTATTATGAGATATACTGAGAGACCCCCTATAATATAATAGGGGGGTCTCTCAGTATAACCCATAATAGGGGGTCTCTTAGTATATCCTATAATAGGGGATCACTCAGTATATATCCCATATAGGGGGTCTCTCACTCCCAGTATATCTTATGTTAAGCGGTCTCTCAGTACTAGAATATCACATAATAGGGGCAGAGGCTCTATTATGGCATGTACTGTGAGAGACACCCTAGGGGGATATACTGACTGAGAGTGAGAGAGACCCCTCATCCCCATATGGGATATATACTGAGAGAACCCCTTTTATTAAAATATGGGGTCTCTCAGTATATCCATAATGGGGGGTCTCAGTATATATCCCATAATAGGGTGTTTCTCACTCTCAGCATATCACATATTAAGGTGTCTCTCAGACTCAGTATATATCCCATAATATGGGTTAGGGGCCCTATTATGGGATATATACTGAAATGTATAGTGTGACAAAGAGAAAAAGTGAGTGATCAGCACAAAAGCCAATAAAATATAATAATATCCCAATAAAAATTTATGTGACGGTGTCAGTGTTGTGTGCATCCCCGTGCTGGTAAAAAACAGCCCTGCACAAGAGACGCATATCTGCAGCACCATGTATGATTGGGCCCTAAATAAGACCTAAGGATGCATGATTTTTCTGTCCTTTTATGATTATCATTATCAGCATGATGATCACACAATAAAGGTGTTCTGGTTCAATGCACCTACACTGTGTTTTCTCACTGCAGTGAGAGCCCCACTTTCCTCACACTTTAACAGCCTGGAGCCTGCTGTGATGCCTGTCCCTCTTTGTGTTTTAATGGCTGCTGGCGATTTGCTTGAAGGTGCCTGCCCTCTCCTCAGCACCTACTTGTTGAAGGAGGCAGGCAGTGAAGAAGCTGCCAACTGACTGTTCTGCCGACTCAAGTGCCCTGTGATATCACTCTGCTGAGCCGGCCTGGCCGGAGCCTTAATCTGATTTTCATAAAATGCGGCACTGGATGATGGTAATCCGCTGCAGCACGGACACTTAAAAAAAAAAAAAATAGTCCCTCCATGCTACAGCCTCCCGAGCCCCTCTGAAGAAACTAATGGTGCCCAGGATATGATTTTGATCACCTGGGAGCTGCAGGGGACCCAGGGACACCTTCTCTCCTCTGTTCTGGCTCAGGGAGCAATTTAGGGAGCTCAATTGGTGGGCCAGGTCGGTATTTCGGCCCACCCAATTGAACTCCATATAACTCAATTGAAAACTGTCAAGCAGCTAATAAGCGTGCAGAAACGGTTTACTCAGTGTTCCTAAATACACTTGTAAAACATTTTTCGGATGGATATCCTGGTGCCAGGCAGGTTAGGAAAAAAAAATCTAATCATAGAATTTTTTTTTCTAATCTAACTAGCAACAGCAGAGAGAGAGAGATAACAATAGGGAAGGGAACTGCAAGGGCAGGACTAGCATTTAAAGGCACAGTACACATTTTACAAGAGAAAAAATAATTATATAATTTAGTTATGGTGAGCTTTAGGGTTTAAGTAAAGGTAGGAACTTTTGACCCAAAAATTTCAACATGCTCCGATGAGTCGACGCACGCTTTCAACGTAATTCCCAAAAATGTAAATAGAGAGGTGCCTTCATATTTCACTCCATCAGCTGTTTCAAAGATACTCCTTATCCCAAAATATGCAGCCTGACAGACTACGCAGTGCCAGTAATGTCATACAAATTTCACTTTTTTTTTTCTGTGGGAAAAGCTAAGATGTCCCAATGCCCCGCATAAAGGGGTCTTGGGGGGACAGACTGGGCAGAGTTTTTGTTCATTGATTCTGCAATGGTCATTTTTTTTATTGTGAGAATAGCTGATTTTTGGCAGCACTTTTTGGAATTTTGAAAAAAAAAATGTTGATCCACCACCAGTACTGCATCCTGTAATGACTTAGGGGCCAACAGGAAGACCCACAATACATGGTGTGGGACCAGACAATCCCAGAAGTGTCTGATTCTACATAATCTTCAAGCGGCAATTTAACTTCTACGGTATATGGCCGAGATTGGTGATGAGAGAGGGGAGTATTACATTTTTTTTGTTTGCAGGGGCTATATTTTTAGGTAATGTGATGGAGTAGTTTTCCCAAGCATATACATTGAGTGACCTTTCATGCATTTGTCAGACTTTTGGTCCTGTGAAGACACACCCCTCCCATTAAGCAACACCCCCTTAAGGTGTCGGACTATTGCCTCACAGTGATGCATATGGAGAAAATGAAAATTGTCCTTCCTTCTTAAAGGAGAAAGCAGTAACAGTTCAAAAAAATGTATGTCCATATTTGCCCTAAAATAACATTTGGAGAATAGAGTGTTCTGCAAAATGGACCTCCTTATTTGCTAACTTACTCCTTTTAGACAGGCTGGTTGCTAGGGGGAGTTCTGCAACATACTTGTAGAGTAATATTGGTGGGCACGTAATGTGAATGACAGGCTTCTGAATAGACCGAGTGCTTAGAATTAATTTCTTGCAAATAAATTCTGAAATATAATAACATATTATTTTTTAAATGAAACTTTGAATCTATCTTTTTTTAATTTTAATTTTTTTATTTTTTGCTCATTCCAGCTTGGAGTATAAAAATGTTCAGCTCTGTGGAAATGGTAGACTTTGAGTCAGAAAGTAGGGCCTGTTCACACCACAAGCAGTCCAGTGTGTTTTTATTTTTCTGGATAAAAAATGCATGGATAGTAGGTTATATGGTTTCCAGTGGCATAGTTCATACCAGTGCGGTCAGTTCTAGTGCGTTCCAGTTCCAGAAAAAAAGTAGAACCTGCTTAAATTTTTTTCTGCACTGAACTGTACTGGTACATGGTAAATGCATCAAAAATGCACCAGAACACACCAAAAAACACACATGTGCTTACTTAGGTTTCTTTCACATATATGTGAATTGGATGCGTTTTGAACCACATCCAACTTGTATGACATGCAAACCAAACCAGTTTTCTATGGAGCCAGTTCACGTGTTTGCCGTGCAGTGGCAGGGCAAATTCAGTGTGAATTTAAAAAGAGTCCTGTGCATTTTTTGAGCACTGCGGTGCGGTTCAGATGCGAATTCCAGGCTCATTGCATTCTATGGGAATGCATCTGAATCGCACATGTCATCTGTTTTGAAGTACACCAATTGAGAATAAAAAGAGCGTGGAGGTCCCCCTCGATCCATACCAGGTTCTTTGGGTCTGGTATGGATTTTAAGGGGAACCCCATGCCAAAATAAAACAAAAATGGCGTGGGTCCCCCCCAAAACCCCCAAAGACCCTTAGGTCTGGTATGAATTTTGAGGAGAGCCCAATGCCTAAATTTAAAAAAAATAGCCCAACCCCCCCACCTCAAAATCCATACCAGACCCTTATCCGGGCATGCAGCCTGGCAGGCCAGGAGGGGGGGGGGGGGACGAGCGAGCAATGGAACTGTTGTTCAATCTAAAAAGTTGCAGAAAAGTGAGCAATTTAAATATCACTATCACGTACTATATGTAATGCTGATTTATTTGAAATTGTAACGTTTAGATTACCTTGATGTTTTATTGCACTGTTCCAGCAGTGCGTTTTTGCATCCTGGAATTCTTATTTGAAATACGATGTGACAATTTAGTTTAACTGAACAAACAAATATAAATTATCTGCAGTGTACCAACATGAACAATAGCCAGAATAGCATTCTAGGCAATGTCAATATTTGAAGTTTTGTAGTTTACACTATGATATAGAAATGCAGCTTGAAGTAGGGGTATTTGTGTTAGAGGTTTGTTCACATAATTCATCTTGTAAATGTCCTGTTCTGTCAGATTACAATGTGGGATCTGGCTAGTGGGAAGCTCCTGCGATCTATAACTGATGCCCACCCACCTGGGACAGCCATTCTGCATATTAAGGTATCTGTATTATTGTTCTTTGCACACTATAGGCTGCACTGTGATTGATAGTTCTGCTGTGTGAGAATCTCTCCTTGTTGTATTTTTGATTTTTATCCAGTAACTAACACATTGTTGGTTATCAATCAATGTATGTAGTGAAATTAGGTCAAAATCACTGATAATTAGATCGAATAAAATAAATCTGCCTTAAAGGTGAGTCACTCAATCCGCTCAGGTGATCCAGTTCTCTGAGCTCTTCTAAGCTAAGAAAAAAAAAACTATAGAAGCAGTAATCACTGTTAAATAAATTAATTAAAAATGATAGAATGTGGACCAAACTGTGTGACTCCCTAATCCCCTTATTGCACTGATTCTTACTGAAATTCACTCATTATGATGGTAGCACAAAATACTACAGACTTTAAAACTTGAAAAAGATTTTCCCCTTTTGGGTAGAATAAGGGGTGGTTATAACCCCTGAGAGATTTTTCTTTTGCCATCTTTGTCTCATCGGAACTTTTCCCTGTACTACTTTTCTGGGGACAACCCAAAATGTCAGATTTTCTTTCACTTTCAATGATAATTGTAAACAACAAATGGGGAATCTCCCTTATGAGAGCACAGACAGCAGAAAAAAACGTAACAGGTGTTCTAATCCACCTCAAAGTTGTCCAAAAAAAATAAAAAATACAATTTAATGCAGTAGGAATCAGAGGGCCCTGCTCATTAGAGCTTACAATTTAGGAGGAAGGCTCAAAAGATACAAAAGGTAACAACTGTGGGCAGTGAGCTGATGGAGAAAATAAAAGTGCAGTTGTTAGGTGAGGGCAGATAGGCTTCTCTGAAGAGAAGGGTTTTCAGGGATGGTCTAAAAGCAAACCGAGTAGAAGGTCTTGGGAGGAATGAATGAATAAATTAAATTTGTTGGGTGAGCAGAAGCCAGTGGAGGGATTGACAGAGAGGAGTAGCAGACACTGAACAGTTGGTAAGGTGGATGAGCCTGGCAGCAGCATTCATGATGGACTGATGGGGGGGATCCTATGTAAAGGTAATCCCGTGGGGGGGAGTTGCAGGAGTCAAAGTGAGAGATGACCAGGGAGTGAACTTTAGTTATACTTTAAGGTTGTTTTTATCACATTCTTTATTTACACACACTTTAGGCCCCTTGCACACTAGGCGTTTAGCCAGTGTGTGTCTAATTCCAGAGTTTTAGTGTGCTTGGGAGCCACAGGTGCTGTGGCATTTAGCCCTACTGCCTGTAGCTTGTCAAAGTCTATGCCAGGGACTTATGCCCAGAATGCAGTGTACCTGCATTCTAGGTGTATGGCACTAAATACGAGCACCACTGGGTACAGTGTTTGGCCCCATCCAGTCACAGCGTATTTTAGCCTGCCATAGTCTTTCACAGCAGCAGGCAGCAGGGGTAAAGACTGCACCTCTTTTTCCCGGGTGCACTTAAACTCTGGGAAATCCCTAGTGTGCAAGGGGCCTTACTTATGTTGGGGGGTAAGTTGCACATAGCACTCCCCCTTTCTTGTACGAACTTTTAATGTCTATTTGCACCAAGCTGATGTTTTGAAGCCACATTTTTTTTTTTACCCTACTGGAAGCACCTTGTTGGTACTGAAGGGAATATAAGAGAGTATAAGAATGGTAATGGGGCTCCATTCTCATAGTTTTCCAGTAGTGGGGAATAGCAACCTGTATGCCTGCATGCAATGATATTCAATTCAATCTTTTGGGATCAGTTGCTGTTTATGTTTTGATAATTATGTTTTAAAACCTGAAAAAGGTAAAAAATAAGGGTTAGCAAATAACCATAGATTGAAAAATAATCGTATTATTGACTGATCAAAGTGAATGTTGAACTTGACACATTTGTTGGTTTATTTGTGCTTTTAATTCTTATAATGTAAGCAATCATTTATGTGAGATCATCTATAAAGCATTTTCTAAACTAAATCTAAAATAAAATGCTGCATTTTACTTGTAGCATTTATGGATACATTAGTGCACACGTTGCTTTTCTTTGCTGCTTTATATAAGCTAGATGGGAATAATCAACCAAGCTGTGTTTTTTATATATTTTATTTTTTTGTTAAAGGTACTTATAAAGCACCGTCAATTTACACAGCGCTTTACATATATATTGTACATTTACATCAGTCTGTGCCCTCAAGGAGCTTACTAAAGTCCCTAACTCACATTCATACATACACATACTAGGCCCAATTTAGACAGGATCCAATTAACCTACCAGCATGCCTTTGGAGTGAGGGGGGAAACCAGAGTACCCTTGGGAAACCCACTCAGGGAGAACATGCAAACTCCAGGCAGGTAGTGCCGTGTTTGGGATTCAAACCTATGACCTTAGTGCTGCTGGGCAGAAGAGCTAACCACTTAGCCACTCCTGTGTTTTTTGCTCAGTTTACAGATGACCCAACGCTAGCGATCTGCAATGACAGTGGAGGATCTGTATTTGAACTGACTTTCAAGTAAGTTTTTTTTATTAGTCCTTTGGCCCCTTTTGTTTCTTTTTGTGTATGTTATGTTATTGTATTTTTTCACCTTCTAAAGGTCCATCGAAGATTTTGGCAATACAATCAGTAACCATTTGTTTGCTATGGTATGCTGTTATACTATGCTATCCTGTTAAAGGTGTGATGTTTGTAACGCAGTCAAACGTTAATAGCAGTTGGTTGACTTGGGCATAGGTTTGTGGTATCTGGCAGCACTAACAGGCATTTTGATTTGTCCCAATTTGGCTCCCTGTCTGTGACCTAATCTGATATTTTCTCTGGTACTGGTTGTGATTCACCATGATAAATTTTAAAACTGTGGGATAAATTAGTCATGCTGCCACTAGATGGTGCTGTAGGGACAGACTTGGTCTAACAACTTTTACAAATATTGCTGTCAAATATCCATATAGTTATTATCAAAAAAAAATATTGTAGAACTTATTGGAATCTTCCTCAACTACGTTGTGTTATACAGGGTAAAATTTGAGAATACAATTTACAGGTGTTCTATATTGCTTATAAGATATTTAGCAAAAACCCTCTCTACCAATTCTTTGATAATTTAAGAACTGAAATCTGGAATCTGTGCCCTAAAAGGAAGGCATAGGGCAAAGAGTTGGTCCTCTCTCACCAGTATTGCCTGTGGTCCCATTGTAGATGATCTTTTCCCCATTACTGACTTACCATGCCTTGTTCTGCACTGTTTCTCTTGGTGGGGTGGCCATCTTGGTAGAGGCTTGGTTTTCGCTAATGTCAGAGACTCCATGTACTTTTAGCATTACCATCTTACCTCTTATCAATCACCTGATTGAGAGACTAGTGTAAATTTTGTTTTTGCTATTCTCTTATTAGGATGCAGGTAGTTACCTGCTCAAGCTACATGTTACATTAGCAAGTGGCGAAGAGAAGATTTGGGGAAGATCTCTCTACAAACAGAATAGGGTGACAAGGAATTAGAAATTCTTTACCAGAATTTTTTTGGAAATATTGATATATACATATTCAACATTACATCAGTACAAATGTATAAGTGGGTGCATTATGTTACACGAACATTAGTAATAAAACAGTTGACAAAATGGTGTGTGTTTACTTAGAGAAGGATCCCTAAGCAAATTTGTAAGCCAACAAAAATGAAGGACATTGAACAATAAACATCTTTTCATAAAATAAGTTTCAGATTAAGTGGGTTTTGTCTGAGTCTTCAGGTACAAACCCCCAATTGTTATAAGCTGTAGGTTAGAGGCCTGCAATTGTGTATAGCAGTGAATTAAAGTCGATATCGTATAACCTGGTAGAGCCGGGTGGATCTGTATTGCATCTTCTCTATGATAAGGTATGAGGTATAGGGGGCAAGGACAAAATAAGAGTTTGGACATGAAAAAAGGAGCAAGGAAGAAGATGAAGGGAGAGTGTTTAGGGAGGGGACAAGGAAGGGGAGTGTAAGTAGCTAATTGTAATCCAAATATGTGAGGAATAAGGCCATTGGGCTGAGACATATGATAGAAAGAAAGGAAGAATGAAAAGAGGCTCTCTGTCTCTCATGTATACTGGAAGGGAAGGAGACCAGTCAGTTTGGATCTGATCAGATAAAGGGGGGGGGGGGGGGGGGGTCATGGGGTCATGGTTACAAAGAGTCAGAGTAGTGGAACCAGCATGCCCAGGTATGGGTGCATTTGGTGGGGCTATCTCTGGCTATATTGGTGGGGTTATATCTGGCTATATTGATCAGCTCCTCCATTTCTGCTGTGGAGTTAGAAATGATGTTCTTCTGCCAGATTTGGAAAATTAAAGCTGCCTACAGACAGGAAAAAGATATTAAATTACAAAATTATTTATCAATTATGTTAGAAGTTTTATCGTGTTTTAATGAAACTTGAGTTTTCCTATAAAAATGGCGGCTTTTTGCCTGCCATTCAAAAGAAATATATTTAAACATAAATAACATACAGCCTCTCTAAAATAGATATATATATATATATATATATATATATATATATATATATATATATATATATATGTATATATATATATATAAAATGTTATTTATATATATCTGGCCTTAATTGGCTTTTCACAGTTGTGTACTTAAAAGAAAATCACCACTTGTTTTGTGTTACAGGCGAGTAATGGGTGTGAGAAGCTGTGAATCCAGATGTCTGTTCAGTGGATCCAAGGGAGAAGTTTGCTGTATTGAGCCTTTGCATACAAAAGCTGAACTGAGAGATCACTCTATTACCCAGTACTCTCTATTGGCCATGGCATCCTTGACTAAGGTATAAGAACACTAATATATACAAATACAGTTAAATGGAGCACAACAGCGTTGTAATGTCTTGGGCCTCATTATTAAGTATCTGCTTGGGAAGTGCTGCTTTGGTGACTTTACTGGAGCACAAAGTTCCAATGTACGGGATAAATGAATATATATCCATTTCCTATAGTGCCTTGAACTCCAGGTATGTGCTAATTTGGTCATTTCCCTATCATTACCTAGGAGAATGTAAAATGGCTCTAGATGTAATTATCTTAGTTCGTTTCAAAAGAACAAACACAGAATGTGCTTTCTTCTGAACAAAGACTAGGTAGAATTACTAACTGGGGCTTTCATCTTGATCCAGTGGCTTCACTTACTGCCATGGAATAAGTATACGGATTAAAAGCCCAGACTTCACTCTGACTTTCCAGATTCACATGCTTGTTACAGGTTAATATCTCAAAGTATCACAGACAGCCAGACAATTAGTGTTTTCAGTGAAAGATCAGCAAATGTGCTCTCTGAATGTCTCTTACTACATGCTCCCTCTAATTAATTTAGGTATATCATGCTCTCTATTGGAAAAAGAGCAATCCTGGGTCTCTGTGCTTTTTAATGAGCTCAGTCCTGGCAGTCCTTTTTCTTTGTTCCAGTGAGAGCTGTTAAGGAAGAGATTTTTCTGCACTTTAAGCATTTTTCCTCTCACTTTTTGTTGTGTTCCCAGGGCAGTAAGTGAATAGAAATCTCTGAATTTGGGACCCAGACAGCAAAGAAATAAAAGGCTGAGTTGGGTTCTAAATATTTCCTACGCTATATGAAACTAAATTAAAACGTTTTGGTTAGAGTTATACCTTGACCCTTCTAAACTGAAAATCCAACACTAACCTTTAAGTATATGGAAACAATCACCAAGAACCCATTCCGTTTAAAATAGAAATGAAAGGCAAAATATTTTATTATAAATATGAAAAAACTATAAATAATTTTTTTCCCTTTTTTACAAGTGATCATATTCCCTCTGTTCTCAGCTGCATAAGAGCTGGGGGAGGAGAAGCAGTAGTACACTGATCTTCCCTGTGCATGGCTGTGCGGGGGGTATCTGGACAAGTCTGATCATTGGAGGAGAGCAGGCTGAGTTCTCAGCATAACAAGAGAGCTGACCACACTGTGCTCATGCTTATATTTACATGATAAGTTTTGCACTACAACCACTTACCCCTGAAGAAAAAACTCTAATCCTTTAAAATGTGTTTGGTTTAATACTGTCTGCATGGTCCACATGGACAGTGATATTGTGGTTATTTTTTGTACACTTACCAATTAGATTTAATGAATTGTAAACCGTATCGTCAGTTTTATTTGATCTGTCGTATATGTCCCAATAAAGTTGTATGATTTTTTTAACATATCTTGGAGTTCATGCCCTTTAAAATCCCACTATGAGGGTCCAGTCCAGTAGTCTATTTCATTAGGGATGTGGGCATTTCCTACTATCCCTGTAACGGCAATTAATATAAAAATCATTCCTAGCATGGTCAGTTTTTAATAGAAAAGCAGAGGGACTGGCAGGAACACCAGGGATTTCGCACAAAGGAAACCATATAAAGAGAATAGGATACTTTTTCATACAACTACATGGTACAGCAGGCACATATCAGGGAAATTAATGTTGGGTTTACATATTCTTTATTCTACAACAGCATATTTTATCAGGCCACAAACATATCAGTGCTCAATTAATGTGAGTTCCTTCATTTAAAGTATATTGGTTGCACACCATTTTTGTTTTAGTGGTTTAAAGATGGATCAGACTAAAATTTTGCTTGCCTGATATAGCTGTATTACTTTGCTTCTTTAATCTGCCTTGGTGAATGTGCTTTCTATTTGAATCTTACAAATACAGTAATATCGACAGTACTGCTTATTGATATTTTTTAAATGTTGTACCTAAAGTAAAACTGGGAAATCTTTAGATGCAAGCTTGCTAAAGATTCACACAAAATGACTTTATTTAGTAAATTGCATTGACCATGCAGATGAATACATTGTTAATGCTTCTTCTTGTTCCTCCTACAGATACTGGTAATTGGCTTGAAGCCATCTCTGAAAGTTTGGATGACTTTTCCTTATGGACGAGTAAGTGGTCTTCCCTGACCCCAAAAAGCTATTGAGTAATTCGGAAGAAAGAAATAGTTGAGGAGCGTTGAGATTTATATGCTTAGTCAAACAATCATATTTGCTGCATACATCGATTTTTCTTTCCAAGCTCACTGGCTTGGGGAGGCAGCTCCCAATGCAAATAGACTTCCCTCAATGGGTACCAGTAAATGACTCAAATTTAAACCTACACAAATGGGCACCAAACGTGAAGGGGGAAAGTTGTTGCCTGTGTCCTGACAAAATAGGCAACTCAGCAGAAAATCGAAACATGTCACTTCCGTTTTCTTTAAACCATCAGTAATTGCTGATTTGGATGAATTGGTGTTTGGACACAAAGCTGGCTACCGAATACAGTCTGGTACAGGAAGATTTTGCTGTTTTCACAGCACAGTGGCAAACGAGGACAAAGTTGTAGCCACCTTGAAGGCGGCCATTTACTTGGTTAGTTTCTGAGCGGAGTAATAATCTCTGCTCATGATATCGTGCAGCGGACTCTATTCGGTTGCTGTTGTTGTGTCCAAACAGCAATTGGTGAAAATAAACAACAATTCGTCAAAATCTGCATTCATGATGGTTTAAAGAAAATGGAAGTGACGCGGGTTGCTATTTCTGCCAGGTTCGACATTTTGTCAGAACACCTCCGAAACATGTTGGCTGTTTTTTCGTTGTCAAATTGGTGAACTATTAAAACCTTGTACTTTTCACCCTATGATTTGGTGCCCATTTGTTTATATTTACACTTTGATAGAAGTAAAGTGCATCAATGTCACCAAATCATATAACAGCAACATATTTTTATTTAGGAGCACTTTACAGAGTACACATTGCCATTAAAATCAGTATGGTTGGGCAATGGCTACTATAAACCTAAGATCTTTGTATGTCATTATATAATTAACTGGTGATAACCCTTTAAAATGTATGCGGTACAAAATACGAGGTATCTTCAAAAAAGTTTGCCCACTTTTTTTTTTTTTAACTATTAAGAATTTAATAAACAAATTATATCCCTTTTCTACATAGTCGCCTTCCTTTACATTGCATTTTCCCAGTGTTGTACCGGCTTTTTTAATGCCATCAGCAAAAAATGTTTTTGGTTGAGCACGTAGCCACTGATGCACTGCTGCTTTCACATCATCATCACATGAAACTTTTCTTCCCCTTAAAGCTTCTTTGAGTGATCCAAAAACGTGGAAATTAGATGGTGCCAAATCTGAACTATATCGTAGAGCGACACATATATGAGAGTCTGAGAGGGCTGCACACCCCAATTACAATCTCTGAAAAGAAAAAAGTGGAAAGTTCCCCATCTGAACTATAAGCTGGGTGTTCCATAATCTCTCACTCCTAAACAACTCTACAAGAGAGAACTCTATCCCCATACTGAGCACACATGCAGAGATGAATTTGTGCTCCCTGCACACCTTCTGCTCACAAAAAGCTTACCACCGAATGCTGTTCCTCTTTGGTGTAACTTATAAGTTTCGCAGCCATCTTCACCACAGCGTGATAACTCTTATGCTAAACTGCAAGGTCGGCCAACATGCCAAACAGACTAGTCACATGACACTCTCAGACATGACCAATTACTACTCCTCCCGCTCTCACCATTTGCAAGGAAAATATAAAAGTGCGGAAACGTTTTAAATATCCCTTGCAAATACAAATAATGAAAGATTAGTCTGAAACTACAATGTTTTATTTTGTCTCACCAAGGAGAACTTGGCTCTGGCTTTTTCATTTACCTTTATGGTTTTCTTGATTTAAAGCATACTGTATGTGAGGGCAAAATAAATATATATTCCTTATATTTCTGTAATAGTCACATTTCCCCATGTTTAATCCCTGTGCCACTCCACTTGCATAAATTGATTTCTTAATCAGGAAAACAGTTCTGACGTTTTTACTCCCAAGAGCCTGCCCGCACACTGTGTCCAGGGAAAGAGCTCTTGGGAGATGTGATTCTGGTATCTGTTTGGCAACTGTAATGGCACAAAAGAAAAAATAATGCTAGGACATGCTTGCAGGGTGGCATACAAACACTTAAAATGGTGAAATGCTTCTTTACTGAGTTCTGTTTTATCACAATCTCTAAAATCATCACATGCACATCATTTTTTAAACAAACTATTACTTTGTGACAATACGTAAAGCTATATGGATTTTTTTTCTTTTGTATTTTGTAGAGATGTTAGCCATTTCTTCAATTGATATTTTGAATCAAATATTATTTAAATATGTTTTTTCTGATTAAGATCTGTTTGTCAGTCTTTCTATACGGACATTTTACAAGGTTAATATTGGCAATATTTCTTACATTCTCATAGATGGATCCTTCCAGTGTCCCACTTCTAGCATGGCATTTTGTGATTCTGCAGGGAGCTTTGAACCCCATGCTGGCATTCTGCAGAGGGGATGTGGTGCATTTTCTCTTGGTAAGGGCATACTAGACAGGGAAGATTAGTACATATGTCCTTATGTACTGCATGCAGTATGTACTGTGAACTGTAATTAGTCTTTTTTTTCTATTTAGAGCTGTATATATATTCTTTTATTCAAAATATATCAAATACAAGATGCCTTATCGGCATAGTTTTTAGCCCAAACCCTTTCCAATTACCTGTTATCGTTTGCAAAATAACTGCTAATACAGTTTCTGGAATGAAGAATGGATGGGTGGCACTGGATCTCCAAGGCAATTTGTATTTCCACCAGGTGTTGAGAAAATGGTAATGTGCAGCATTTTGACACTGAACTGGCAAATCTTCCAGGGCCATTTCAAGCTGATACTGCGGAAAGAGGTAAAACAGGATTGCCACATTATTAAGCTGTGGTCCAATCCTTGAATTCCAGAACAAGTTTATTTCAATAAAAGGTTCAACGCTCTTCAATGCTCTGTTCTTACCTTTTTCTTAAAAGATGAAGATAAATGTTAAAATAATTGCAGAATGTTGCACAGTAAACAGTGAAGCAAGTGAGTAAAAAATATAGATTGCTGCATACTGGAGTTCTCTCTTTTAAAACTACCTTAAATCTAAAATGCATTTGTTCATATTTAGTCATAATGTACTTTAAAACTAGCCTAGGACAACATGTGAAACTCTCAGGTAAAGGCTGGCTCACTAATACAAATGCTATCTGCAGGTGAAGAGAGATGAATCTGGAGCAATTCACATAAACAAGCAGAAACAGCTTCACTTACACTATGATCTTATCAACTTCACAGTAAGTACTAAATTGTCATAGATGTATGGGTTTTTAAAAGTGGTTATTATTTTTTTCTTGTCTTTTAGGGGACACAGGAAGTGCTCACCTTTTGCGTTATAATGCATCCTACAGAAGAACTGGACATTTGCAAACAAAAATTGTTTTGGCTAGCCCAGGATAACCCCTCCGACTAACAAAACTCCCATTTTTTTTTTTGCTAGTGTCCTAGCAGGATGAACAATTGGTTTTGTAGTTGCCAATAACACATAACCAATCACTATCATTATGCTAAGAGTTTTTTTTTCTTTGTTGAGGCCTGTTCACTACATCACTGCTAGAGCCGTTCTCCACAACTGCAGCTATCTGGGTTGGCCGTCATCAGCCTGGCAACTGCTAACGAGTTAGCCCTGAAGCACTTTCCAGATCCATAGTTGCTAGCATTGTCTCAGTGCATGCCCTGTCTCTGAAGACACTGTCTGTGAATAGGTTGGTCAGGCCATGCATCAGGAGCTACCACATTCACGTAGGTCACTGGGAGCCTTTAAGTTCAAAATTTTCTTTATAGTTTTTGGTGCAGAAAGGGTTAATGCTGAAGGACTGAGCGCTGATGTCATACATTGGGTGGAGTGAAGCAGGTGCACACTCTGTGCTCTCTCCCCCCTCCCCTACAGCAGTGAGCAAGAACACCAGACCTTGATTTTGTTTATTCTGCTTATCTACAGAGACCTTGGTCATCTTCAGACATCCAACCCTTATCTGCTAATAGCTGCCTGGGTTTTGTGAGTAACTAAGGCCTTGACTCCTGTCTTTACCGGTACACGGTTGCAACAGGTCTATATCTAGAGACAGAGGGGACAGTGCAACTGTAATGGGTTACCCCAGCTTACACTCTACTAACGGTTCTGGGGATGTTTGCGCCATGCCTTCTCAACCTCCTGACACCTACATTGGAATCCTGGTATCCTCTGTTCATCGAGTCTAATTTATCATCTGGGTGCTCCCTGGCTCTACCGAATAGAGCCAAGTCTCCTGTCTCGTCAACCAGAGTTTCTAATAGAGTAACAAAAAACATTGTGGTCATGTTCACCCATTTCCTTTCTTGCTGTAACCTTGAAGGCATTAAGTGTGCTCCTGTGCTGCACATGCAGTATCTGTGGCTAAACTTTCAGACAAGCCTTTTTCTGAGCCATCTGTTGCAGTGACTAGATCTGATTCTGAGTCACTTCAATCACTACCTGATGAGTTTATTCTTAAAGCGGAACTTCAGTCATTTTTTCTCAGCTTTCCATCTATTAAATCTTCTGCCCTTGTTGTTTTAACTTTGGATAGTAAAACATTTTTTTTCTGCCAGTAAATACCTTATACCACTGCCCCGGTATATCCGATCAGCCCCTAACCTGTCCACCTTTAGGAGATCCCTGAAAACTCACTTATTCAGGGAAGCCTATCCCACACCCACCTAGGAACTGTACCCGAGCCACCCCCCCATCAAATCGTTCCCTGCATCTATTACCTTTTGTATCACCACCCCCTCCCATTAGAATGTAAGCTCTACGAGCAGGGCCCTCCTGTCCCTTCTGTATTGAACTGTACTGCAATTGTACTGTCCTCCTCTACATTGTAAAGCGCTGGGTAAACTGTTATAAATCGTGTATAATAATAATAATGTACAACCCACTTCCTGTTTCTTGTCTGGTAAAAAGCCTAGGCTTATGACACCACGAATAACTCTCTCTCTCTCACGCTCATGGGAGTTTGCCAGGAAGAGGGCCAATGAGAGCTGCAGAGCTGGAGGTGTGCTTCTGTGTGTCTGTGTAAATCCAGGAAGTGAACGGGCAGCAGCTTCAGCTGTCCACAGTTAAAACGGTTGCAGCCAGACTCAGTGGAGGGAGATTTCTGCAGCATATTTGGCAAGTACAGAATCACAGTATATATAAAATAATATGCAAAGTGGTTGGAGGGAAGCTTCAGAATGGCAAATATGTTTTTAGTACAAATTATGTGAGCAGACTGCAGTTCCTCTTTAAGGAGTCACAGTCTTCTGCTATCACTCCAAAATAAAGAGAGATCATTTTGACTCTTTGTGATGTGTTTATCTGAAATTGAAGAATCAGCCTACTATCTCTAGTCTTGAGTCTTTCAGAGCCATTGAGGCTGCAAAGACCTACCCTTTGCACTTACTTTTCAAGGTCTTCCTCTATGGGGATTGGAGACAACCAACATGCCCTTAGTCAAACAAAATCTTGCTAGATTTGTTCCCTAAAGGCCTCTTGCACACTGCAGTACAGCTTGAAAAAGCTCAGTACAGTGTTTATTTTTTTACTGAGCTAAATTACAGGCCATTCATTGTAAATTGTCTATGCACACAGATGTGTAAACAAGCACTGTGCATTCTTCAGTAAAAAAATAAAAATTAAAAAAAAAAAAAATAGAAAAATCTGCTTTTTTTGGTCAGTAATTTACTTCTCAATCGCGAAAGTAAGCGAATGCGCCCATTTACATATTGTGCAGAATGAGAGAATATATGTGCGAACGCATATACGTGAAAATGCGCACAAATACATACAAAAAATGCTCAACTCATGTGCAAGATGCCTTATAAAGGATTTTGCGAAGCTGTGGTCTATCTGACCTTCCCCATGAATCCATTAATGACTAGCATGGAAACCACTAAGGTAATAGAGGGCATTCCTGCAATTGAGGTTCCTGCCGAGGAGTGGCTGGAATCTCTCTTTAGAAATCAGTTTTACACTATTTTGGCTTAGATTTTAATTTTTCAACCCATGGCACTCTGATTAATGATGTATTAAACCCAAAACCAAACATGTAAAATATTACAACCTAGCCAATCATTAAATGCAGTGGCTGTGTTTAGCTTTCTTTTTTTTAGGCTTTTTTCCCCTGTTTATTTTCACATGGTGATCTTGTCAGTAACACGCTTCCTTTATTTAGGTGCCTATACTCTGGATGGAGGAGCAACAGAGACACCTTTGGGCAACAGCATTCTAGGCAAATTTAGATACACTAACAACTGAAGCCAAACTCCAGCTAACACTTTATAAGCACTTGCAGCAACAGTTTTGTTCCTTTTGGGATAAAAGTTTCTCCTAAATGAATAAAAGTTGATAATTGTAAGCACCTGCCAGTGGTAAATGATGTGTCTCAGTCCTCTAACTATTTCATCTGCAACTTTTTCTGTTGAAAAACAACAGATTTACTGGCTAGATTATCAGGTGAAAATAAAGGAAAAAAATCCTAAAAAAGAAAACAAATACATTCACCACATCTAATAATTGGTAAGCTGTAATATAATGAATGTTTTTGCTTTTGGGTTTATTACCTCTTTATAGTGCTTTAGTATAGTGTATACTGGCCCTGCATCAAAGAAGCACTTCACCCACATGGTCTTGGAATGACAACATCTCTTCCGATCAACCCTTTATATTATTATGAAGGATGTCAGGGGTAGTAAGAACAGTTCACCTGCCTCAGTGCAAGAATCCCAGCCAAGGAAAGGCCTGCATTTCTTTACTCCTGGAATATGCATGTCTAGACCTCTCAAACTTGGTTCTCTGGCCGCCTGCAGGGCCTGGGGTAGAGAGCCTGCTAAACCCTCAAAAAAAACTTTCATCAGCAAGAAGGTACAGCTCCACATTTCAGATTGGGGGAATGTTTGTTAATCTTTGCGGACTGTTGGACAGTTTGCCTTTCAAGCGCTTGGGTGCAGAGAGTGGTATTAATGGGATATATATACATACTGAACCTTTGCCTTCAGCTCCTTCTTCGGCTTACCAACTTTTAGTTTTAGCTCACAGATTTGCAAACCTGCCTCTGCCCTTTTGGGATCTCCTGGACCGAGGAGTCATTGCCCCAGCTCCTATGTCACACTGTTTTCATGAACTATACTTCAACCTGGTCACTGGTTTCTTTCGCAAAGAGATCATCTGCCTCTTTTTGGGCCTGTAAGTTCAAAACAAAAAATGAGCATGGTATCCACCATATCTACAATTTTTTTTTTTTCCTCATTGGGAATATCTGGCTAATGTGGTCAGGACACATATACTGATCAGCCATAACTTTATGACCACTGACAAGTTAAGTAAATAGCATTGATTACCTCATTACAGTAGCATCTGAAAGTCGGTGGGCATCACAGTTTGTCGTGTATGGAGCTGAGTAGCCGCAGACCATTCAGGGTGCCCATGCTGACGTGTGTCCACAGCCAAAACGCCTACAATGGACAATGTGAGCTTCAGAACTGAACCACAGAGCAATGCATGAAGGTGGCCTGGTCTAATGAATCAAATTTTTTCATACATCATGTGGATGGCCTGGTGCATGTGTGCGCTTACCCGGGAAATGGATGGCACCAGCAAGCAGTATGGGAAGAAGGTAAGCCGATGGAGGCAGTGTAATGCATTGAGCAATGTTCTGTTGGAAAACCTTGGGTCCTGCCATTCATGTAGATGTAACTTGAAAAATACCTCCATCCTAAACATTGTCGCTGACCAAGTACATCCCTTCATGGAAACTGTATTCCCTAATGCTAGTGGCCTCTTTCAGCAGGATAATGCTCCCTGGCACACTGCAGAATGGTTAATGAATGTTTTTTGAGGAATACAAAAATGAGTTCAAGGTGTTGACTTGGCCTCCAACTTCTCCAGATCTCAATCCAATCAAGCATTGTGCTGCAAAAACAAGTCTGATCCATGGAGGCCCCACCTCACAACATAAAGTACTGTATCGGCTACTGATGGCTTGGCGAGAGATACCACAGAATACCTTCAGATGTCTAGTGGGGTTCATGACTTGATGGGTCAGGGCTGTTTTGGTGGCAAAACAGGACCTACTCAATATTATGCTGGTGCTCATAACGTTATGGCTGATGTATATTAAGGTTCCTGTCCTTTTACACCTTGCACCCTTCTGTCAGGGAAAAGAATTTCCCCTCGAAAAACTGGACCCAGTTTGACCACAGTTCATGTTGCGAGTCTCTATATCTCAGCTATTGACTCCTTTGTGGTCATCATAGATTGACCTTGTAGGGTGATTTGGTTTCTTGTTCCACCATTCTGGGATGGTTCAGGTAGACCAGTTTTCAAGCTGATAGCCTTAAGGATCTCGTTTCTCCTTTCCCTGTCAAGACATACTTCCCTGGCTATGCTTAATCTCCTGGTGCCTGGTGTCATGCCTTGGTTTTCCATTTTTGCTACCAGGTAGAGGTTGCAGCCTCTTCAACTGTATGTTCCTCCAGTTGTTTTTCTTTTTTTTTTTTTTTTTTTATAAATTGTATATTTATTAAGTTTTTCATAGAAGAAAATACAGGTATGTAAAAAGACAAGTGAGAGTACGTAGCAAATACAATCGTAGAAAAAGCATATAACATATGTTGAAACTGTATAGGTAGGGCTACAATGCTACCAACAAACATTATCACAGCGTTGCAGTCATATAGGTTAGGCGGGGGGAACAGGGGAGGGAGGACCCAGGGAGTGGGTGTCACAAACACTGAACTTATACTTCACACAAGAAATGTTGCTCACTGGGTCTGGTGTCAGCGAGGTCCCCAGGGTGCCTAAACTGAAGAACAAGGCACCCCGTAGGAGTCCTACCTGAGGAGGAAGGGGGGATGGGGGTAAAAGGGGCACCATGGAATTTTCAAGAGAACCAGCTGAAGGAGCAAAGAAGACAAAATGTTAGCATATATGGTTAAGGGGGTGTTATCCTAGGAGGGTAGGGAAATGGCATTCGGGTTAAGTTCTGAGCGATCCCATGGTTCCCAAATTTTTGAAAATTGAGGAAGTGAGTCATTTACTACCGCAGTAAGGTGTTCCATTCTGCAAATCTGCTCCAATATTTGGAGAACCTGTGGGAAAGTGGGTGGGGAGGGAGACAACCTTCTTGAGGGTATAGCCCTTTGTGCTGCTAGAAGGATAAAGACAGATAATTTTTGGGTGTGTCTGGGGATGCCAGAGAACGGCAGGCCCAGAAGATAATGATTCGGGTCCAGAGGGAGAGCGGTGTCAAATAAGTTTTGTAGGTGGGCCTGGATAGAGAGCCAAAATGGTTGAATCAGGGGACACTCCCAAAAAATGTGGAAATGAGAGCCAATGTCGCTCCAGCATCTCCAACACACCCAGGGGCCCTGGGGTCATACCTATGTATAATTTCTGGGGTTCTATACCAAAAGAGCAATATTTTGTAAGCTGCCTCTCTCTGCTTCACGCATCGGAACGATTTGGAAACAGCCTCCCATATCTTCTGCCATTGAGGGAGAGGAATGGGTCATTTAAGAGTCTGGGACCATTTCAGCATGTATGGGTGATATGTGTCTGTAAAGTGAGGTAGCTTCATGTAGAAACTTAAAAATGTCTGAGATAAGATGGGTCTGATAAGGTCCTTGAGCACATACAGTCAGGTCCATAAATATTGAGACATCGACACAATTCTAATCTTTTTAGCTCTATACACCGCCACAATGGATTTGAAATAAACAAGATGTGCTTTAACTGCAGACTTTCAGCTTTAATTTGAGGGTATTTACTTCCAAATCAGGTGAACAGTGTAGGAATTACAACAGTTTGTATATGTGCCTCCCACTTTTTAAGGGACCAAAAGTAATGGGACAGATTAACAATCATCCATCAAACTTTCACTTTTTAATACTTGGTTGCAAATCCTTTGCAGTCAATTACAGCCTGAAGTCTGGAACGCATAGACATCACCAGACACTGGGTTTCATCCCTGGTGATGCTCTGCCAGGCCTCTACTGCAACTGTCTTCAGTTCCTGCTTATTCTTGGGGCATTTTCCCTTCAGTTTTGTCTTCAGCAAGTGAAATGCATGCTCAATCGGATTCAGGTCAGGTGATTGACTTGGCCATTGCATAACATTCCACTTCTTTCCCTTAAAAAACTCTTTGGTTGCTTTCGCAGTATGCTTCGGATCATTGTCCATCTGCACTGTGAAGCGCTGTCCAATGAGTTCTGAAGCATTTTGCTGAATATGAGCAGATAATATTGCCCAAAACACTTCAGAATTTATCCTGCTGCTTTTGTCAGCAGTCACATCATCAATAAATACAAGAGAACCAGTTTCGTTGGCAGCCATACATGCCTACACCATGACACTACCACCACCATGCTTCACTGATGAGGTGGTATGCATGTGGTGAGCAGTTCCTTTCCTTCTCCATACTCTTCTCTTCCCATCACTCTGGTACAAGTTGATCTTGGTCTCATCTGTCCATAGGATGTTGTTCCAGAACTGTTATACAAGTAAAAGGCGCAAAGATCTAAAACAGTATATATCCTTTATGGATTTAGTTAGTGTGCTGGATACACATGGTATTACATGCACTGAGCTTGATAAAGGAGCGCAGCTGTTCACGCTACCTACAGCCTGCATGCTGATGCATCCGGTGACGTCATCCCCCTCCGCCTGGACCCTTCCGTGCGCCTCAAGCCTCGTGTTGAGGAAGGACTCCACCACAGCCGGCCGAACACCATCCAGCGTTGTATGAGGAAGAGCATCAGGACGCACACCGACAGGAGTGGACTAGGGATCGACTACACCGAGGATAGCCCCCATATTTTGGGAAATGACTCTATGCCTTCTTTTAACTTCGGAAATGTGAGTGCACTATGATACATTTTTATTGCACATTAAAATTTGTTAATAATCTGCACCCATAGGCGCCTCCTCTCCCTCTTTTTATCTTTCCAGAACTGTGAAGGCTTTTTTAGGTGTTGTTTGGCAAACTCTAATCTGACCTTCCTGTTTTTGATACTCCCCAATGGTTTACATCTTGTGGTGAACCCTCTGTATTCACTCTGGTGAAGTCTTCTCTTGATTGTTGACTTTGACACACATACACTTACCTCCTGGAGAGTGTTCTTGATCTGGCCAACTGTTGTGAAGGGTGTTTTCTTCACCAGGGAAAGAATTCTTCGGTCATCCACCACAGTTGTTTTCCGTGGTCTTCCAAGTCTTTTGGTGTTGCTGAGCTCACCAGTGCGTTCTTTCTATTTAAGGATGTTCCAAACAGTTGATTTGGCCACACCTAATGTTTTTGCTATCTCTCTGATGGGTTTGTTTTGTTTTTTCAGCCTAATGATGGCTTGCTTCACTGATAGTGACAGCTCTTTGGATCTCATATTGAGAGTTTACAGCAACAGATTCCAAATGCAAATAGCACACTTGAAATTAACTCTGGACCTTTTATCTGCTCCTTGTAAATGAGATAATGAGGGAATAACACACACCTGGCCATGGAACAGCTGTTCAGCCAATTGTCCCATTACTTTTGGTGCCTTTAAAAAGTGGGAGGCACATATACAAACCGTTGTAATTCCTACACCGTTCACCTGATTTGGATGTAAATAACCCTCAAATTAAAGCTGAAAGTCTGCAGTTAAAGCGCATCTTGTTAGTTTAATTTCAAATCCATTGTGGTGGTGTATAGAGCCAAAACGGTTAGAATTGTGTCGATGTCCCAATATTTATGGACCTGACTGTAAGAGTTCAAATGAGGTAGGCTTATCCAAGGTTAAGGTGGGGGACTTAGAGGCAAAATAGTTTTTAAACTGGAGGTAAGAATTAAATAATTGCTTAGGGATCTGATGTTTAAGATGGGTGGCAAAATAGTATTTAATGAGATCGGAGGCTCCCATCCCACCCCTGACTCTTGGAGCTAACATTACCAAGTTAGCTATCCGGTGAGCTTTATAATGCCAAATGAAGTTGAGAAATGTTCTCTGAGTGGCTTTGAGTTGGGACATAGGGATGGGAATTGGTAGAGTTTCAAATAGGTAGAGAAGTCTTGGTAAAATATACATCTTCAGGACATTGAAACGACCCAAGAGAGAGATGGGATAAGCGTCCCACTGTCACAAGAGCCGGTCAATGTCACGGAAGAGTGGGGGGTAGTTAGCCTGATAAAGAGTTTAGTAAGAGGAGGTTAGATTTTTCCCCAGATATTTAAGGGAGTTCGGGCACCAGTGGAAGGAGTAGTTTTGTTTGAGAATGGTGAGATCTGAGGGTGGAATGTGTGTTGGTAGAGCTTCCGTTTTTACTTGTATTAATTTTATATCCTGAAATGAAGCTAAATTCTCTTAACAAAGCTATAAGGTTCGGGAGGGATGTATGGGGTCTGGTCAGGGTCAGCAGGACATCGTCAGCAAATAGTGATAGTTTATATTCCTTCTGGGGCAAAGAGACCCTTTCGGATGTTAGGATGGACACGTATGGCTGCAGCTAGGGGTTCCAGACAGAGAATGAACAGTAAAGGGGATAGCGGACACCCTTGCCTGGTACCGTTACTCAAGGAGAAGGACGGTGATAAGTAGGAGGATAACTGGACTTTGGGGGAAGGTCGGGAGTATAGAGCATGCAGTGCTGATATGAAGGGGCCTTCAAAACCATGTGTGGAAAGTGTAGCAAACCTAAAAGGCCAGCTAAGCCGATCAAAGGCTTTTTGTGCGTCAATGCTCAGTATCAGGGCTGGGCGGGTTGTTTTATTCAATAGGTCTATGAGGTCTGTGGTACGTCTCGTGTTGTCACCAGCGTGTCTGGCTGTCACAAAGCTTACTTGTCTTTATGTATGAGTCTGGGAATTAAGAGGGATAGTTGGTTAGCCAGAATCTTTGTAAATATCTTGTAGTCGGAGTTAAGCAATGCGATGGGCCTTTAATTGTTAGGGATGGAGGGATCCTTGCCAGGTTTTGGAATCACGGAAATATGGGCATGGAGGAATTGTGGATGGGGTGCGGTACCTTTAAATAGGAAGGCGTTATAGTGAAATCAAGTGTGGGCTTAAAATTGGTAGCAAGGTCTTATAATAGGAGTATGGCAAGCCATCCGGGCTGGGGGATTTTTGGGTAGGGAGATGTTTAACTACGGCAGCTAATTCTTTGGGGGTGACAGCAGCGTTCAGAGACGAGAGGTGTTCAGAGGAGAGTTTGGGTAGTTGTAGAGAATCAAAAAATTAGTCAAATCTCTCTTGCGTAAAGTTGTAGTTTAGGGTCTGTTTGCAGACAATTGTATAATTGTTGGTAAAATTCTCCAAAGACCTTGGACATAGTGAGGGGGCAATAGGTAAAGGTCCCAATAGGTAGGGGTCTCAGGGTTCCCTGAGAAAATCTGGGGAGGAATGGAAGGGACGAGGTTTCAACTTATTCACCAGTATTCTGTGGGGTTTGTTTGAGTATTCATAAAATTTTTGTTTAGTCCATAAAAGGGATTTATCGATCGTGCTCATTTTTAGTGATCCAAGTTGTGTTAAGTTGGAAGTACTCAGTTAGGCCATTAGATAGATGGGTTTTAGTTTCTGGGATACGGAGAAAGGTTTCATTGAGTCGGCAGTGACAGGTTCTGGGGGAGGCAGAGGAGAGGGCAATGTTAAGAAATACAGAGGTGTGGTCTGACCAGGTTATGGGTTGATTTCAGAGGAGATTGTGGATGTCAGGAGGGGTGAAGAGTTAAACAAGTGATCCAGTCTGGAATAAAGCTGTGGGAGTGTGAATAAAATGTGTATTGTTTGTGTGTAGGATGTTTGATCCTCCAGATATCTAAAAGATTCCTAGCTCTGATAAGTTTACGGAAGGATTTGGAAAGGCTGTCAGGTTTGGTTGCTCTTGTGGAGGGGAACAATACGTGTCTATCTTTGCTGGGAGACATAGTCACATTAAAGTCCCCACCAATGACCATAAAGGGTTGAGAGAACTTGTCTAGGGTGTCAAACATGGTGGAAAGGAACCGGACCTGACCAGAATTAGGGGCATAAACATTGACAATAGTAAGAGATTGGGTGAGGAGTGAACAATCCAAGACAATAAACCTGCCCTGGGAGTCCAGGTAAGAAGATTTGACACCTAAGGGGCATGATCAATTAATTAGGATAGCCACTCCTGCTTTCCCAGATGGATCAGAAGCCAGGAAGGATGTCGGAAAGTGTTTACTGGCGAATTTAAGGGATCCCCCAGGGCGGACGTGAGTCTCCTGGACTAAAATTACATCTGCTCTGGAAGCTTTAAACTCTTTCAAAGCCAGTCATCTCTTTTGAATAGAGTTTAAACCTTGTTACATGTGAGGAATTTGAATGCAATGGCAACTTAACCTGTTGAAAAAGCATTTGATACATTGCATAGTAAACATTGGGTGAGAGATTCCATGGTGCAAAGGTCACATAGTGGTTACAAAGCAACATAGCAATGTTCAGAACACTAGCAGCATTGTAACATTAACATATTAAAGTGGGGTTCCACCAAAAAAAAAAAAAATACATGAAAAATCCTAAAAAAAATACAAAAAAAATTTGGATATATATTTTTTTTTACTTACCTCTAAATGCCTGTTGCTAGGTGGTCCCTCGTAGTCTGCCTCTTCCAGTGCCTGGGCTGGTGACATCACTTCCCCCTCGGCACAGGAAGGGCTCAGCTCTGCTCCCTCCCTCCTGTCAATCATCTGAGACCCATTACAGGTCCCAGGTGACTGAGCGGCCAATCACAGCGTGCGACGCCGCTCGCGCATGCACAGTGGGTGCCAGGCTGTGAAGCCACAGCCCGGCGCCCACAGTTGCAATGCCGGCGCCGCTGAACGGAGGGGGAGACGAGCGGGGCTTCGATCCCCCCCGCATCGCTGGACCCTGGGACAGTTAAGTGTCCAATTAAGTCAGCAGCTGCAGTATTTGTAGCTGCTGACTTTTAATTTTTTTTTTTTTTTTTTTAATGGACCTCGGGTGGAACTCCTCTTTAAGTCTATGAGGTGAGCAGCCTCAGGTCAAAAAAGGGGACCTGAGAATAAAAACAAAAAGAAAAAACATAAAAAAGAAAACCGAGAAAAAAAGTCTGAACGTCATCCAGATAGAAACCTGGAAGGCCGAATGCCTCCAGGAAACCCAGGCCTAAGCCTTGGGCTAGGAATGGGAGCATAAGGACCTCCAAAAATGGGGACAGGAGGTCCCCCACCGGAGGATAAGGGCCCGGGTTACAGATCAGGTACCTTAAGAGAAAACAAACCGATAAACCAGGGTAACTTGTAACTTGAAAAAAAAACATCAGGCGGTGCACCCCACAGGCAAGGGGGGGGTGAGTGAACCCTCTAAGGGGTTGTTTGCCATCCATAAACAAAAACAGCAGGGGGGGCCAAGTAATTAGAAAATAAAGGCCATAGCCATGCTGAAGTTCGCTCAGGTTGGAAAATCTAGAAGTGGGGTGCCTTTGTGGTGTGAAGTTGGACTTGGATGATTTCTGCCGCACTGGGGTCCAGATGCGACTCGGGGCTGTCGGCGGTTTAGGAGTAGCAGGAAGCGGCACAGGATCTTCATCTGGGAGAGGTGGTAGACCCAAGTTAGGCAAAAAGGTGTCTCTCTCCTGAAGGTCACGTAGGGAATATTGTATATCATCCCGGGATGCAGAAAGGCGAAAGGGGAACCCCCAGCGGTATAGGACTTTGTGGGTTTGGAGATGTATCGTCAACGGGGGAAGATTTCTCCTTCTTGCCAGGGTAATAGGTGATAGATCACTAAAGATCTGGATCCTGGACCCTTTGAACTCGACCCTGGATTGGTTGCTGGTGGTGACAGTGAGAGCTTCTTTGCTATCATAGTAGTGAAATCTGACAATCACGTCTCTGTGGTTGGCACCAGCTGGGGGCTTAGGAGCAAGCGATCTGTGGGCCCTGTCCAAACGCCAGTCTGTCAGGGATATTGGGGGCCACTATATTGAACAGACTCAGAAGGTAGGGCCGGAGGCCTTTATCATCCACTGCTTCAGGGATGCCTCTGATTATCAGGTTTTGTCTGCGTTCTCTGTTTTCTAAATCCTCCTGTTGGGCTTGGAGCTGGGAGACTGTTTGCTTTTTGGCAGCATTATCTTCCTCAAGATCTTCCGCACTTGCACATATTGCACTAGTTCGTCAAACTTGGACTCCAGGGTGTCTGTGTGCTCCCCCAGTTGGCCTATTTCCCCTCTCAGTTCTTTGGCAAGCTTCCACACTTCTTGCAAAATATTGTGGGTGATGGCCTGGAGCAGGGATTGTAGTTTGGCATCCAGAACTGGGGGTAATATTGAAAAGGGTATCTGTCTCTGGTTTGGATTGCTCCGGTGCGCCCTGTGCGCCGTCCTGGCTACTCAAGGCCGTGAATGTGGGCTTATGCAGATAGCGGTCCGTCGTGGTGTAGGCCCGAGGCTTAAAAACTGCAGCGTAATTCTGTCTTTGATCCCCAATCTTGCCCATGGGGTGCACGGCCGTCACAGGAGGCTAAGGAGGTGACTCCCGTGGAGAATGGAGCTTTGGATCGGTCAGCGGGAGTCTCGGAGAGGCGGCGGGGGACAGAGCTCCAGTCTCACACGTCCGCCATATTCAGATGCCGCGCATGCGCCCCCCAGTTTTTCTTTTTTATTTATTTATTTTTTACGTTGGGCCTGTTAGTGATTGTTTCCTGTGTTGCAATCCCCTCAGATGGACTGCTTTTGGTTGTCCTTAAGGTGAAGACTTAAAACTTCCTGTATCCTTCAATGGTCGAGGCAGAAAATTATTCTCACCATTAAATCATTTTTTTTGGAGTCCATTGAGAAACACAGCTCCCACCTCCCCTGTGTTTTTGATCAGGCTCTCTTCGTACTGATTTCCTACAAAACTGAAGCATGCTGGTAGTAGGAGGGGCTATCCTGGGCTGGCCTACAATTCTTTTCTTGCCTCTAATCCTTCTCTAGGTGGCAGTATAACCCAAAGGTGAAGACTTTCTCTGTCCTTCAATGGACTCCCAAGTAAAGTATTTTACGATCCATACCCAAATCCTATTTTTTTTCATACACTTTTTAAAACATATTAGAGATAAGGCCATCTGAAGATACTGTATTTTTGATTATTTCATATGTGAATATTTTAGTATTTAACAAATGATATAATTTATAGGTCTGGATGGATATTTTTGTAAGTGTAAAACTACTCTCCTGTATTGCAGTGGATTAATGCACGCACAGTGGCTCTCCTGGATAGTGCTGAGAAACTCCATGTCATTGACAGGCAGACACAGGAGGAGCTGGAGACTCTTGAGATTTCTGATTTCCAGCTTGTGTACAACAGCAGCCACTTCAAATCTTTGGCCACCGGGGGTAATGTCAGCCAGGCTTTGGTAAGAAATGTCTAGAGTCTGTAGACTAATGCATTCTAGTTCTGTTGAAAGCCCCAATGTTTGTTACAGTTACAGGAAACTGCTATCACAATTTTTAAACAAGAAAAAAGCTGCATTCACTGTGTGTTTTTTTTTTCTTTCTTTTTTAGCACAGATGATAGAATCTGTTCATAGTTTGCTTATCCTGTAAGAATTTGCACTTAAATGTGTGCCTTAGTTGAAAGAACAGATGGTAATGATGTTATTTGGCTTTGTACAACAATTGACAAACAGGCATTGTTCAAAACTGTTTATATAGGTTTTTCTTTATTTCTTATCTTCTATTTTTATGAGTAGATGAACACAGACATCAGTTAATCATTTAACCAAATGGGAAGCTCAGTACTGGAACTAAGTGACTAACTTCTCATCTCCTCCATAACCAGTTAGATCTATTACCTCAATCATTTCTTCCAGAGCTCTGCCTAGAAATTAGGCTTGGATTTCATTAGTGAAATTCTCTAACATAACTATTCCTCCAAATATTTGCCTATTATTTCTTTTTTTACATGTTTCTAAAACCGTAGCATATATGTGATATATTTGTTAAAGTAGTTGTAAATCCTTGACATGAAATATGAACAAAGCCTAATTCTCCACAGTGTGTACTTGTCTCAGTCGAGAGTAATAAGTGTTATTTTTGTCTGCTGCCTCATTCCTCTACTATCTGCATGAGTCACTCCCTGACAGGTTTTCCTGACACCAGGAAAACAAAGGTGACAGGGGAGGAAGCTCCAGCACTGCAGCTCTGTTCCTCTGTGCTGTGTGAAGAGAATTGTGTCCTTTTCCTCCAATCCGCTTTCACTGATCTGTGCAGAGTGTAATTCCAGCTCCCTGTCCCCTGCTTTCTGAAGCTCAGAAATGCTGTGTAAATTTGGGACTTTGAACAACAACTGTACAGAAGAAATGGCTGCAGATAATCAGATACCATGTATGTAGGAGGATTTGTTTCATCTCTGTGTATCACCTGAGGCTAGTCACTTCACTAGGTATATGTGAGGGTTTGCAACCACGTTAAGTGCTAATGTGTTTATTCGGAGTAAAAAGTTGTAAACAGTTTCCGGTCGTTTGTAAATTGCATTTTTTAATCAAATCCCTAAGATTGCCCTAATATGATAAATCAGATAAAGCTGACTATACATGTTACAGTGTGATTGTACAGGCTTCTATAGATCCTCTAACAATTATATAGTGGAAGGGTCTGTCTGATTGGATATACATTGTATGGTTTTAGGGTTACATAGACGTTACTATCACATGGTTTTGGTACATTTAAAGGAGATATAATGAGGGTTGTCAAATTATGTGTATGGACAACTTTAGATTTATGAAATGATTGAAAGATGATCTTTTCCTTCAAAAAAAGGATGGAGTGCACACATTGAGTTATCAATAAAGTATATCTATAGGTCAAATTTAACTACTGTCCAGGGCTCCATTAGAGAACTCTCCTTATACTTTATTTTTGAAAATGTATTTATTTTATTTGGATTTAAAAAAAGAGTTTTTACAGAAATTAAAATATAGACAATATTTCATATGTACAAAACAATAACTTACAAAGAATAGCAGGTAATCACACTTCAAGCAGTAAAACGCGCTAGTAAGTCTAGTTTCACATCTATGCGGTTGATGCGCTTTTCAGGCACGTTTTGCGGTGTGTTTTGTGTTTTTAAACCCACGTTTTTTTTATGGCGTTTTTGCATGCAGTTTTAATGCATTATGCTCCCCCCCCCCCCGTATAAACACTGTATATAGCTGGTTGCTAAGGAGCGGGCCGAGAAGCTGGCTGCCGCGTCCCTAACAATTAATAAGTTAGCTGTCAGTGGGGTTCCCCACTTGACAGCTGAATGTAAAAAAAAAACACTTGGCAGCAAAACAATTTGAGAAAAAAGAAAAAAACGATGTGGAGCCCCCCCCCCCCCCCCCAAATCCATACCAGGCCCTTTGGGTCTGGTATGGATTTATAGACGAACCCCATGGCAAAATCCAACTTAAAATGGTGTGAGGTCCTCCCCAATTTGGTACCAAATCCGGTCCACCCAAAGCACCTTGTCCCCATATTGATGGGGACAAGGGCCTCTTCCAAAACCCTGGGCTGTGGTTGTGGGGGTCTGTGGGCGGAGGGCTTATCAGAATCTGGAAGATCTGGAATCTTTAACAAAGGGGCCCCCAGATCCCACCCCCCCCCCAGTGAATGAGTATAGAGTACATTGTACCCCTACTCATTCACCAAAAAAAGTGTTGCATAGAGAAATAAACACAAACACAGTTTTTGACAATTCCTCTATTAAAAATCCAAAAATAATGTACCCCAATGTAGATCCATCGTCAATCAGGCCGCCGGCCGCACCTGAAAAAAAAAAAAGCGATTAGCCTTTGACAAGTGTGAAGCTTTTTTTTTTTTTTTCAACCATCCAAGTGTTGCCAATTAGTGGATGACCTCTCAGAGACAGATAGAGGGGACCAGGTAACCAGGGCAGGCCTGGAAGTGGGAAAGGCGACATTGCTTGCCCCAAAGTCACCATGTGGACTTGCTGTGTTTATAACAGTCCAAGATTATGACTAAATGAATCGCTTGATGTTAGTGAAGTGGGTCAAGGAAGCCCATGCCACCACATATTTTGGAATAGCTAAGTTTCCCTACGTATCCTGGGGGTGCAGTCCGCCTACAGAAATTTAGAGAAGTCTCTTTTAAACAAACGGAGAAGGATTGGGGGATAGGGATCGGGAGAGTTTGCAGTAAATATAACAAATGGGGTAATATGTTCACTTTGAGAATAGGATTCCTTCCAAACCAGGAATATGAAAGGCGGTGCCATTTTTGTAGGTCTCTGCGGATGGGCGTCAGTAAGGGAGGCAAGTTTCCCTTGAAAGTGTGGGAAAGGGTCGTTGTCAGTTAAGCACCTAGATATTTTACAGCAAAATGGAAAGTTTACCTGGACTCCTTGTAATCTAGCTTACGGGAATTTACCCTTCTATCCATTTGTGTGATATGTACCATTTTGTTGTTACTCTTGCAAGGCAGGAGTTTTAACCTCCTAAATATTTAAAGGCATCTTTACTGTAAGAACTGTAAAAATGTGAAATAGGCTTCTATAGATGCAAGTTCTTGACAACTCTTGTTCAGAAATCCTGGATGTGTTTCTAAGTGCACAATTATACAGTGGATATAGAAAAGAATCACCCCCTTTAAAATAATCACATTTTGTTGCTTTGCAGACAGTTTTGTGTTGCTTTTGGTGCAACTTATAACAAGTGAAATATATAACACCAATATATCAGGAAAAATGTAAACAAAATTCAAACACAGAATCGCTGAGTTAAAAAAAAGAACCACCCCCTCCTAAAAATGACTTGTAAACTCAATCAGGTGTAGCTAGTCAACCTCTCAATTGCAGACAAAGTCATTTGACTTTCAACTGTGATCAGCTATGGTCATTTTGCTCAGCATTAAAAGCTTTCCTGGAGCATTTCTGTACCTGGTAGTGCAACTGAAGCAAACAATGAACTATGGGTGGTAAGGCACTGTCACAAGATCTCTGGGATAAAGTTATGGACAGGCACAAGTCAGGAGATGGATACAAAAAAATTTCAAAGGCTTTATCAATGCCTAGAAGCACAGTGAAGTCTATTATTAAGAAGTGGAAGGTATTTGATACAACACAGACCCTCCCTGGAGCAGGATGTTGCTCCAAACTGGATGAAAGAGCCAGAAGGAAACTGATCAGAGGACTACAAGAAGCCTACAGCAACTCTGAAGCAGTTGCAAGAATTTATGACAAGAGTGGTTATTGTGCACATGTGACAATAATATCACAAACTCTCCACAAATGTGGCTTGTATGGGAGGGTTGCAAGAAAAAAGCCACAAAATGCACCTTGAAGATTCTGAGGCTACATGGGAAAAGGTGTTATGGTCAGATGAGACTAAAATTGAATGATTTGGCCTCAACAGCAAATGATATGTCTGGCAGAAATCCATCCAAATAACACCATTCCTACAGTAAAGCATTCAGGAGGTAATATCCTGTTGTGGGGGTGTTTCTTTGCAGCAGCAACTGGAGCACTTGTCAGGATAGAAGGACAAATGGATGGGGCAAAGTACCATCAAATTATTGAAGAAAATCTGCTGCCCGCTGCCAGAAAGTTGTCAATGGGAAGAAGGTTTACCTTCCAACATGACAACGACCCAAAACACAGCAAAAATGACAACACAATGGTTGAAGGAGAAAAAGGTGAATGTCCTTACATGGCTTAGTCAGAGCCCAGACTTAAACCCCATTGAAAATCTGTGGAATGACTTGAAGACTGCAGTCTACAAATGGTCACCATCAAATTTAACTGAACTTGATGAGTTCTGCAAAGAAGAGCGGGCAAATATTGCAAGGTCTAGTTGTGCAAAGTTAGTAGAGACATATCCCAACAGACTAAAGGCTGTAATTAAAGCAAAAGGTGGTTCAACAAAATACTCACACAAAGGGATGATCCTTTTTCCAACTTAGTGATTCTGCTTTTGAATTTTTTTTTATTTCTCAGACATGTTGGTGTTCTATTTTTCACTTGGATGTTATAAGTTGCATTGAGTACATACATCTGGATAAAACAAAAACTCTGTCTGTCTTAATTTCTTGCTGCAAAACATCAAAATCGTAATTTATTTTAAAGAGGGTGATTATTTTCTATACCCTCTAAAACTAGTCATTATTAAAAAAACAAATAACTCTGTAAAATGTTGATTCAGAGTATCCAATTACCTTAGGGGATCAGGAAGGATTTTTTTTCCCTGTTGAAGCAAAATAGACCATGCGTTATCCAGAGAAGGGCAAAAATCTTTGAAACTGCGGGTTTGGGGTTCTCAGGATGCAGGTTTTTAATTTATCTATTTGTCTTTTGGTTGAATTTGATGGACACGTTTTTGTTTTTTTCATCTTGACTAATTATTTGCAACTATTTACCAATTTTCTTGTTGTATGTTTTTTGCATTTGCAGGCTCTAGTAGGAGAAAAAGCTTGCTATCAGTCAATCAGTAGTTATGGAGGACAGATATTCTACCTGGGAACTAAGGTACTGTATTGGGGTCTTTTTATAAAAATGCAAGACAGGAGATGAAAGTGCAATCGACCCTCTGACTGACTTTCACTCTTTTGCTCCCCTTCTTTTTTTGTGGATTATTCAGTCTTTTTATCTATGGTGATGACACTGTGTGTACTTAGTAGCACAGTCAGTGGGTTAAGCTATGTTTGCTCTTTGTGCTTGCCTTGCTGTTTAAGACGTGACACTTCCGCCTTCTCACTCACTCATTTTTTTTTTTTTTTCATATCACTTGTATTCTGAGTAGATCTCTGACTTCCTATTTTCACCCCGCTCTCTCTGATTGTGTCTCTTTCAATCTTCCACAGTCAGTCCATGCAATGATGCTCAGGAACTGGCGAGAGGTAAGGAATGCTGGCATCTCACACGTTTCCTGTTTGCAAAACAATATCGGGTTTCTCAGTATACCTTTATCATTGCAGTATATGACCATAGTGACTGCTATATGAACAGATACAAATGTATAGCTTCAATGTGAAACTAACTATTTATGTAATATTTACCCAAAATCTGTATTGTCTTTTTAAAACTCTTGTAATCACACATTATTAAAACTATGCAAGTTAAACAGGCAATTTCTGTGCTTTGTGAACAGCTTGCAAATTTTCAAAATCTTTGCAGTAAAAATACGCATCTGAATGTTCTAAATTATATGCACTTTGCAAAAGTGCACATCTGAAAGCAACACTTTTATAGCAGACATTGCCCTGATTTTAGCCTTCACTAGTTTTTTAATGCCACCCAAAGTGTTTTAACATTCTTTTTATAAGACCCTTAGTAAGATAAATTTATGCCGATTGCCTTTAATTGAAGCGTTAAGTAAACCTTTTATGAAGAAAGTATTGAGGCATCCATTGTGGACGTCTTTCTGGAAATGCTACTTACGCATGGCTGTTATGCTAAACCTCTGCATTTATTAAAAGGCCAGGCACCAGGGCCTTTTTAAAAGGAAGTCCGCAGTGGACTCCATGCTTTTCATGACAGCTTTTCTTTTCTTTTGTTTTCTTTTCTTTTTCTTCTTTTTTCTTCTCTTTTCTTCTCTTTTCTTTTTCTTCTCTTTTTCTTCTCTTTTCTTTTTCTTCTCTTTTCTTTTCTTTTTTTTCTTTTTCTTTATCAAAAGGTTTTATTGAACCCAAAAAGGACATTCTGGTGTCCATACAAAAAAACATTGGTCATCCACAGCCAGTCAAAGATTAATTTGCAGTATTACACAGTCTACCCATGAAACGCACAAAGGACATATAGGATATCAGTAAAAGTCTAAACAACATTGTACATGTAATCAAGTCTTAGCAGTATGAGAAATACATTACAGAGGCCTAATTTTCACCAATTCCACAGGGCCTAAACTCAGAGTATCGACCTGGGGGGCCCAAAGCCTTTCAAATTTACCCGGACAACCTCTAATGTATTTTGATACACATATCTTTCAAAAATAAGAGTATTGCCCATATGAGTCACCCATTGTTTAACTGAGAGGACTTCCAAAATATTAAAAGTGTTTTGTGGGCCTGAAAAAGAGCACGCAAAATAGCCACTCTAGTCAGCTTCTCCGGCACAGCTTTTCTTTAATGCCTGACCCCTGAGCATTTTTTAATAAAATGGTTCCCCAGACAGTGTATAAAATAAAAGAGCAGCTCTGCCTGCAAAACATACCTCCAGCCAAGAGCTGTCCCCTTGCAGTACTTTCCTTTGCCACAAAATTTCAGCTTTGACCATTTGTGCGAATACTGTGAATAATCCAGCATTGTTGTACCCAAACATTTTCTAGTAAACTATTTTTGTAATCACTGATGCATACATTGGCTGTGGCTTTGTATACTTGGTATACTTCACATGTACTTTGAGTAGGCATCTCAAACTCAAGAACAGCTACACTTATATTGCCTGGTAATGCAGCACACCAAACTATGTTTTATTCTTATTACAGAGAGTTGATCATTTGCTGAAACAAGACTGCTACAATGAAGCCTTGGCTCTAGCATGGTCATTTCACGAAGGCAAGGCAAAAGCTGTTGTGGGTAAGTTAGATAAATCTGATTATAGCAGGAGTTTTATTATCTCAAAAGCAAAGAAAACGTGTGCATGTATTGCATGTCATGTAATATTTGAGAACAATTTTTTTTTTTGTTCTAACTTTTGTGATTTGTGGTTATGCTGTGAAAGTATAAACTGCAGTGCAAATAAGATTATCAGTTTGTCATGTGCCACTCTCTCTGCAGGTCTTTCTGGGGACCCCAAGAAAAGGAAGAGTGTTGTGGCTGATACGGTGAGATTTGGTCTTGTGGTTCGCAACAGGAAGCAGGCTGGACAGGAAACTATATTTCTTTATAGTTAGAGACATTAAACAAATATCTTTAAATGGGCTCTCCACCCAAAGCAGATACATCTCCTTTTTGGTAGATGCTGCAGAATTAAACCACAGTACAGTGTCTTATGTACAAGAAACAAATGCTCCTGCGCTCGAAAGTTTGCTGTGGATTAACGTGAGAAGTGGGGGAACTCTCCGCAAACCACACCACTGCATCGGCTGTGCTGCCACTCTCAACAGGTCAGGGAGAACCCAGGCGTTTTCTGAAAGGAAATAAGAACAGAGGGCACACCAGGCTTGCGCATTACCCTTGTAAATATGAAATGTATTTATTATAAAAATATTATACTCACAAACGCAATGATAAAATCAAGCACAAAATAAAGTCCATACAAGGTCCCATCCTCAAAGCTGACGCTTTTTAAGGGTGTCCCCTTTTCTTCAGAGCTAAAACAGTGTCCTATGTGTCTCGGGGAGATGAAATATCTGAATTTCCCAGTCACCAATTACTAGTGGGTTCCACTTGTCTTGATACCTTTTTAAAGGGAAACTATATTAGATGTATTTATTTGATAACTAAACCTGTATTTCAATTCTAATTATTTTTATTAAAGTTTTGACACATAAAATAAGAAAGATGCATGTACAAACATTGCATTACAAAATTTTACAGTAAGGCTTAGAATGTGGCCTACTGGCACACCTTTCTTGGCATAAATTAACACCGTGTAGTTTTGTTGACCACAGATGGTTGTGGAATGCTTAAGCCCCATGTTATAACAATAAATAATAAATAATTATAGCAATAAAATGAAATAATATAAGAAAACCAAAATAGAAAAATCAAACTGAAAACAAAAATAACCAGAATATCTCGCCAGAAAAGTGTACATCGCTGGCCTAGTAGCTATAATTGGTTATAACACCACCTAAGAGGTTCACTTGAAGACATAATCATTCACAATTAACAGGTTCAATAGAGTTGTAACCATGGATCCCAGTACAAATTAAAGTTTTATAGTTTCTTATAATTAAAGTAATAAGCCCGCTCATAAGAGCATTGAAATTTAACTCTTTGAACTACTACAGAAATTGGAGGCATTTGGAGCTGAGGTTTGTTTACATTTTTTGGTTACAGTTAGCCTAGCTGCAAATAGAATATGTAGTACTATAGTTCTAATGTAGTTCTAATGTAGTACTAATGAACCCCATAACCTGGGAAATCAATGAAAACACAGAATTCCAGAAACTAGTTAAACACTTACATGTCTATAAGATGTGCATAAGGTTACAGGTATGACCACAGCTGTGCCAACAATGAGGAGATTCTGTGTCATACATTTTGGACAAACTGTATGGAGTCATGTACCATCTACATATAATTTTAAAGGAGCTTTCCCAATGGGTGACACATTGCGGCACTCTGTAAATATAGCTAATGGCTTTTTGCCAGGAATATTCTGAGAAATCCTGGTTGAGATCTATTTCCCACTTTAGAATGGGAGGGGTCTTGACAATACAGGTGATGTCCCGAAGGAATTAGTAAAATCAAGTGACCCCCCCCCCCCTCTTTGTTGATTGGGGAAGTTGTATAGACATCCCATATTGAGGTGAAAGGATTAACTGAATGGCGGGGATAAGACCTGTGAAAATGTATCTGGTATACCTCATATGAAGACCCAGAGGGGACTGGAGAGGGGATGACTTAAAGAGCACTATATCCTGCAAGGATCCAATGGGACACTGAAAGGGATAGAATTAGATATTCATAGGCCTGGAGAGGTAGGGTGACATCTACGCTAGGGGATTTCAGGTTATTATTCAACAGAGGGGATTCCCAGGTCGTCAAGGATGCTTGGATGGTGGGATGAGAGGTTATACATGGTTTGTGAAAGGTTGCTGATGCTATTAGCTAGGATGGAAGTTCTCTGTTGTGGAGTAATTAGCGCTTCAGGAGAACCCATTGTTTGTCTGTACCAACCATATTTGCGGTTGATTAAGTAAGACTGCCTTATAATAATCCTTAATGACAGGAAGTCTCATGCCTCCCACATGTTTATGCCTGCAGAGATCCTGAAACGAGACTCTCGCTCTTTTCCATCCCATATAAATTTCTTGGTACAGATGTTAATTCAGTTAAAGAATTGCATGGAAAGAGGGATGGGAAAATAATATAATATTTTAGGTAGCACTAGCATTTTGAAAGTCACAGTGCGGCCTAGTCAGGAAATCTCAGACATCACCTATGCTCTCAAGTCATTCTGAACAGTGTTCACTAGATATGGGTAATTTGCAGAGTATAAAATGCAAATGGAAAGATCAGTGCTACTACCCATACAACATATTAATGACAGCTCCCGGGTGCTCGATCCACAGTCATTGGCTGAGTAGAATAATGTAAGAAAGATGATCTGCACAGTGAATGTGGCTCCTAAGAAATCTTCATTTTATTGGAAAGCCACAATGTACAAACACAGATAAAATCTGTAGATGTGTTTCAACCTATAAGGTCTTAGTCATAACCCAATTTGCAGAGTAAAACCTAGAGATAGAAGATGTTAATTAAATACCCAAGTAACACTCAGGTTATCCCATTTGTACAAAAATTCCAAAGAGGAAAGAGCTATTTGTGTTATGGTGAGGATTACGTCATCTGCAAAAAGTCCAATCTTGTGAGGGGTATCATTAACGGTTATCCCCGATATTAGAGGGCTATTGCTAATGGTCGTAGCAAGGGGCTCAATTAACCACTTCCGGCCTAACCTATAGCAGAATGACGACCGGGCGGGAGTTTCATTGTTCTGAGTGCATGTCATATGATGTCCTTCAAGTGGAGGGCCACCCTGAAAAAAAAAATTCCACCAAAAATCCTAAAAAAATAAACAAAAATTTTGAAAAAAAAAAAATTTTTTATACTTACCTAAATCCTTGTTGCTAGGCAGTCTTCCTAATCTGCCTCTTCCTATTCCGCGGCGTGTTCTGCTCCTCGGTGAGCGGCCCCGTTGTCTTCTGGGAACTGTGTGTGTTCCCAGAACACCACGGGGCCATTCACAGATCGCCGCGCCGCTCGCGCGTGCGCAGTAGGAAACTGGCAGTGAAGCCGCAAGGCTCCACTGCCTGTTTCCCTTACCTAGGATGGCAGTGCCGGGACCCGAGAGCCAGAATCCCGGTTGGCCTCTGGCGGCCGACATCGCGGGCACCCAGGACAGGTAAGTACTTACAGTGTTAGTAGCTGCTGACTTTTAAATTTTTTTTTATGGCTGGAATCCCGCTTTAAGAACGTGTCACTGGTGTGTGCCCCCGGGGCATAGCATACTAGCTCATTATGAAATACTTACCTTAGAATGAAGCTCTAAGTTGAGGCAGCTGACACTTCTTCCGGGTTCGTGGGTTCCAGCGCTGTGATTGGCTGGAGCCGCGATTGTGTCACAGATATGTTTTTAATTTGAAGGGTGACTGGAGCATGATCCGACCACATGATGGCATGTATTTCCTCTTGTAACACTTGTTGAAGAAGTGGAAGGTCCATGAGGATAAAATCTATCCTAGAATAAGATTGGTGTGGATCTATAAAGTATGTATAATCCCTTGCAGAGGGGTAAAGACAATGCCAGAGGTCATACAAGGCTTCTTGATGCAACAGAGATTGCAGTGTTTGCCAAAATGAAGAGTGAGCAGAGGAAGTATCCAGATGTTTATCTATTATAGAAGTAAAGTCCCCAAAAGGAATCAACAGGTCTTTTAACAATCTGTCGGTCACGTTTGAACAGGTTCCGTAAGAATTGAATCTGCCCCTCGTTGGGTGCATACAGGTTAACTGTGGTGTAGGTAACGTTTAAATCACAGATCAAAACAATGTATCTGCCATTAAATACTCCTTTCTTCTTTGTGTCAGTATTGGCAAAATAGATATGTGGAAATTATATATGGAAGCACTTTGGAGGATTTGAGTCTTGAAAATGAGATTCTTACTCGCAAAGTACATCTCCATGTATCTTTTTAGCAACTTCCCAGAGGCCTCTCCTCTTATATGGGCTACTGAGCCCATGGGCGTTGAGTAATACATTTCAAAGCCATAGCAACCAAATAGGGGGTGCTAGTGAGAATCTTTGCGGTATCACATAAATAATTTAAAGTATCGAGATAGTTACCTCACATGATTTGGTTGTATCACAGTGCCAAGTCCCCAAGCGAAACTGAAGAAGGGATCCAGCACCCTGGCCATGTGTAGAATATCATCTGGCGATAGAACTCCTTGAAAAAGAAGAAGATGGAAAACTGAACATAAACAGTCAATATACTTTAAACTAAATAAACATATAAAAAAAGGAGAGTAACTACTCCGAGTAGCATTTCACTATCTATATAATCAGGGGGCTAGTTCCATAAGAGGTCAACTCGGACCAGTAGGGCAAAAAGGAATCATGCAAAGGTGAACTCTGTGTTTAGTCATAGCCATCATCAGCCGGTGGAAGGTTCCCAGTTTGGAGATCTTGCCCTGAGAGATGAGGTGGGGGAAGAGGCCTGCTCACCTGGTGGTAGTAACCTCCATTTCTTCACAAGATGAAGTCCGTCTGCCAATGTATAGATGTCGAAAGACCTCCCCTCCTTGGTGACAACCAATTTTGTAGGGCAACCCCATTTATAGATCACGCTATGGTTTCTGAGGGTTTTGGTAATAGGCTAAAATGGTGAACTGTGACAGGTCAGCCATAGACAGTGAAATGAGCGTAAGGATCAGGAAGTGGGTTATACTTTCTAAATAATTGTATCAGCTGTTCCTTAACGTGGTAAAAATGAATGCGACTATCACATTGCGCAGTATTCTGAAAGATAGGAGGCTTAGGAAGCCTATGAGCCCTGTCAACCTTTATCTCATTTGCAGGAACATCTAGTAGTAAGATAGTAATACATTTTTGTGCCTGAGATCCCCTTGGGGCACTGTCTGAGCCACTCCACATAGTTTAATATTGTTTCTACGTGATCTGTCTTCTATAGCAGCAATTTTCAATTTTAGTTTATGGATTTCATCATCTGCGTCATTATGTACGTCCACAAGCTCATTATGGGCTGCTGTATATTCCCCTATCGTGGTCTCAACATGACCAATTCTGATTCTGTCTCCTATTTCAGATACATCAGATTTAACTTGAGCTATAAAAGAAATCATGTCTCTGTGTAGAGCGCTTCTCAAGTATACCAACATGTCTTTCAGTGTTGTGTCTATAATAGGTTGGCCAGTAGTGGGGTACTGCTCTATGGGATCCATCAGCTCCCTGGTGTCCTCCTCCAAGGAGGAGGAATCAAGACTGTGCTCACCTTGTTCCAGGAGGGAGCCTGCTTGTGCCAGGCTAGACTTCTGTGGACTGCTGTGTGCTGATTTAGGGATTCCAGTGTCCCAATAGGAACGCTGCCGTTTGGCAGGGTGTGCAGGATGTCTCCCCTTGCTCGGAGACCCGCTGGCAGAGGAGCAGGGAGAGGCAGCAACAGCACCAGCTCAGTGTGGGGAGTGGACAGAGCGAGAAGAAATCAGTCAGCTTGCAGGGACCATCCCGCGACTTTCTCATCTCTCCTTGCCGGGTGTGTTGGCCATCTCGAGGGAACCGGTGTGGATGCTGATTCCGCTTAAGCCGCTGCAGTTAATCTGGTCTGAGAAGCCATCCAGGAGCTGAACAAAATTGCAGCCATATTCCTCTGCTACTGGCCATGCCCCCCACTAAACATATATTTCAAGAATGCACCCACCACATGGAATTCACAGAGATTTATTGGTTTTCTATAGAAAGAGCAAAGGTAAACTACTTGCCTTCAGGCTCCCTCTCTCTGATTGAAACTGGGTATAGAGTTGTCCAGGGGGAAGAGGTTTTTAATCTGCAGATTATCTGATCTCCTAAATTAAATACTTAAATTTTTTTTTGTTTATGTCTGTTCTGCTGAGGCCATACTGTGCCTGTGCCCACACCTATTATTACTTCTTCATGACTGACCAAGAATAGCCCCAGAAAGAAACTTTCTGTTCTTGTAAGCAGACCTTTTTTTGTTCCTACTTCAGACCTTCTCAGCTATGTCAAATAAAGGTCCTTATTTTAATATTTCCACATGGGTATGAGTTTAAGGACCGTAAGTAACAAATATGCTATTGAGTTATATTTTCCTACTAGTTTAGGTGTTAGCATTGTGCTGCATTAGTAGGTCAGCTCTAGTAAATAACTGATCTGGTTGTGAGATAGTTTTAAAGTACATTTTGTGGTCAAACAATGTTTGATGCAGTTCTGTGAGTAGAAGACATCCCTTTTGATTCAAAAACTTATGGGCCATCTCATCTTTGTAACCCCCCACACATTTATCAGGTTAAAATCACCCCTTGGTGAAAAACTGTTTTTCTTTTGTTATCAAATGTGTGGCTGTAAAATAAATAGATCTATAAAAGAAATCAATTGATAACATTGAACTCTGGTTGATCTGAATCCATAATAAACCCTAGATGTGGAGTTGAAGTTTGCAAGAAAACCATTGGATATCAATCTCTGGGGCCATCTCCAATCTTGGAAGGTGGTCCTATTGAACCCTATGAAAAGCCATTGTGCACGCGTATTTAACACACTAAAGAGCTCCCTGCAGGTTGTAAACAAACCAGAGGCCATAGGCACGATTTTGAGGTAAGTATCCATCTGGAGATGGTGCACTACTTGAGCACAATGGTGGGGGTGGGAGGAATAAGTGCACTTGGTTTGAAACTAGGCAGCTATCCTCTGCACAACAGTCAGACTCACACCATTTTGTTGGGTAGTCTGGGACTCTGTTTTGCATATTATTTATAATGCAGGTACACTATTCTCAAACACACCCATATACTTCTTGATGAGTCTGATATAGAGAAAGTGTGATAAACTGTTGATACTAAGGCATTTCTCCCAATCAAAGTCAAGTCTGTTTTGTAATTTTGAATCTGAATACAGATATAGGAAGCAGAGTGAAAGGAAGTTACACAACGCAGGCTTTAGAAAGGAAACCCCACTCTGAACATTTAGCACTGTGAGCTGTGGCTGCAGTTTAAAACTAAGAACATAAATTAGGAAATCAGGTTTTCCAATGAGCATGAATAGTTTACTCATGGGTTGTTTTTTATTACCTGGGATTGCTCTTTGACAGATCGTGCTTGGTACCAATAACTGAATACATGAGGAACAGTTTGTGTAGGGACCTGAGATGTTAGAAAGAATAAATATGTATTGAGCAGTAAATTATATATGAAGGTAAAATGAAGGCGTCCGTAAAGGAATTGCAACAAGAATCAATAAAATGGCACTAAGCACCAGAGATGAAAAGCTGAAAAATAGTACAAGAATTGATTGTTTGCTAAAGGCTATGTGTTTGTGGCAGAGCTGGATGTTCTGCCTTAAAAGAGTCTAAAAATTATATTTTCCAATGCACATTAGTGCTCTTTTAAAGCCTATGGGAAATGGCAATTTCATTATTGTGCACAGACCCAATTAACTAACTTTATCATCATGATTATTGGTTTCAATTTATCTTTATTAGTGGATATGATTTTTTTCCAAAGCTTATACCATTTATTACCATCCAAACAGGAATAGCTTTCTATGTGGGTTAGTTACCTAAAATGTTTTATAAGGCTTTATCTGTGAGCTAAGTTGACTATCTAACAAAAGTTCAGTCGCATCTTGGGTATGCATAAAAACAAAAAAAATCAGTTCACAGTTCAACTGTGAAAATCACACCATACAAGAAAAACAGAAAGAAAAAAAACTGCGCTACACCACACTGATTGCAAATTTGCAGTTTGCAGTTTCTACTGCTAACTCTTTCCTGTGGAGACCAGGAGTTCAGAGAAGCAGCATTGAGAGAAAAGGAGCCAGCATGCCTGCCTGCAACTGAGCCCCCAAGGATTCTATGCAAAGCTTCACTCTCCTGCTTATAGGATACTGGGACTCATTCTACACGCCCATCATCCCTAGTGGTACCTGGAGTAGTGGCTACGTTAAGCTGCCTGACCAGGATACAGTCTTGAGATGTGCCTTATTGTGCTTCCCATCTGGTAAGCGCATATGTATGACAGTGAAGGATCACTTTGCTGGGTGTATCTAATTTCCACTTACCTACTTGCTATTCACGGAGAACTATTAATTAATTTTTCCTGATCTTTTCACTTCTATGGACTGTGTTATTATTATTTTTTACAATCATTGCACTAATGATCTGACTTCATTGGATGTTTATGTGAGTTTCCAGTGCATACACTGATTTATTGCATCTTGATTATGCCATCCAGTTCTGGTCACCTATCCTCAGGAAGGCCGAAGAGAGTCTAGAGAAGGGCAACAAAACTAAAAAGGGGGTTGGAGGACTTCAGTTATGAGGAAATAGTACAAACATTAAACTTATTCTCCCCGCAGTAGAAACACATAAGAGGCGATGTGATCACAATATGCAAATCTTTAAATGGTGACTCTAGCGTTGGGAGAAAACTGTTTACCTAAGGTCTCTAAGGAAAATGCATCCAGACCATGAAGTTGGACAAGAAATGGTTCAAGCGTAAACTGCGTAAGGAGTTTGTTTGCAGTTACAGCGCTAAGGATGTGGAACTCACTTCCACAGTTGATGGTATCAGCAAGGGAATGTAGATTAAATCAAAAAGCTTTAGATGTGTTTCTTAGCAAACACAGTGTACAGGGATATTGAAAAGGGTAGTGACATAATAAGCACACGCATACACTCTCAGGTTGAACTGGTTGGACTTATGTCTTTATTCAGCCTAACCAACCATATAACTATGTAAGTGCAGCAGCCTGTAGTGTCAATATGTGCCTCCTTCCTCCCACCTTCTACACATTCCTATTAGCCTGTCATTATGATGGGCTACTGATTGGCCAATGGGTATGTGCATGAGACAGGTTTGGATGAGTACGTTTTTGCATTAACAGAAAGTGCCGGAGCTATACCAAAATATAACACCCTGGGTTCTCAAACTTAGTGACAGGGACTGTAGACTGCTGCATGTTAATGCAGACACCTTGAGGTGCCTGCACCTTATTGTTGATAGCAGCTTGTTGAAAGCCTATCTTATGTGATAGGCTTTAGCCTTTTTAAAGGACCCCTAACTCCAGTAAAACTGGAACTTCTCCCTTGCAGCGGGGCTGCATCTGCACTGCAACGGTTAACTGCTTGTTTCTGTCTAGGTTATGGTAAAAGCAGTTTTACCTTTTCCTCCACTTCCCTGGAAGGCAATGCTTCTCATGCTCAAGTGATGGCCTGTCCCCATGTCTAGTGCAGAGCTATGGTCCTTGCATCTAGTTGACATTAGAGGGCCTTAGACCACAAGAGTGCATGGGAGAAGAGGCTGTGGGAACCGGTCTAGCAGCATGGAGGAGCCTGCAGGAGCAGAGGATTGGTTAAATAAAACGTGCATTACCAAATCACTTAGACCTGAACAAGCAGTAAACCCAATTTAGTGCAGGCGCAGTCCAACTGCAGTGAAAAGTCCTGGAGTTAAAGTGGTTGTAAAGACCTAAGGTGTTTTTTTTTTTTTTTTTTTTATGCATTAAGATAAAAAGCCTTTTTTGTGCAGCTGCCCCCCCCCCCCCCCACCTCAACACTTACCTGAGGTCCCTCTTTGTCCAGCAGTGTCCACGAGTGTCTCAGCCATCAGAGATTCTCCCTCCCAATTGGCTGAGACACAGCAGCAGGACCATTGGCTGCTGTCAATCAAAGTCAGCTAGCCAATCACTTTAAATCACTTTAAGATTTATATTATGTGCAGTAAATGAGTGCTTCACTAAATTGGCCACAGTGAACTGTAGCCTGATCCTTTGTTACGTATGGGTCATTGCTCTTTTGAGGTTATTGTCAATTTTTGCACAGATCTGAATGATCTTGTACATGTTATGTTCATGTTCTTAGTTAAGGATGGTGACCCATGGTACAGTTTTGTCAAAAACGCCTTCAATTTTGTCTTTCTCTCTTATTTCAGATAGTTGAAATCTTGCTGCAGTATACTGACAAAGCATTGAGGAAATGTCCGGAGCAAGGCAAAATCCAGGTCATGGAACAGCATTTCCAGGTACGGAAGCTGGGTGATTAAGGGAATTCTCACTCTGAGAGCAGAAAAAAATGGTTTAAAACTTCTTTGTAAAACTGAACTTTTTAAAGCTTAACATCAGGCAGATGTAAAAATCCAGCTGCGATTTAATGAAAAATAATTAAAGCCAAATTGAATCTGCATGATTTTTTTATTACTGTAATTCATCCAGGCTGCATATAATATATCTGATTTTTTTTTAAAACTAATAAGTGCTGCAGCAGTCTAGAACGTTGGACTGCATTTCTTACACAAAGCTACAGCCCAGCTCTCCATCTGTCCTACCACCCCACCCACTGTCAGGAGGTGAGGAGGAGGGGGGTTGATGGACCTTGGGAGAGTTTGACTGCTGCAATGTGTGTGTCAGAAACTGACTATCTAGGTTGTTGCAGCACAGAGTATTTTAAATCTTGCCGCAGTATTTATTAGTTAAAGACGAAAAAATGATGAGATGTGTCACTGTATATGCAGCCTGGGTGCATTAAAATAATACACTGTCTGGGTTCTTTGGGCTTTAAAAATATTTTAATTACTGCTGTTAACTAACTGAAGCACTCTCTCTCATTTATATTTATGTATACAGTGTGTGTGTGTATTTATGTATGCATGTGTGTAGATAGATATAGATAGATATATATATCTCTATCTTACTATTACACCTACTATAATACTCTGTACAACAGCACTCCTACGGAGAGATGAATGGCTATGGACTAATCTATTACACACTATGGTCTGCCTGACACTAATAGAAGGAGAGAGCAGAATGATGACCTTTGTTTGTGTTGTACTGCTTCTTCTTCTTCTTCTTCTTCTTCTTCTTCATTGTCCATTCACAGAGGGGGGGCTGTGTTTAGTCTAGGTGTATTGCTCAACTACAGTACAGCCAGCACGACGTGTCTGCTATCTGGCATGGGTGTCTAGATCTGAAGCAAAGGAGGATCTGAAAGGCAGAATCAAGGTCTTATTTCTTAAATCCGGATGGATCCAATACACCCAATGATCTTATTTGGTCACTTTTATGACTGTTGGGTTCACCTAAAAGGAGGATTGCAAAATACTATTGGCAGTATTTCATAAAATAAATGAGACAGTAGTACTGTATCGTCTCGAAAATGTTCTCAACGTTTCTAATATTTATCTGTAAATGTAGTTGGAAGTTTTCTTTAGGAAAAATTATGCCTATTGGCCATGTGAGACCAGGTGCTCTTAAAACTCATAATTGAGAATAAAGGTTGAGGCTAGAGGGCTAAATCCTCCACTGGCTTCTTTTGTATTTCCAATGACATTTCTGGCTGTTTTTTTTTTTTTTAAGAGGTGAGTTTCTTGAGGTTTTAAGATGATTATTTATTGTTAATATGTCTTTTTTGTTAGGACATTGTACCAGTCTTAGTTGATTATTGCCTGCTTCTGCAACGCACGTAAGTTGTTTTTTCACTGCGTGTGAAATGATTCTTTTTTTATTATCTGAATATATGATTTTTTTTTTTCTTAGTCATGTTGTTTTCTACTGTTGATTGAAGATAATTAACAGTATCTTAATGTATTCAAAGCTTTACATATATTTTCCCTGTACAATCGTTTTACAGCTGAACTCCAAGCTCAATTATTTTCATTCAGGTGTAATCCTTATTTGTCCAAAAGAAAATAAAACCAATTTCTAAGTTCCTTAATGTCCGTGTAAAGAGACTAGAAACAGTAGCTGTGATATACTCACAGTCATCAGCCTGGGAGGAGATGCAGATGAGTTCTTCCTGCTACATCTTAGTGATGTGTGCCTGCTGGGAAACTACATCTCTCACTGTTCCCTTTGGATTGATTATATGTGAAGATTTGGGGGTTTTTTTCTTGATTGGTGCAGCTTCGGCAGGGATTAACATTTTACTTTAATTGTGCTTACATTATTTAAAATTGTGTTGATTTTTTTAGGGCATTGTAAGTTTCTCATTGTTGTACAATACCTACCCCTGTACCTCACGGAATAACAATGCCTGAAAGGTGCAGCGGAGCACAGATTGTCAAGATTAATTTGAATCTGCTGTCACTCACATTATGGGACCATGTAGTGGCTGGGAAAGGCTGGAGACTGCAAATCTACTTAAACTACAGGGGAGCAGACACCCAACTGGTCACCTTGGACAGGGAGAGCAAACAGTAGTGACGGTTGTTTGTACAGAAAGCTTTTGCACAGAATCGGAGTGCAGGACACATACAGTGGGTAAAATAAGTATTGAACATGTTACCATTTTTCTAAGTAAATATATCACTAAAGGTGCTATTGACATGACATTTTCACCACATGTTAGTAACAACCCATGTAATCCATACACACCACAAAAAAATAAGTTAAGAAATTTAGTTAATTGCAACAAAATGGAATGACACAGGGAAAAAGTATTGAACATATGAAGAAGTAGAGGTGCAAAAAGGCATGGAAAGCCAAGACACCAGCTGAAATATATCAATAATTAGAAAGCAATCCTGCCCCTTGTCAGTGCAAATTAATTTCAGCTGGTTCAGTCTTAACTGATAGCCTTTAAAAAGGTGTCTCTTTACCAAAGTGTCGCACAAGAAACATCTCATGATGGGTAAAAGCAAAGTGTTCTCTCAAGACCTTCACAACCTTATTGTTGCAAAACATACTGATGGCATTGGTTACAGAAGGATTTCTAAACTTCTCAATGTTCCAGTGATTACTGTTGGGACATAATCCAGAAGTGGAAAGAATATAATTTCACTACAAACTGGCCACGACCAGGTGCTCCTCGCAAGATTCCTGACAGAGGAGTGAAAAGAATGATCAGAAGAGTTGTCCAAGAGCCAAGGACCACTTGTGGAAAGCTTCAGAAAGACCTGGAATTAGCAGGTACAAGTGTTTCAAAGAAAACAATAAGTAATGCACTCAACTGCCATGGCCTGTATGCACGCTCACCACGCAAGACTCCATTGCTGAAGAAAAAGCATGTTGAAGCTAGTCTTAAAGTTTGCTGCACAACATTTAGGTTGAATGTATTTTTGTTAATATTTTCTGACTATAATATCAATATAATCAAAACATATGGTACAAAAAAGAGGAAATAGGGAGGGGTAAACTTATTCTGTACATAATAGAACCCAAAAAACAATAGAGTCATAGACACCATATATGCTAAATGTATCACTGAATCATATCAAACATTACCTCGGGTATGGTATTAAAATCAGGAAAAAAGAAAAAGGATGGAGCAAAAGAAATGGGAACAAACAGAAAAAGAGAGATAGATAAAGAAATCAAGTAGGTCGACACGGTACAAGCTATAAGGCTTAAACAATCCCCAAAGGTCCATCTTCCACCTTATGATCAAAACAAGCAAAACCTCTTATCTAGAAAAAAAATCTTTTTTGAAACTTATCTGAGTTTGAGTAATGAATCCAAATATACCACAGCTTTTTATGTTTTTCCCATTTGTCCAATTCTCTAGCTTGCATCACTTCCATGAGCATGGTATCATTGATGAGGTCCACTCATAGATTCAAGGGAGGGGTAGTGTCAGCCTTCCAGAATCTGGAGATAAGCTGACATGCTGCTGAAAGAAAAAATCTAAGGAGACTAGATTTCTGCGACTTGACAGATCCTGGTAGGGTAGATAAAAGAGCAGTCTTAGGTGAAGGGACGAGCGACTTGTCATAGATTTTTTTATATATTTGGAAGATATGTTTCCAGAAGGGGCGGATATGGTCACATCCCCACCATATGTGCAAATGGGTACCTCTCGCTCCATGACAGCGCCGTCAGGTGTATCAGGAAAGATCCAGTTTAAAGAAACTGGGTCTTTGTGCCACCGGGAAAGCAACTTGAAGTTTTTCTCCTGCGTATAACAGATCATCAAGGATTTATGAGTGAACAGGAATGACATATGCCAATCCTCTAGGGGTATCTCCATCTCCAAGTCCCTGGACCACAGTCTAATGTATGTGGGGAGCTCACAATGAGTATGAGAAATTATCTCTTTATTAATTAGAGGCAGTGTATGGCGGGGTACTTTCGAGAGAGTACACAATCCTTCATATGCCGTTAAGGGCCTATGCGCTTTTCCTGACTCATGCAGTGGCTTATTCAAGCTTAAGGTTGTCAACCAGTCCTGAAGAGCTCTGTTACCATCAGCCTGGGTACGAAAGAGTCCTAATGATGGATGCACAAACGAGCGGGCCGCAGGCCACGAAATCCGTACGTATGTGCTAAACACAGAAGTTCCGTTACTCTTCGGTAAAGCTGGGTTATCAAATAAGGAGATCAAGATGCTGGGTTCCGTTGAGAGTGAGTAAGGCACACGACGGAACCAGATGGATAGGGCCGCAATAGACAATAGAGAGCGACAACATGGAACAAAACGTAGCACCATATCCCCATAGTAGTACCGCAAGTCCACTGGGGACATATCCTGCTCAACCTCTGAAGAGGATTTTGTTAATGGATGATGAAATAATTCCAACAGTTGAGAAAATAAGGCTGCGGCATTGTATATTTCAAAATCGGGTAATCCAGTACCTCCTTCTAATTTAGGGGTACACAGAAGTTTGTGTTTCAGTCTAGATAATCACTGTTGCCATAGAAACTGTAGCGTGAGGGAGCGTAAGGTACAAAAAAATGCTGCTGTTAGGTTAATAGGAATGGCTTGGAAAAGATATGATAATTTGGGGAGAATATCCATCTTTAAAATATTAATGTGCCCAAACCAGGGAATTTGCAAGTGGTACCAGGTTTCTAGAGACCTCCTTTGTTTAGTTAGTAACGCGCTATAGTTAAAGAAGTAAAGATCTGATAGAGCGCGTGAAATCCCAGGAGAAATTTGATTGAGCAGTGGATACAACCTTGGGGGGGGGGGGGGGTAGAGAAATCACAGACAAGCATGTGAAGAAACAGAGAAACAGCTAAATATTACAGGCTATAATACTCTACTCCTTGGAGAACAGCAATCTGTATTGATAGCCTTCATATCAAGAATGAAGGCAAAAAAGGAGGAAACGGAGGAAGTGAAGAAAGGAAAGAGAAAGAAAAGAGAAAAGGAGAGCGGTCCCAGGAGAGGGTGGACACCACGGATGCGGGACCCATGCAAGCAAGCTTTAAAGTCGACCATAGCTAGTCGGGGGCAGGGACGGGAAAGAATAACTTATCCACGGTTCCCAGATTTTCAAGAATTTTGCATACGAGTCCATCAATATACTGGACGTCTGCTCATTAACCATCAGAGCGGTCGTTCTGATTTTCACCCCTTGGAAGGTAAGAAGGTGGGGTCTTCCAGGCATGGGCTGCTTGGCAGAAATAAAAAGGTATGAGGCCAATTTCTGCTGGGGTGCAAAAAGGCCCGGTATAGGGCAATGCAAGAGAGCCAGCCAGGCATCCTTTCGGACCGTCACATGAAATAAAGTCTGCAATAGGCCAAAACTCTGGACCAGAAGTCAATCAAATGTGGGCAGGACCACCATATACAGTGGGGACGGAAAGTATTCAGACCCCCTTACATTTTTCACTCTTTTTTTATATTGCAGCCATTTGCTAAAATCATTTAAGTTCATTTTTTTTCCTCATTAATGCACACACAGCACCCCATATTGACAGAAAAACACAGAATTGTTGACATTTTTGCAGATTTATTAAAAATGAAAAACTGAAATATCACATGGTCCTAAGTATTCAGACCCTTTGCTGTGACACTCATATATTTAACTCAGGTGCTGTCCATTTCTTCTGATCATCCTTGAGATGGTTCTACACCTTCATTTGAGTCCAACTGTGTTTGATTATACTGATTGGACTTAATTAGGAAAGCCACACACCTGTCTATATAAGACATTACAGCTCACAGTGCATGTCAGAGCAAATGAGAATCATGAGGTCAAAGGAAATGCCTGAAGACCTCAGAGACAGAATTGTGGCAAGGCACAGATCTGGCCAAGGTTACAAAAAATTTCTGCTGCATTTAAGGTTCCTAAGAGCACAGTGGCCTCCATAATCCTTAAATGGAAGATGTTTGGGACGACCAGAACCCTTCCTAGAGCTGGCCGTCCGGCCAAACTGAGCTATCGGGGCAGAAGAGCCTTGGTGAGAGAGGTAAATAACCCAAAGATCACTGTGGCTGAGCTCCAGAGATGCAGTTGGGAGATGAGAGAAAGTTGTAGAAAGTCAACCATCACTGCAGCCCGCCACCAGTCGAGGCTTTATGGCAGAGTGGCCTGACGGAAACCTCTCCTTAGTGTAAGACACATGAAAGTCTGCATGGAGTTTGCTAAAAAACACCTGAAGGACTCCAAGATGGTGAGAAATAAGATTCTTTGGTCTGATGAGACCAAGATAGAACTTTTTGGCCTTAATTCTAAGTGGTATGTGTGGAGAAAACCAGGCACTGCTCATCACCTGTCCAATACAGTCCCAACAGTGAAGCATGGTGCTGGCAGCATCATGCTGTGGGGGTGTTTTTCAGCTGAAGGGATAGGACAACTGATTGCAATCGAGGGAAAGATGAATGCGGCCAAGTACAGGGATATCCTGGATGAAAACCTTCTCCAGAGTGCTCAGGACCTCAGACTGGGCCGAAGGTTTACCTTCCAACAAGACAATGACCCTAAGCACACAGCTAAATTAACGAAGGAGTGGCTTCACAACAACTATGTGACTGTTCTTGAATGGCCCAGCCAGAGCCCTGACTTAAACCCAATTGAGCATCTCTGGAGAGACCTAAAAATGGCTGTCCACCAACGTTTACCATCCAACCTGACAGAACTGGAGAGGATCTGCAAGGAGGAATGGCAGAGGATCCCCAAATCCAGGTGTGAAAAACTTGTTGCATCTTTCCCAAAAAGACTCATTTCTGTATTTGATCAAAAGGGTGCTTCTACTAAATACTGAGCAAAGGGTCTGAATACTTAGGACCATGTGATATTTCAGTTTTTCTTTTTTTATTAAATCTGCAAAAATATCAACAATTCTGTGTTTTTCTGTCAATGTGGGGTGCTGTGGGTACATTAATGAGGAAAAAAATGAACTTAAATGATTTTAGCAAATGGCTGCAATATAACAAAGAGTGAAAAATTTAAGGTGTTCTGAATACTTTCCGTCCCCACTGTATGTAGGATGTCCCCACACTAACCACAATTCCAAAAACATCCATCGCTGCTTCCAGGATAAGTGTGGACAAGCCAAGCTAGGACACAGTACCACCGCAGGAGCATTTTATAAGCAGCCTTGAGGGTGGCAGTGTTGAATGAACATTTTGCTATTGTTGTCCAGGCTTTGCTCCAGTCCTCCCCTCTCAATACTCGAGCCAAGATCTTGCTCCCGTTGTGTCACATAGGAAAGTTTTAAAAAGGACGATCTACCATTAAGAGTGGCGTAAAGAGATGAGACCAGGGGACCCTGGGGAGTGTAGACAAGTATGCCTAAAAAACGTCTTGCAAAAAGGAAAGGTGGAATGCCAACGAAGAGATGTAATCCAATTTCGTAATTGCAGATAATGAAAGTACTCCTGCCTGGGGATCTCGCACGTCTCCTGAAGGGATTCGCACAACAGAAACGAGCGCGCAGTTAAGAAGTGATGTACCCCCGTAAAGTCGTGGGAGACCCACCAGGAGAAGGAACGAGGTTGTGCCAGTCCTGGCAGAAAAAGGGGATTAGTAGTGATTGGTAAAAGAGGTAAGAAAGGGGACATTAAGTTTCCGGAATATTGAACTGAATCCCACAGCTTCAGGCTGTGCAGCAATAAAGGGCTTAGTGTTAACGGGCGTTGTTTATGGAGAAGACCGAGCAATGCTTGTAAAGAAATCTGGGCACAATTAGGTAGTTCCAAAAGCACCCACAATGGGATGTCAGAGGTGGCATGTAACATACATGGATAGTTGAGAGATTTGAGCTGCCCAATAATACCTGACCAAGTTGGGAGCTCCCAGGCCACCCTGTAAACTATGGGTGTAAAGGGTCGATCTGGGGACTCTGGGCCGCTTATGAGCCCAGATAAAGAGAAGGATTCTGTTCTGCAATAGGCGTAGAAAAAAGGAAGAAACATGTATGGGCAGGGTCCGAAAGAAGTTGAGGACTTTAGCCAGGATTGTCATTTTGACAGCATGGATCCGGTCTATCCAGGAGAGAGAAGGGAATTGCCAGGAATGGAGAAGTGAGGTCAAGGAATGCAGCAGGGGATAGTAGTTGGCTGAGAACAAGGTGGAGTAAGAGGAAGTAAGTTTAATCCCCAGTTAATCTATAGAGTGGGGTGCCCAGTGATAGGAGAATTGTCTGTAGATGTGTGACCAAGGCATCAGGAAGAGTAATGTTCAGCAGTTTTGGCGAGATTTATATGGAGGCCTCAGATGGCCAAAAACTGATCCAACGTTACCTGGAGGTTGGGAAGAGAGATAATTGGATTGGTAAGTACCAGGAGAGCATCGTCCGCATAAAAATTTGCCTTATAATGGTTGCCTGCATACGGAACGCCAGAAATGTCAGGGTTGTTACGGAGGGCTATGGCTAGCGGCTCCAGCGCAAGGATAAAAAGAGCTGGGGACAGTGAACAGCCCTGCCTTGTAGCTTGGAAAGGCGAGGAAAAAACCCAGTGTACTTAACGGAAGCTGTGGGGGACAAGTATAGGGCTTTAATCCAAGCCAGGAAGTCACCCCTGAAGCCCCACAGCGTGAGCACAAATTCCAAGTAGTCCCAGGAGATCGAATCAAATGCATTATATATGTCGAGGGACTATAAAAAGCCTGGTATCTTATGCTGATGTAAGATGTGGATGAGATGGATAACCTTGTGGATGTTGTCCCCCGCCTGCCGGCCTGGGACGAAGACCTGGTCTCTGTGTAATGAGGGTTTGAAGATATTTATTGATACGGGTGCTCAGAACCTTCTCCAGAATCTTCGGATCCACATTCAGCAAACAGATGGGTCTAAATGCCTGCGGCTCAGTGGCCTCATCTTAAGTTTTAGGAATCATAGTAATATAGGCTTTAAGGAATTTGGGGGAAGGCTGAGAACCCTGTTTCAATGAGTTAAAATATGTAGCAAGATGGGGGGCCAGAAGGGTGGCAAATTTCTTGTAGTAAATGCCTGAAAACCCATCCGGGCCAGGGGCCTTGGAGGGCTTTAGCACCTTAATAGCTTGGCCAATTTCCTCCTCTGAAACATCCACTTTAAAAGCATCTTGAGCAGCCGTGGATAAAAAAGGGGAAATGGAGATGCCGAAAGAAGTTCTCAGCAAGCTTCAAGTCAAACAAATTTGGTTTCCCGTATAGAGTGGACAGGAAGGTTGCAAACTTTTTGCTGTAATCTTCATCGGGTTGGAGGTGAGGCCGCCACCCCTGGTATGTAGCTGTACGGGTTTGTGTGCACGGCCTATTGAGTTAAGTTTCCGGCCAGCATGGGTCCAGGTTTGTTAGCACTCATGTAAAATCTGTGCCTGGCTCAGCCTGTTCAGTGTCAAGCTCAGTGGCCAGGGTATCGCAGGCCTTACAGTTGGCAAAGGTTGGCCTTGCCTTCCATGCTGCATCTGCCTGAGCCAGGTGTGAAGTCAGCTCCTGTACTCTCTTCTCCCTGGCACGTTTCCTGGAGCTGGCAATCTGGATCAGGTGACCCCGTATAGTGGCCTTATGAGCCTCCCATAAGGATAGAACAGAAGTCACTGAACCCAGGTTCTCGGAAAAATAGGAATGAATATGTGACTGTATCTGGACATGGGAGGCCTGGGTGGTGATTAGGGACTCATTCAGTCTCCAGTGATAGGTTGAGGAGGTCCACAAGGTTCAACAGCAGGACCAATGGGTCATGGTCTGGCCAGGCGGAGGTTGGGATGGTGATCCTATCTAGCAATGGTAGATGTTGAACGTGACTGAATTTGTGGTCGATTTCTACAGGAGCTCTGGTGTGGGTTAGAGTAAAAGGTATATTCCTGTGAGCCAGGGTGAAGTTCCTTCCAGACATCCACTAGACCATAATTCTGCAGAATAGAGCACATGTGCGTTTCTGAAAGAGTGTCAGAGGAGGGGGCCACCCCACTCAGAGAGCACCTGTCAAGGGAGGAATTAAGTGTCATTTTGGAGTCCCCCATAAGGAGAAGAATGCCCTGCGGATGTTGTGAGATGACTTGCAGTAAATGAGAAAAAAAAAAACTATGTTGAAACTTATTTGAACCATAATACCCCACCAATGTCACCTCCTGGTCCCCAATGGTACCTAGCAAAAGTAAATATCTTCCCGTGGGGGCAGCAATTTCACGAGAGCAGTTGAATCGGATTCCTACTTTATTAAAGTGTATTATATTTGTACTGTCTACCCTCAAGTTGTAAAGCGCTACGTAAACTATTGGCGCTATATAAATCCTGTATAATAATACACCCACAGTTATTATCTCTTGACCTTCCCTCTTAGATTGTAAGCTCTAAGGAGCAGGGCCCTCTGATTCCTACTGTATTAAAGTGTATTGTATTTGTACTGTCTACCCTCAAGTTGTAAAGCGCTACGTAAACTATTGGTGCTATATAAATCCTGTATAATAATACACCCACAGTTATTATGTCTTGACCTTCCCTCTTAGATTGTAAGCTCTAAGGAGCAGGGCCCTCTGATTCCTACTGTATTAAAGTGTATTGTATTTGTACTGTCTACCCTCAAGTTGTAAAGCGCTATGTAAACTGAGCTATATAAATCCTGTATAATAATAATGGTAGGTCACGCCTAAATGCAATCAGCACTCCCCTATGTTTCTCAGGGGCAGAAGCAGAGAAAAAGGTTGGGTAATTAGGGGAGAGGTATTGGGGAGCGGAGGACTGAGAAAATATCGTCTCCTGCAGGCAGACTATATGCACGGCTTGTGATTTCAGATGATGAAACACCTTGGACCATTTAGCAGGTGAGTTGAAACCATGGATGTTCTGGGAATAAATCTTCAGAGGTCTCAGACCCATAATGCACAGAAAAGGGTGGGCAACGGTATTGAAAAATGAGCACGTGGGGGGTGGCTCTACCACTGGGCACATGGCTGCGTTATAAAATGCAATAAAACTTCTAGGAGGGAGATAGGCAGCCATCGGGACAGTCAAGGGCGAAGTAGGGGATGGGGGTGAAGGAAGGGAGGGAGAGAGGGAGGGAGGGGGAGAAGGGAGGGATAGGGAAGAGGAGAGAAAAAAACCACAGGGCAAGTAGGCAATATCACTAAAATCACAGTTCAGCATCATAATCTAGGCATATGAGTACGGTATGACAACCTAGCTGTGTGGGAGCATCACAGGTATAACAACTTAGTCCCATAAGAAGAGGTTAGTACACCTAAGGAGGTGTCCATCAATCACCAGGGGATAGGTAAGGTGAAGTGGTGGAACTCACGGTTGGAGGAGTAAAGGAGTCACACAAACTGGAGGGGCAAGAGGGGAGCCCACCACAGGCAAAAAGAAAACCCAACAAAACCATGGGGATTGAAAAATGGTAGGAAGGAGAGGCAGTCCAATCCAGTCAGATAAAGTATAGTTCAGATCTCAAACAGGGAAAATCCAACAGCTTGATGGGGAGCAGCTTCTGAGAGGGTGGCACTGTCCGCCACAGCTCACGCCCTGCAGGTGAAATTTAAATAGCCGCAAAAACGTGAGGCTAAACCAAGGTACTTGACATCCAACAACAGGCCGTCAAGGCCATCACATCTGCAGAGTTAAGAGGATTTTGACCAGGCGGCCAAGCCGTTTAAAGCGATGAAAAAACAGAGCTTACCCGTTCAGTTCATCGCATCCTGGGTCGGAGCATGAGGATCCTGATTGCGGGGTGTACGAGGGAGGGGAGCGCTTGCGGCTTCCAACCTTCTCCCAGATGTAACCCAGTTGAGTTGAAGGAGGTTGAACACCAGAGGGCCACACTGGACTGCTGGTGGCATTCTGTGGGGATAAAGGTGTAACGCCTCCAGAGTTGACTTGGCCTCCTCCGGATTGTAAACTGTGGCTCTGGCCTTGGCGAGTGAAGTTGAGCTTGAACGGAAAGCCCCATTGGTATTTGATGCAATGGGTCAAGAGGACTGATGTGTAGGGCTTCATCTGTCGCCGTTTCTGTATAGTGGAGGGCACCAGATCTGCAAAAATTTGGTATGAGTGGCCCTGGAAGCAGAGATCTCGTTTGTCTCGAGGTACCTGCAAAAGTGAATCTTTTATGCGATAAAAGATAAATTTTATAATTATGTCCCGGGGGGGGGTTTCCGGCCTCTTCGGCCCCAGGGCCCTATGTATGCGGTCAAACTCCAGGCGTTCAATAGGTATCGCTTTTACCAACTCCTGGAAGATCGCGGTGGCAGTAGAGGTGAGATCCTCAATGGACTCAGGCAAACCCCGCAAACGCAGGTTACCCCGACAGGACCTGTTTTTAAAGTCCTCCGGCTTTAAGAGAGCCGCATCTAGTTCCTTTTTAAGGTTAGAGAGATCTTGCTCATGGTTCTCAATAACTGTAGTAGCAGCATCCATCTTATCCTCCAGGACATTAGTACAATTGCCCAGCTCTCTGATTTCCCTCGTCGGGTGGGCTGCCAGTTTAGATGTGGCTGCAGAAAGTTCACTCTGCAGCATAGTTTTGAATCTTGCCAGCATATCAGCATCCCACAGAGCTGGCTGTTGGAGTCCAGGTGAAGCCTCTAGCAGGCTCTTAGCATTGGAGGGCACGTCCAGATCGCCAGAGAGTCCAGGGCTTACAGCGTGGCGGCTGGCAGGAAGGCCGCGGCTCCGGGCTGATTCGCTGATCAGGAGGTGGAAGCGCGGATGGTCCGCCGATCCATGTGATGCCGCTGGGTGTAGGGAGGGTAAGGGTGTCGGAGAGGGGGAACACAGCTTCAGAAGACTTCTCTGCTTGCTGATGTGCACAGTGGTGGAGGAGCGAGACTAGCCAGCTGCCATCTTTGTTCACTGTTCACGAGCGCCCCCCCCCCCCCAGTCTTTGATATATTCAGTTTAAAATTGCTAAAGGTACCAAATCTATATAGTTCATGCAGGAAAGAAGGGATACTAATGTGGGGCTGAGTAACATAAAGTAACAGGTCATCCGCGTATAATGATATTTTTCAATGAGCGGAGGGGTGTCTGTATGCCATGAATGGAACTATTACCCCTAATGGCTTGTGCCAGATGTTCCATGACTATTGTATTCCTTTAGTTAGGACCCTGACAGAAGGGGAAGAATATAAAGACATAATTTCTTTATTGTACATCACGGGACACAGAGCAGCCATAGTAATTACTATGTGGGTTATAGGCCACCTTCAGGTGATGGACACTAGCGCACCCAAGACAGGAAGTCCCTCCTTATATAACCCCTCCCACACAGGGAGTACCTCAGTTTTTTCGCCAGTGTCTAAGGTGTTGGTCATGGGTAAAGAAGTGCTAAAGAAAGCTCCGCTGTAGGATCCTTACTGGGTCAAGGGGCTATGCAACCGGATCCATTCAAGGCGCCTTGAAGAGGTTAAGGGATGGTACCCAGGCCTCGTGGCAGAAGAACGAGGTTATGCCTGTAATACTTCTCCTTGGGGAGCTGGACCCTGGGATCCAGCACTTTGGTCTTTCTTCTGAATACCTAAAGGTTTTCTGGCAGGGTGCTATACAGGTCCAGGAAAGAGGACCCTGTAAGTGGAGTCCCAGTCCCTGAAGGTCTGTCATGACTTAGCCCACCGTGATGGGTGAAGATTGGGTCTGTCTGGTCACCAGCAGTATCCTGCGGTGGGGAAAAGTTAAGTAAAGACAATCCTAAGGAACGCCTATGGATTTCTTCCTATGTGAGTAAATGTGTCTTGCTTATCTTTCACCACTAGAGGGTGTGAAAGTCTAAGACATGCCTGATGTTTGCTTACCTTGCCTCACAATAAGATGATGCTCAGTGTAGCGGCTCTGGATGAGTTCAGCTGACCTCTCCTCACTCTCTAGCCAGGAGGAAATAGGAGGGGGATCGCCCATCTGCTCAGTGATTCCCCTAAGCAGATCCTCTTCCTCAACTGCCACCCCCCCCCCCGCCAGCTGTCTTGTGGGCGCGCGCATTTGTATCTTACATAGATACGATTGGTCAGCGGGAAAAGGGGGCTTGGCTAAAGCACAAGCCGACGTGCACGTGGATTCTGCAGGCACAGAGCGGGCTGGAAATTTTAAAAGCCTCACTCTATTTGGGCTGAACAGTCGATGGAACACAGGAGCTTCAGGGGCACGTAAGGTGGTGGATCCAGGCACTTCCTAAAGTACACATTTACTTAAGCATCAGGCTGGGCAAGTGATAGCAGCATATATACATATATATTGCTGGACTGAGGCCCAGCAGGTGATGCATGTATATTAGTGCCTCTGCATTTGTGCTTAGGACTATGCGTTCCCGCAAGGGGGCTACAGCTGCAACAAAAGGGAGCACAAAAGCATCGCCTTCAGGGTCTGAGGATCCTGGGCATGCATCCGCAGTACCTTCCTCTCCGGAAAGACCTGATGCAGCTGGCCAGGATGAGCCATTGGCGCTATCAGGTATTGTTGCTTCTCCCAACATCTCAGCCCCTGCATATGTCACTGAGGATGTTCTTGCTTTGGCTTTGGTTAACTTAGAAGAGAGGTTAGCTTCTTTAATCGCTAAATCTTCCCAGGATGGGGGAAAAAAGCGTGTCAGGTCCCCTTCTCCCACCCTGGACCCCCAGATGGAGGAACAGTGGGCAGATGATGTTGAATCACCATTGGAGGACCGGGATAGGAAACAGTCTCAGAAGAACCTTTCTCAGCCTCACAATCTCAAAGGTTGCAGGTTCATTCCTTTTCAGAGATTGTTTGTTCAGCCTATGAGTTAGGCCCCTTTCACACGATCGCACCGTTCAGGTCCGCCTGTCAGTTTTGAAGGCGGACTTAAAAGGGCGCTCCATGTTAGCCTATGGAGTGACGGATGTCAGCGGAGACATGTCCGCTGACATCCGATCAGGTCTGATCTGCTAAAAGCAGACGGATGACTCTACGCTCGGATCCGTCGCTATCGGATCGGGTGAGATCTGATGAAAACTTTTGACAAGCCCCTCCCCGCTCAGTGAGCAGAGAGGGACCTGTCATCCGCTGGCTCAGCGGAGATCAACGGAGAGATCTCCCGCTGAGCCGGCAGACCGAGGCGGACTCCGTGGAAGCAGAGTCCGCCTTGTGTGAAAGTGGCCTAACTCTCTGCCGAGGTGGCCGAAACTTTGGTTCACTCTTTGGGTTCTCTAAAGCCCCCTCAGGCTTTACATGCTTTTCCACTCCACCCGTTACTGGAACAGCTTATATATGCTGATTGGGAGCACCCAGATAAGCATTTTCTTCCTCCTAAAAAGTGTTCTTTACTTTATCCTATGGAGGAAAAATTCACCAAGAAATGGAGTGTGCCAGTGGTTGACGCCACTATTTCTTGCGTGAATAAGAATCTAACTTGTCCAATGGACAATGTCCAGGTGTTTAGGGATCCAGTAGATAAGAGACTGGAGTCTTTGCTTAAAATCTCCTTTGCTATGGCCGGTGCGGTGACTCAACCTGCAGTGGTGGCAATTCGCATTTGTCAATCCTTAAAGGACCAAATGAAGCAGGTCATAAAGTATGTGCCTGCTCAACAGTCCCGGGACATGGCTGATCTGCCCAGGGCCTTATGTTTTGCGGTTGATACTATTAAAGACTCTATTCATCAGGCATCGCACCTCGTTCTCTTGCTAGTACAGATGCGCAGAAGTCTGTGGCTAAAGCACTGGTCAGCCGAATCACCATGCAAAAGGCTGTTGACTGGGTTCCCCTTTCATGGGGAACGGCTGTTCGGGGAGGATTTGGAAAAATACATCCAGAAGATTTCAAGTGGTAAAAGTACCCTTTTGCCAGTTGAAAGGAAGAGTAAACGTCCTCCCTTTAATCGCTCATCCTCTCCAGGACCAGGGGCAACAGCCTCCAGGCAGTCGCGACGGCCTTCACTGTCAAGTCCTAGAGGTAAACCTCAAGGTCAAACCCAAGGGCCGAAGAAGCCCTGGGGACAAAAGCCTACAATCGGGTGGGGGGGAAGGCTTTTGCAGTTTTCAGAGACTTGGAAGGAAGAGATCCAGGACAGATGGGTTATCTCCGTAGTATCTCTCAGCTACAAACTGGAATTTCAGGAGTTTCCACCATCCCGTTTTCTAAAATCAAACATGCCCAAAGACCTAACGGAAAGAAGGTCTTTGTTTCTGGTGCTTAATCATTTGGTGTCTCAAGGGGTAATCATAGAGATTCCCACAGAAGAGCAGGGTATGGGGTTTTATTCGAATCTCTTCACGGTACCAAAACCGAGTGGCGATGTCAGACCCATACTAAATCTCAAGGACCTAAACCAGTTCCTAAATATCCGTTCCTTTCGAATGGAGTCGATCTACTCAGTCGTCTCCACCCTAAGGGATGCATATCTGTATGTACCCATTTTCCCCGCTCACCAAAAGTTCCTACGGTTTGCGGTAGAGAGTCACCATTTCCAATTTGTGGCCCTACCTTTCGGGTTGGCTACTGTACCTTGGGGGTTTACAAAGGTGCTACCCCCGCTCCTGGCAAGGCAAAGGACCTGGAGTATAACATTGATGGCATATCTAGACGACCTGCTACTAATAGATCAGTCAATAACTCGCCTAAATCAGAGTGTGTCTACTGTCAAGTATCTGGAACACTTGGCGTGGATCCTCAACTTCAAGATATCAGCCTTACATCCAGTAAAAAGGCTGGAGTACTTGGGTCTGGTCATAGACACAGCCCAGAAAAAAGTGTTTTTACCCCAATCAAAGGTCAGCGCTATGAAGGAGTTGTTCCAGCTGGTCAAGGCGAGGAAGAACCCTTCCATCCGCCTCTGCATGAGATTATTAGGGAAGAAGGTGGCTTCATTTGAAGCAGTCCCCAATGCAACATTTCATTATAGACTATTGCAAAACAGTATCTTGTCTGCTTGAAATAAGAAGGTCCAAGCCTTGGACATACCGATTTATCTGTCCCCAAGAGTTTGTCAGAACCTCAGTTAGTGGTTGGTAGTCAAGAATTTGCAAAAGGGAAAATCCTTTATGCCAGTTATTTGGAAGATTGTGACGACGGATGCCAGTCTAACAGGCTGGGGAGCAGTCCTAGAGGAGACTACGGTCCAAGGGAAGTGGTCCAAAATCAAAAGGACCTTGCCCATCAACATCCTAGAGATTCGGGCAGCACGTCTGGCTCTACGGGCCAGGACATCCAGGTTACCGGATTGGCCTGTCAGGATTCAATCTGTCAACGCTACGGCATTGGCCTGCATCAATCACCAAGGGAGCACCAGAAGTCGCGCAGCCCAAAGGGAGGTGAACAGTATTCTGGCTTGGGCAGAGAGACATGCACCTTGCCTATCTGCAGTTTTCTTTCCGGGGTAGAGAATTGCCAGGCAGATTTCTTAAACCGTCAGCAGCTGTTTCCAGGGGAATGGTCTCTACACTCTGACATCTTTCAGGCAATTTGCCAGAGATGGGGCACCCCGGATGTGGACCTATTAGTGTCCAGATTTAACAAGAAATTGATCAAATTTGTGTCAAGGGCAAGGGATCCTCTCGCATGCAGAACAGATGCTTTAGCGACTCCATGGGATCAGTTTTCACTGATGTATGCATTCCCTTCAGTTCATTTGATACCGCGTCTTCTTCGCAGGATCAAGCAGGAGGGGAAGCAGGTGATTCTGGTAGCCCCGGCGTGGCCCAGAAGATCCTGATGCAGAGATCGTAAGGATAGCAGTAGGGGACCCTTGGTCTCTTCCTCTGCTAAATTTAACGGTTTGGCTATTGAAGGCCATATTCTAAAGAATCGGAAGCTTTCAAGTTCAGTGGTTTCTACCCTGATTAATTCTAGGAAGCCGGCCTCCAGAGTCATTTACTATAGGATCTGGAGGTCTTATGTCTCTTGGTGTGAATCCAAGAGATGGCACCCTCGGAAGTATGTCATGGGTAGAATTCTTGCCTTTCTACAGCTGGAAGTAGAAGTGAAGCTGGCCTTGAGTACTATCAAGGGTCAGATCTCGGCATTATCAGTGTTATTTCAACGACCGCTTGCTTCACATTCTCTAATCTGGACCTTTATACAAGGGGTAATGCGTATAAATCCGCCAGTTAATCTTCTGCTAGAAGAGTATCAGAGATGGCTGCTTTTTCTTGTAAAGAGCCATATTTGATTGTTCACTAGGACAGGGTGGAGTTGGGTCCTCACCCATCTTTTCTACCTAAGGTAGTATCAGAGTTTTATCTGAACCAAGATGTTATCCTGCCTTCATTTTTTTCCAGAAGCTAGTTCTGTGGAGAAGTCATTGCACTCGCTTGATGTAGCGAGAGCAGTCAGAGTCTATCTGAAAGCGACAGCTCAGATACGGAAAACTGATGCTTTGTTTGTGCTGCCAGAAGGTCCCGGGAAGGGGCAGGCAGCATCAAAGTCTACTATTTCTAAGTGGATTTGGCAGGTTATTATCCAGGCTTATGGTTTGAAAAGGAAAATTCCACCTTTTCAAGTGAGAGCGCACTCTACCAGAGCAGTAAGTGCTTCCTGGGTAGTGCATCACCAAGCATCCATGACTCTGATCTGCAAGGCTGCAACTTGGTCTTCGGTCCGTACATTCACACAATTTTATCAGGTGGACGTAAAAGGGCATGAGGATGCTGCCTTTGGGCGCAGTGCGTTGCGGGCAGCGGTATAGGTCCTCATGTCCAGTGGCGGCCTGCTTTTTTTCTGTGTCTTCCTCCTTTCAGATGGCATTGCTTTGGGACATCCCACATAGTGATTACTATGGCTGCTCTGTGTCCCGTGATGTACGATAAAGAAAATAGGATTTATATAACAGCTTACCTGTAAAATCCTTTTCTTGGAGTACATCATCTGACATAGAGGTCCCTCCCCTCTTTTGGGATATGTGTATATTGCTTTGCTACAAAAACTGAGGTACTCCCTGTGTGGGAGGGGTTATATAGGGAGGGACTTCATGTCTTGGGTGTGCCAGTTTCCATCACCTGAAGGTGGCCTATAATCCACATAGTAATTACTATGGCTGCTCCGTGTCCCGTGATGTACTCCAAGAAAAGGATTTTACAGGTAAGCTGTTATAAAAATCCTATTTTTAGAGATGAGATTTGGACCTATCTGTTGGAGAGAGAGATGAAGAAATTACCAGTTAATCGTGTCAAAAGCCTTCTCGGCACCACAGGCCAAGAGGCAGGCTGGGACACGGTGTTGAGGAGTGTAGGAGACAAGATTGAGGGTTTAGGACCCTCAATCTTTGGAAGCCTGGTTATCTCGGGCTTCACGGTCCAGGATGAAGCCAACTTGGTCACCATGTTTAAGGCTGGTAAGAGTGGAGCTATACGGTTTGCAATGATTTTGGAAAATAACTTGAGAATCACATTTATTAGTGATATGGGTCTGTAGTTCCCACATGAGGAATGCTCTTTCCCTAGCTTGGGTATTACCGCAATTTGTGCTTGCAACATTAGAGGGGAAAGAGCATGCGAGTCATCTATCGCCTCAAAGGCTTGCGCCATAATTGGGGCTAAAAGAGAAGTGAAAGTTTTATAGACTCGTGGTGAAAACCCATTGGGGCCAGGGCTCTTTCCGTTCTTAAGGCCTTTGATAACCTGCAAAAATTCTGTTGGTTGGACCAGGGATTCTAGGTCTCCTAGACAGTAGGCAAGGCCTGAATATAAATGGACATTTCAGATGTGGCCAGATTAGAAGGATTCAATGGGGTAGGTAAATTGTATAAAGAGGAGTAAAACTGTCTAAGTTTATCTACGATTTTGGAACGGTTATATTTTTTAGTGTTAGAGAAAGGGAGTGGGTAGGAGATGGTCTCTTTGTATTGTCTAGGGTGTAGAATACGAGCTAAATGCTTACCACATTTGTTAGCTTGCATGTAATAGAGAAATCTCCCCTTATCCTGTGCAATTCAAGAGCGGCCAGCAAAAAGGTGGAGAAGATCTTTACATGCATTAGAGAGGTCTACTAAAGTGGTTGGGGCCAATGTACGTTTGTGTGTAGTTTTCAGGGTAGAAATAAGGGCGAGAGGGTGCTTGATATCAGCCGTGCGCGCCAGTTTTATCCTGGACCCATGTTGAATGAAAATGCCCCTAAGAACACATTTCAATGCTTCCCATTTAGTCATGGGATGCGTTTTGGTCTGCAGCGTGATTCTGAGCAAAGTCCCTAAGGGCCTGAGATATTGCTTGTGTACATGTTATATTGGTCAGAAGATTATCATTTAAACGCTACGTCCGGTCGCGGTTATTTATAGGCAGCCAACCTAAAGATAGATGCACCGGTACATGGTCGGGCCATAACCGGAGGCCTATCGAGGGAGATGGATCAGAATCTAACAGGGATTGAGAGATTAGCAGACAATCCAACCTGCTATAAGAGTCATGGGCAGCTGAAAAGAATGTATACTCTCTCTCTGTGGGGTGCAGCACCCGCCATACATCTGTCAGGTGGAGTTGGGAAATAAGAGCTTGAATTTTGGTCACACTGTTAGGGGTGATAGATGACTTACCCGAAGAGGAGTCCAGTCTGGGAATCAATGTGACATTCAGGTCTCTGCCCAGGATTAAATTAGTGGTGCCAAATGATTCAAGACGAGTTGTCACGGAGGAGAGGAACTGCAGCTGCTCCTGATTGGGAGAATAAACATTAGCGACTGTGATTACAGTTTGCATATATTTCAGTTTTTATTGCACAACATTTAGACAAGCCTGTGAAATACTGGGAGAGTATAGACTGGTCAGATGAGACCAAAATTTAACTCTTTGGATACCATAATACACACCATGTGTGGAGTTCAAATGGCACTGCACATCACCCCAAAAACACCATACCAACAGAAGTTTGAAGGTGGGAACATCAGGGTGTGGGGCTGTTTTTCAGGATACGGTACTGACAAACTTCATATCCTTGAAGGAAGAATGAATGGAAAAAATGTACCAAGACATTCTTGATAAAAATCTGCTGCCATCTACCAGGATGTTGAAGATAAATTGAGGGTGGGCATTTCAGCAAGAAAATTATCCCAAACACAAAGCCAAGGAAACTCTCAATTGGTTTTAAAGAGAGAAAATAAAGCTTCTAGAATGGCCCAGCCAATCACCTGAATTGAATCCAGTAGAAAATCTATGAAAAGAATTAAAGTGTTACTAAACCAAGGGCCCTGTATTCACTATATCTGGTCTCCCACAGTACACAGAACATAGAAATGCAATTATTTTAGTAAATATAAACTGCTAAATACCTTCACTCATCAGCAGTTAGAGCATTCACATGACTTCTATCATTGTCCAGCCAAGCACTGGTTAAAGCTTGTAGGAGGAGTTTTCTGACTGACCTATGAGACTGCAAGACCCCTGACCTTCTGCTTGGACAGTGCTGATTGGCCCTGTCCTCCCATGAGAAAAAAAAAAACTCTCTAGCAGTACACACCAAATTGAGCATGTGCAGCCTGACTCCATAGACTGAGGTGTTATCAAGAAATTATTAGAAGTCATCAGAAGGAGGGGAGGATCAGAGAAGACAGGATCAAACAGCCTTTTTACACAAGGCAGAGGATTATCCCCTTGGGTTCCACAGTGAGTATAACGAGCATGCTTTACTGCATTAACAGACTGATTTTACTGTTGTGGGGTTAGTAACATTTTAAAGATCAGAGTTAATAGAAGAAGCCCACCTAACCTTCAAGATTTGAAGACTGTGTGGAAGAATGGGACAAAAATCGCACCTGAGCAATGCATGCGACTAGTTTCTCCATACAGGAGGCGTCATAAAGCTGTCATTACCAACAAAGGATTTTGTTACACACTTAATTTCTGAACTTATTTGTTTTTGGTTCCTTTGTATGGATTGCATGAGTGGTTACTGACAATATGGTGAAAATTTCATGTCAATAGAGCCCTTAGCAATATAATTACCTAGAAAAATGGTGACACGTTCAATACTTATTTTACCCTCTGTATATAGATGGATTGAAATGCATTGAGTGAAGAGCAAATTGTGTTTTAGTGGCACTAAACAATAGACACATTTTGTAAGCTGCATCATGACAGAGCTTATGATATTTAGTGTTCGTCCTCTGTTCAACTTGAAGGTTTTGATGCGACTGACAGCACTGTGCAGTGATAGACATTATCACGAGTTATCATTAGGACTGTGAACTCCCATTTTTCATCCACAATGTAGTCATCAAGAGTTAAAAGTGTCCATGGGAAGGCAGTAGGATGTGTGTCCTTTGTGTGAACCCAGGGGAGTATTGCCTTAGATGCATTGAAATGTCAATGCTAATGGAATAAAGATAGTGACTTGAAGGGGAATGTCACCGTTATCTGCTTGGCCATCTGAGCAATTTTTACCATAAAAATGGGAAAGGTTGTCTCCAGAGCAATGAGTAGGAATGACAGCTCTGTATTCAGAAGTGTGATGAATCCATCACCTTGCAGAAGAAACTCTTTCTGATCAAGAGTTTTTTAGGGGCTAGCTTTTACTAGACATGTGTGTATCAAATGACTTAAAGAACCTGTTTTATGTATGTCATGATGCCTTCTGACAGCTAGTCATGTCTAGTTTCATAAAAATTTCATCACAATAAATATTGAAAAAATAAAGTTATATTATAAAGTACTTCAATTACTTATCAACAAATATTTTAGCACTTGCTAGAAATAGAGAGGTTTTTCACCTTTAGATTGCCTAATACTGTCTTTTACGTGTCTTTTAAATTTCCTTGTCTTTCAATTGTAACTTTTCTATTTTATAGATGTGTTTTATTGCAGTGTTTAATATTGTATCTAGAGCAAATTAATTCTGAGAATAGAAATGTGGATATGACACGAGATCACAAAATTTTGCATGTTTTTGGAAAATTCTAAGTAGGAATCGCCAGTAAACTAAAGTTATCTGAATACAGAAAATCTATTTAATTGAAGAAATTAAATTAATAAGCAAAAACTACCTAATCCTAATAAATCTAACATAGATTGCACAGCTCTGATCATGCGAACTGGTGGCATGTCTAGTAACAGGATGTGGGTGAAGTGTCATTTTTGAGAGGGCTGAAATTTCAGTGGGTGTGTGGAAAAACTGTGATAATGGTAATATACGAAAAGGACTAATAATATGCATAAAGCAGTAATATTTTACTTGTATAGTCCCAGTGCTAAAGCATTAACATATTTATCATTGGAAGGTTCTTCTGTTAAGCTATGCTATTTGTCTTATATATGCAGGGATATCCTCTTTAGTCAGATGTATGACAAGCTTTGTGAGAACTGTGTAGCTAAAGGAGTATTCTTGGAGTGTTTAGAGCCTTATCTTCTTCGAGACCAACTACCAGGTCTTACTACTCGCGTCATGAAGGATCTGCTGCTCCATTTTCAGGATCGGGGCTTGATGGAAAGTTTGGAGGCTTGTATAGTGCACATGGACATCACCAGCCTTGACATACAGCAGGTATTTCTTACTATGTCCTATATACTGATCACCGCCTTATATTTGACTTAATTTCTCAGTGATTTATTTTCGTCTTGCACGTTTTTATACCATCCAGCATTTATAGATCAATGAAAAGGTGTACAATATTATTGTATTTTTAACTGATGTGTTTTAATATTCCAGTTTCTTTAACAAATTAATGAAAGGTCAAGAGTACATTATGGATAACAAACAATAAGACGCTTGGTCAAAAGTCCATACAGATCCATATTCAAAAAGACAAGATTGTAATTTCTGCCCCTTTCTTTGAGTTAAATCGTATATCTCTTAGATTGTAAGCTCTAAGGAGCAGGGCCCTCTGATTCCTACTGTATCAAATTGTATTGTATTTGTACTGTTTACCCTCAAGTTGTAAAGCGCTACGTAAACTGTTGGCGCTATATAAATACTGTATAATAATAATAATATCACTAAGGCAAATACAAATGAAGGTGCACAACGGCATGCATAGTATGTAAAACTTAGACTTGAGCATAGTATGTCTAGATAAAGAACTAAGAATTAAGGAGAAAAGAAGGAAAGAAATACACAGTGAACTGACAGAATACCAGCAAGACAAGGGATAAGTGGAAGGGAAGGGAAAAAAAAAGCAAAGTCTCAAAACCACAGTGCCCCATCCTCGCATGAAATGATTTTTAGTCTAAGAAGTCAACAGATGGACACACATGGTTGCCAGGACCTCCACATATACAGTAAAGCATGTTAGCCTGTTAAGAGCAAGCTCTGAAACTGTGTGGGGGATATGTCAGTACATTCTTAGACAAATGAGCTAGGTGTAGTACCAGCCTAGAAACAGTTTGTATTAATTCTCCAGGGTGAGAATGTTTGTTGAGCTGTTAGCTATTGCGAGCTTAAGGTCTGTGCAGTTTTCCACACGCCCATGGTGGGACCAAGCTGCACCAAATACTTGAGCTAAAACAGGGCATCTTCATGCATAAAGGTTTAATTTAAACTCACAGTATCTCACAAAAGTGAGTACACCCCTCACATTTTTGTAAATATTTTATTATATCTTTTCATGTGACAGCACTGAAGAAATGACACTTTGCTACATTGTAAAGTAGCGAGTGTACAGCTTGTATAACAGTGTAAATGTGCTGCCCCTTCAAAAAAACTCAACACACATTCATTCATGTCTAAACCGCTGGCAACAAAAGTGAGTATACCCCTAAGTGAAAATGTCCAAATTGGGCCCAATTATCCATTTTCTCTCCCTGGTGTCATGTGACTCAGTGTTTCAAGGTCTCAGGTGTGAATGGGAAGCAGGTGTGTTAAAATTGGTGTTATCGCTCTCACCCTCTCATACTGGTCCCTGGATGTCAACATGGCACCTCATGCAAAGAACTCTCTCTGAGGATCTGAAAAAAAGAATTTTTGCTCTACATAAAGATGCTCTATAAGAAGATTTCCAAGACCCTGAAACTGAGCTGCAGCACAGTGGCCAAGACCATACAGCGGTTTAACAAGACAGGTTCCACTCAAAACAGGCCTCGCCATGGTCGACCAAAGAAGTTGAGTGCACATGCTCAGCATCATATCCAGAGGATGTCTTTGGGAAATAGACCTTTGAGTGCTGCCAGCATTGCTGCAGAGGTTTAAGGGGTGGGGGGTCAGACTGTCAGTGCTCAAACCATATGCCGCACACTGCATCAAATTGGTCTGCATGGCTGTCATCCCAGAAGGAAGCCTCTTCAAAAGATGATGCACAAGAAAGCCCGCAAACAGTTTGCTGAAGAAAAGCAGACTAAGGACATGGATTATTGTGGTCTGATGAGACCATGATAAACTTATTTGGTTCAGATGGTGTCAAGCATGTGTGGCGGCAACCAGGTGGGGAGTACAAAGACAATTGTGTTTTCCGAGTGTCATGGTCTGGGGCTGCATGAGTGCTGCCGGCACTGGGGACCTACAGTTTATTGAGGGAACCATAAATGCCAACATGTACTGTGAGATACTGAAGCAGAGCATGATCCCCTCCCTTTAGAGACTGGGCCGCAGGGCAGTATTCATACATAACGACCCCAAACACACCTCCAAAACGACCACTGCCTTGCTAAAGAAGCTGGGGGTAAAGGTGATAGACTGGCCAAGCATGTCTCCAGACGGAAACCCTATTGAGCATCTGGGGGGCATCCTCAAATGGAAGGTGGAGGAGCCGCAAGGTCTCAAACATCCACCAGCTCCATGATGTCATCATGGAGGAGTGGAAGAGGACTCCAATGGCAACCTGTATAGCTCTGGTGAACTCCATGCCCAAGAGGGTTAAGCCAGTGCTGGAAAATAATGGTGGTCACACAAAATATTTACACTTTAGGCCCAGTTTGGACATTTTCACTTAGAGGTGTACTCACTTTTTGTTGCCAGCTGTTTTTAGACATCAATGGCTATGTGCTGAGTTATTTTGAGGGGACAGCAAAATTGTTATACAAGCTGTACACTCACTACTTTACATTGTAGCAAAGTGTAATTACTTCAGTGTTGTCACATGAAAAGATATAATAAAATATTTACAAAAATGTTAGGGGTGTACTCACGTTTGTGAGATACTGTATATGGAAAATATCAGGTTGGAAGCAAGGTGGACCAAACCTAAACCTGTTTTCAATGAGGTGAAAGAAAATGGTAGTGCACAACTACTGATCAAAGATTTGACAATGTAAGATTATTGGTAGTGAAAAAGATAATCATTGTGAAGGAAATCTGTATTTGTTATCTTTTGGGACTTTTGGAGTTGGAAAAAAGATTCTGAGGCTCTGGAGCAATGGTAATTAATATGCATCCCAAAAACCATTGGAATACCTTTAGTTAGACTTCATTTAGAATACTGTGTTCAGTTCTGAAGATCTCACTTACAAAAAGATATAGATAAGCTAGAACCCCTAGAATTCATAATGACTGGCGCAGATAGATTTTGTGAAAATGTCTCTTGTATTGTAAAAGTGGTGAAGAGTGCACCAAATTCATGTACCTGTCTAGGTATACTTGAATTTTGGATCATGCTGCGCCACTTTTAGAATGTACAAGAGACACTTTTGCAAAATCTGTCTGTCTCTCTGTACGCCAAAAGAGAGTTGGTTTTAATTAGCTCCACTTTTACATTTGGCACATTCACTGCAACACAATGTAAAAATGGCACATTTTAGAACTACAGGCAGTCCCCGGGTTACAAACAAGATAGGGACTGTAGGTTTGTTCTTAAGTTGAATCTGTTTGTAAGTCAGAACGGGTAGATTTTAGTGTAGCTCCAGCCAAAAAAAAATCTATTTTTAAGCCTTTTTAATAGCATAGGGAAGGGTTAACACCTTTGTAACATTTGTTTTGCTGTCTCTGCCCCTGTTCAGAAGATTTCACCACACTTTCTGTCCCTGTGACAATTGGATTTTGAAAATTTTGGGTTGTTAGGATAATATGGCCTGGTAATCAAGCATCAGTGGAGACACCTTTTCCCCATAATAACACTTACAGGAGTGAATTTCCTTTCCTAGGGGTAGATTTCCTCTCACTTCCTGTTGTCTCCCTCCTTTTGTAAGTAGGAAAATATTGGGGGGGGGTTGTGACTTTAAATGAGGCACAATTAAGTGCCTCCATCCCGGTAATTGGTGAATACAAAAGGGAAGTTGGGACTTTGAATGAAGCGCTTGGGTAGTGGAGCTAAAATAGTACCATATTTGAATTGCATTATGAAATGTTTATTGATTATAATAAATAACTGACAATAAAAAATGTATTCATTTCATATACAGTAAATAATATATTCATTTCATATATGTATAAGAAGTGTACACATAGCGTGAACATGGTAAAAAATATATACACGTGTAACAGCACATGATTTGATGTTGGAAGTAAAAAGGCATAGTATTACTAGCAGACACATGCCTGATACCGATAGGTGCATCCACATAAATGTGCATTTACTAGATAAGGAAGAATGTATATAATTGAAAAAAACAGATGGTATAAATAAGTATAATTCCATATAGGATGTAGCTGGGGCATCAAAAACAAAGCTCGACGCGTTTTGTGGGTGTTTCCCCCTCATCAGGAGCTGATGTGACCAAAATTCCTATAGAATACATATAGAGATATAATGAACCATATTGTCCATAAAAAGGGTAAAAAATATGTAAATAAATGAACATTTAATATATACAGATGGTTTGACCAAACACACTCACCAACTCAGACAGCAAGTGCGGTGTGCGACGGTGGGCGTAGGGCGGGCCAGAGACATAGCCTCTCCACGGGAGCCGAGGCGGCATAAGTATAGATGCAACATCGGGCAGGGTGAAAGAGAACAAGATGGGGCAGAGTGTATCCATGAGCAGGAGTGTGTTGTGGTGGGAACAAACGTATCTGGGAACAAAATATTATATTAGGTATGTATATAATTTGCAATAGTATTTTGCAAATAATAATAGTCAAATAATGAATAGTGAACTCGGTGAACTCCAAAAGAGATAATATAAATAAAGAGATGAGTGTTTAGGAGATCTATACTTACAAGTGAGAGACATTGAATATAAATGTGGAGTAGCCAAGATAAGAAGTGGTAGCAATTTGTGCAAAAAGGGTTACAGATGAGAAAAAGTGACAAGAAAAAGCAGGGTCACCAAAGAAGTAGACACCTAGATCAAGAAAAAACAGCCGAAACAAAAAGGAAAAAGAGGAAAGAGAAAACAACAACCTACCCAATTGTGGCATCTTGAAGCACCCCCAGCCAAACGTGAAAAGTAGGGCTGGTGTGCAGTCACCCCAGAAAGAGACCAGCTGTGTCAACAGCTAGTTCCAAGTGGGGAATATAAGTATGCCGCCATTCAAAAACATCCACTGTGCTCCTGGGAACGGATGCCAAAAAGGCATTCGGTCAATTGGTCTTTTATGTTCTCAGTCCTACGATATGTGGGTGTAGGGGAGAGGATGGTAGGGTGGATCTCGAGCATATACACAAGGCCGGAGGCACAAATAAAAGCAAATGGAGTTCTATCTGAACCTTTTTCTATATCTAATGGCACCCGCCTATCGGTATCAGGCATGTGTCTGCTAGTAATACTATGCCTTTTTACTTCCAACATCAAATCATGTGCTGTTACACGTGTATATATTTTTTACTATGTTCACGCTATGTGTACACTTCTTATACATATATGAAATGAATATATTTTTTACTGTATATGAAATTAATACTTTTTTTATTGTCTGTTTATTATAACCAATAAACATTTCATAATGCAATTCAAATATGGTACTATTTTAGCTACACTACCCAAGCGCTTCATTCAAAGTCCCAACTTCCGTTTGTAAGTAGTAGTTGTTTGTAAGTCGGATGTTTGTAACTAGGGGACCGCATGTACCTGAGTTTGGTGCACAAGTCGCTGTCAGAACCAAGTGTGTCGCAAATGCTTTATTAATTTGGCACAGTACATTAACGAGGGATTAATGCCAGAAAAGTGATGCAGCAACTTTATTGAATTCCCCCCAATGAGTCCAGAGACAGGCAACAAAAATGGCTAAAGGTCTAATGCCCCGTACACACGGTCGGACTTTGTTCGGACATTCCGACAACAAAATCCTAGGATTTTTTCCGACGGATGTTGGCTCAAACTTGTCTTGCATACACACAGTCACACAAAGTTGTCGGAAAATCCGATCGTTCTAAACGCGGTGACGTAAAACACATACGTCGGGACTATAAACGGGGCAGTGGCCAATAGCTTTCATCTCTTTATTTATTCTGAGCATGCGTGGCACTTTGTCTGTCGGATTTGGGTACACACGATCGGAAATTCCAACAACGGATTTTGTTGTCGGAAAATTTTATATCCTGCTCTCAAACTTTGTGTGTCGGAAAATCCGATGGAAAATGTGTGATGGAGCCTACACACGGTCGGAATTTCCGACAACAAGGTCCTAGCACACATTTTCCGTTGGAAAATCCGACCGTGTGTACGGGGCATTAGGGATAAAACAGGAGAGTCTTGAGGAGCTTAATATGTACCACCTGGAGTAAAGAAGGGAAAGGGGAGACATGATTAAAGCCTTTCAATACTTCAAGGGGATGAATAAGGTTCAGAAGGGCTGTTTTTTTCCATACAAAGCCAAGATCATGAATACGGGGACATGAGCTCAAACTAGCAGGAGGAAAGATGGAAACAAATCATAAAAAGTATTCTTTTACAGAAAGGGTAGTTTATGCTTGGAATAAACTTCCAGCAGAGGTAGTGAGTAAGTTAATTCAAACATGCTTGGGATAAACATAGATCTATACTCAGACAGAAAAGTTAACAAAAAAAAATGTATAAATTAAAAAAAATAGGGCAGAGTCGATGGACCACTTGGTCTTTTTTCTGCCGTCACTTTTCCACGTTTCTATGTTTGTTACCTCCACTGGAAAGAAACAGGGCCTAGAGCAGGGGTCTCAAACTAGTGGCCCTCCAGCTGTTGTAAATATTGATAGTCAGGGTCCCATAAATGGATACCACTGATAGTCAACATTGGGATAAATTTGGAGGCCTCTGAGGTCCAAGAACCCGGAGAACTTTAATTCTGCAAATAGTAAATTGAACTAGCCGCTCCTATTCTCCGCTTCAGGTTTCCAAATATGGTGACCTTACTGACTACTAGCTAAGCATGGGGGAGGACATGTCAAAGTATCAACTTCTTGTTAAAGTTTGCATTTGCATACAGTAATAGGAGGTTTCCTGCAAGCATCTGAATATGTCAGTTTTTTACCTACAAGATGTATTGTCATATATTGGCTTTCTTTAAGTGCCTACACTTGTTACTGTGCTGTTTAGTGGTCTGCTTTTTTACCAATCCTTTTGTTTATTTTTTCATACCAAATATATCTATATGTTTATTTATGGGTGATTTTTTTCTATTTGTTGTGGCCAATTTGATTTGTTTTTAGGATGGATAATTTTGTTTACTAAATCGGGCATATTTTTTAATCAAAATAATAAAAATGTTATACTTACCTGCTCCCTGCTCTGGGCAAGGAATATTGCACAGAATGGTCCCTTACCTCCTCTTCTGGGGTCCCCTGCCAGCACTGTCCACTCTTCCTCTTCTCTGTGTACCCCCATAGCAAGCTTTTTCTTATGGGGGCAATTGTGCTGGTGAGCTTCTGAGCCAGGCTGTGCATGTCCATTGAAACACACAGCACAGTTTAGCCCTGCCCCCAATTCCCCCTCACAGTGTTTGATTGACAGCAGCAAATAGCTCCCGCTACTACCTTTGTGTCCTGTGAATAAAGGAAGAGAGCAGCTTTGATGCAGACAGGAACAGCGCTGCATTGAAAGAGAAGCCATGTAATTATTTAAGGGGGGTGATCGTGGAAGATTTTTTTATCTTAATGCATTAAGGTAAAAAACCTTATGCCTTTAGAACCACATTTATTTGGGTTGGTTATGGAAATGTCTTTAAATGTAATATAGTGAAAAGGCAATCCTGCCACCTGTTCCTGAAAAGCAACACTGCTTCATCAATTTATTTTATAATTTTCTTCATAGAAGTCCTCTCCTTTTGATCTTTATTTTGCAGATTGTCCAAATGTGCTGGGAACACAGACTATACGACGCAATGATTTATGTGTACAATAGTGGGACAAATGATTTTATAAGCCCAATGGAGGTAAGATTTTCTTTGTTAATGGTATTTAATAGTTTTTTGGGGTTTTTTTGTCTCATTCTAGCGATAACTTATGTACTATGTGTTTGTTACTCTTGTAGAAATTGTTCAAGTCCATTTCTGCACCAATCGGCTCTGGGAAATCTTTGACAGGTACGTTAGGGACAATACTAGAGTATAAGATGCAGTATTTAGGTAATTCTCAGAATTTTCCTGCACATTCTTAGCTTTCTTTTCTAGAAAAAATACTGTATATACTCGAGTATAAGCCGAGTTTTTCAGCACATTTTTTGTGCTGAAAAAGCCCCCTCGGCTTATATTACTGGGGACAACCCAAAGTTTGAGATTTTTCTTTACTTTTACTTTCAATGATAATGGAAACAGGACAAATAGAGAGGTGAATCACCTTAATGGGGGCACTCACAGGCGTTCTAATCCTTTTGCACCCTGTCCAAAACTTTAAAAAAAGTTTTGCCTTTAGTTATACTTTAATAGAAAGCTAGTTGATTTTGGAGACCTCTTCGCATTGGACCTATTTTTCATTGTGGTTGTTTAGCAGTCAGAGAAGAAACAAGAAGAGAGATGCCATGGGTTCCCTGCATGTGACAGCACTGTGTTTTAAATTGTGATACCTTGTATAACCCTTCAGAACCCATGTAGCTCTTATTATGCAAATCTCCATCAGATTCTGTGGTATAGAGCTTGGCTCCCTCCCCTCCAGTTTCCCACGTTTGGCATATAATTATAATATGTGGACTTTTGGGTCAGTAGGGAGAAGGAAGAGGACAGGACCAAGATTTTTACAACAGTAACTTGTCAAAAAACTGCCAGCAAAACCATTTTCATAACAAGCGTGCCCTGGATTTTAGGGTTCCTGCAGGGCTGTTAATATTTTTACAGCACAAATTCAAGCATCTCTAGTCATCTGCTTTCCATTCTATTTATCACTTTTAGCACTTTAAGTGTGCAAGATTGCACAGTTCTTTTAGAGCAGTGGTTCCCTAACGTAGGTCCTTAAGTACCACCACCAAGTCATATTTAGAAAATGTCCCTTATGTATTACCAGCTCTCATGCATATCAAGCGATTTACATTGATTTAAAGCACCTGTACAAGGTGAAGGAAATACATGATTACATGATAGCTGGGCTTACTTGAGGACTGAGGTAGGGAACTACTATTTTAGAGGCTTCTGTGCTATGCATCACACTGGTACTTGTTCTCAACCTGCTCTCTGAGTGAATTGTACCACACTACTAGTACCATGCTCTGTTGCATGTTTTCTTAGTAATACCTATCCACAGATCAGAATTAGTACTTCCTCTGGTCAAAGTCTTCTGGGCTGGCCGCATAATAGCTGTAAGTTTCCTCAGAATTAAATGGGGCTGTACTCTAAAGTGTTCTTAAGTGTTGATACAGTTCCTTCCAAGTTTATTGCCATCACTGAAGAAGCCTAGAAGCTTTCAGATTGAAGGAGGTAAAGGCGGGCTGAAGCGATCTTTGTTTATTAGAGACATTCTCACCAGACCATTCAGTTCAACAAAATTCTTGCTATAAGATTATATCCACATTTAACATATTTTGTGCATGATAATTACCTGTTAAAGTCTTCCTTGTGTAGACATCCAAAGGCACTGATACTGGTGGGTGCCACCATCTTGAACGTGATGTCAGCAACTCCAGCTGACTGACAGCTTTCACTCAAGTGACACTATGGTATCCCCCTTGCAACTACATAAAAGGTTATGTAAGGAGGGGAGGGCAGATGCTTGGACAGCGCCAAGAGTAATTATACACTCTCAGAAAAGGAGAGCGTTATGATGTGCAAGAGAAAGGGCTCTGTGGTAACCCAACCAAACTATTAGCAAAATATTTTACTGTTAATTACATTATTATTAGAAATTACTTTTTTTTTGTTTGTATACATTTTCTTGAAAAACATATTACCTCAATAAAAAATTATATGTTTAAAAAAAAATGAATTAACATTTCCTCCCACATCACAAACCTTTGTTACAAACCAAAAAAGAAAAAATATAAGCAGTGCTAGATCATTTCAATACAAATCCTAAAATATTATGAAAATCAAATGTAAATTGTGTACATATATAAACCATGCTTTTGCACAACTCATAGAAATCATAAAAAATAAATATAAATATGATAATCCTCTAAACTATTGTCATGTACATATATAAATTATGCTTCTACAAAACGCATGTGAAAAAAGTCCAATCTACCATTGAATTAAAAGTGCAAAAAAAAAAAAAAAAAATCTCTGGTGGGAACAAAAGTCCTCAATCCCAATATAGAGTGCTACTTTTTTGGAAAAATAGTCCTCTCCTGCAAAGGTCCCAGTGCACAAAAGGGAAATTTGCTTACCAGAAAACCATGACCCCCGTGAAAAGAGTGGTTATGGTAAGCATGTGTTACTAACCCTTTGGCACAATCCTCCCCAGGCCTCCAAGGGTTACTCACAAGCATGACAAACATGCCCAAGAGAAGAAACACCGGCAAAAGTGTAATTCCGACAATAAACGTTTACCTTCAAAACCTGTAATACACGCTCCACAATACCTAGACTTCTGACCAGTACACCTTACCCCTCTAAGGGTCGCCCCCTCCAATACTCACATGAACTCCTAACGGAGTTCCTCACATACAATTGGACACTGGGAGGGAAGCAAGGGATGGCCTCTATCCCCTCCCCCAGCCCCCCTCCCCATCTCCTTTTTATTTCCTTTTTCCCACCCTCTCTCCTTCCCCCACCCCATCTGTGCTCTCACTTTTTCTCACTAAACCACTCCCCAAAGATCACTTTGCATACACCACATATGATCCCCTCTTTATGCCTCACACATACCAAACATATTACAAACCCATCCCCACTGCTGGTCTTATTCCCTCCCCAATTAGACTTACCATGCCCACCCACCCTACAAGGAACACTAAATCTTACCTATCTCTAAAAGACCAAGCACTGTAGAAATCCAGAGCTAACCCTGTTTTCTAGTTCACTAACTGCTCTACAGTTAGGTACTACATATCCTGCTATATGATCTGGGACTAGACCCACTTCTTTAAGGTTTATGCATAGTAAAATGACTTGCATTTACAATTTCATTTTGTTCAATTCTTATTGTACAAATATTGTCCAAACTTCCTGTATGTTACTCTTAAACATAAATAAAACATATGTAAAAATCATTTTTGGGGGAAAAAAAAAGTATTATTAAAAAGCACTTGCATAGACTTGCATGTAATCAGCAAGTGTATCAGTACAGCATGTGAAAATTTCACCCAGCATTGCTGGTATGCGTGATGATGTGATGACTTCTGCGATTCACGGCGTCCTAGCTCTTCCCGTACACGTTTTGTCTAAAGATGATGTCTTCCTGGGGTTCTGGAGTGGAGTTCATCATGCATACATTACAGTATATGAAGTGGTATTAAAACGTTTTGAGACTAGCTCTGTTTACAAGAAAGTACTGTATTTATCCGCATAGAACACGCGCTGGCGTATAACATGCACCCCAAGTTTAGGAGGGAATTTTAAGGAAAAAACTTTTAGGAGTGAAGTGTAAGGAAAAAACTTACATTTAAATGCCCGTCAATGGAGCTATGCACAGCGTCCATCTGCATGCTTGTCCAGTGTCATTTGCAGCCTTGTAGTGTCATTTGCAGCCTTGCAGTCATTTGCAGCCTTGCAGCCTTGGTGTCATTTGCAGCCTTGCAGCCTTGGTGTCATTTGCAGCCTTATCAGTGTCCATTTGCAGCCCTGCAGCTTTGTCAGTGCCCATCTGCAGCTTTGTCTGTGTCCATTTGCAGCCTTCCCCAGGCTGCAGTTAAACTGCAGTGACTTGTCAGTGTCACTGCAGTTTGAAAATGGCGCCGCCAGCGCCTAAATACATAGCTGTGAGTTGCGGCGGCTCTCGGCCACTTTCGGCTCCACTCGTAGTCCCGCCCGGGATGGGCGTGACTGTGAGCGGAGCGAGCGCCGCCCATATACAGATAGCCGAGTGTACTCGGCTAGGTTCGGCTAGCTCCGCTCACAGTCACGCCCAGTCCCTGTGTCCATCATAGGGCAAGACTGGGCGTGACTGTGAGCGGAGCTAGCCGAGTACACTCGGCTATCTGTATATGGGTGGCGCTCGCTCCGCTCACAGTCACGCCCATCCCGGGTGGGGCTTACGAGTGGAGCCCAAAGTTGCCGAGAGCGGCCGCAAGTCACGGCTATGTATTTCGGCGCCATTTTCAAACTCGGCTATCTGTATATCAGCGGCCGGCAATCACTCCGCTCACGGTCAGCGGGGGATCGCAGGGGATCGGCGTATAACACACACCCGCGATTTTCCCCTCATTTTAATCATTTTAAGGGGAAAAAAGTGTGTGTTATACGGTACTTTATTCATCCATGTTTACACACTATCGCCTATAAAATAGTCCCTTTGCATAGCAATACAGCGCTCCCAGCATTCCTGCCACTTCTGGAATGTGTCCTGGAAGTCTTTTTTTCAAAGCTTGCCAAGCATCTTCTGCGATTCACACTTGATCTCCGCAATGGTGTAAAAACTGTGACCTTTGGGAAGAGGGGGAAGTCCGTTGGAGCCAAATCTGGCGATTAGCGTGGGTGCAGAAGTTAGATCATGTTGTTTCCGGTGAGAAACTGATGTTTGTTCTAACTTGCTGTCCATGATGAAATAGCAGATGTGGTAACCCACGTGTCCAGAATAGTACCAGTTTCACAGCTCCCGATGTACACAAGACAATGTCTTTTGGGATACTCACTTATGAAGGTTGGTGGTCCCTGTGACTGTGTGTGCAGCTGTGTGCTGCCATCTGTTGACATGTTACAAAACTAGATTCTAAACTTTTTGGTACCACCTCGTATAGAAAGGAGGGTGGAACAAACCACTAATCTAATAAAAAATATTAATCCGCTTAAATGCGACTCAGACATGCCCAGTTCACCTACCGATACCATCTTGTGGACAAAAAAATATTAAAACCACAATCAACTATTAATACTAATCATGAGTAAAAAAAAATAAAAAAATAAAGACTAAAAAACAATTATTAAATTAATAAATGATCCTCTTTAAAACTTACTTTGTTATAAAAAGACAAACGATGATGTCAGAAAACATTCTAGGCAAAAATCATATTCCCACGTTATTGTTAAAGCTGCAGCCTTCAAGGGGTATTGCCATGTGGGAAACATGAAGAGGAATGGCAACACATTGCAATGTGCATACATGGTGCGTGCATTGGTGTAAATGGGCAGTAAAAGTTTGTTTTTAAATTTGATCAAAATGGTATTTGTTCCTCTTATAACCTGGTAAGGGAACAGGAGTTTTAATAAATGATGTGTAATACAAGTTATTGTATAACACACACTTGTCATAGAACACGTTGGTAAATATAATACATCCCCTCACACAGATCTCTCCTCACGGAAGTCAGCTGTGAGAGAAAAGAAAGTGCTGTATATATGTATGACCTCGGAGACATATGTATTCTGAGATCATGTAATTACAATATGGGCAGACGTAAGGAGGATAAGAGAATTAGTATGAGTAATAGGTTTTATCCTTCAAGCACGTGCTGCTGCACAGTTGCTGAATTACTGTTCAGAAAAGCCTTAAAGCAGTATTAAACCCAAAAGCAAACATTTATTATATTACAGCTTACCAATTCTTAGATATGATGGCTACATTAGTTTTCTTTCTTTCTCGAACATCACGGGACACAGAGCCACAGTAATTACTGATGGGTTATATAGGTATCACTGGTGATTGGACACTGGCACACCCTATCAGGAAGTTCAACCCCCTATATAATCCCTCCCCCTTGCAGGGATACCTCAGTTTTTACGCCAGTGTCTTAGGTGATGGACGTGTAAAGATGTCCTGTGCTGAGCTCCAAAGGGAATATCCTAAGATCCTATACTGGGGCAAGCCAGGCGAACCGGATCCATTCAAAGTGTCTTTTCATGGCCGAATTGTATGGTACCCGGGCCTCGTGTCCGAAGAAACGAGGTTTTACCCGTAATGCTTCTCTTTTTAGAGAGCTGGACCCCGCAGATCAGAAAATGGCTTTAAACTTCCTAATTTCTGGCGAGGTGCTTTACGGTCCCAGAACTGTTGGATCCCCCTACTGATGGGGGCCCCAGTCTCTGACGGTTTTTTCAAACGGAGCCCACCGTGAGAGGTGAAGATTGGGTCTGTGTAAACAGCACCCTGCGGCTGGATAAGGTAAGAGGAGATTCCACAGAATTTTTGAGTTCTAGTGGCTTTTCTCCTTTAAGGTAAATGCATGCTATGCCTATTGTGACCACCAGGGGCTGCCAAGAGCACAAACCTACACATGCTGACTGACTGTCTCAGGTGTTCAGTGCTGATTACGTCCCAGCATCTCAAAGCAGGCTGCAAGCAGGTAAGGTGGAAAGGGGGATTTCTCATGTTTGAATGTTCCCCCCAGGCTAGAGAGGGGCCACAGGGGTCTAGAAAGTGGTTATACCACCCGGGCTCTGCGGCCTAATGGCCACCATCTCTGAAGATAGCCGTTCAGGCAGATCTTGTTACCAGTCTCCCTCCTTCCCCCCCCCCCCCCATCCCCAGCCTTTTCTCCAGAAGCATGACAGGAGAGTCGGCAGTGCGGGAAGCGCTCGTTTTTTTCAAAACTCGAGGGGGGGGGGGGCGGTAGAGGAGGGGGCGGGATGTCAGCACAGAGTGTTTAGACTCCCACTCAGGCCAGCTGCAGGCTATTAAAGGCACTCTGTACAGATGCACTCAGCCTTCTGAGAGACACAGAGCTGACGGTCGCATGTAAGGTGGGACACAGGCATTCTCCTAGGCAGCATTTACTGAAGTAACACCAGACTGAGCATTGGGTAGCAAGGCTTTTAGCCAGACTAAATCGCTCAGCGGGCAGTGTTCATTTGTATACCTCACACCTTGTTGCTTTGCACTATGGGTAGAAGAGGTTCAAGCACCCCAGGAACCAGAGAAACTAGGGGATCTCGTTCAGGTTCTGAGGGCCCCCTGTCGGCAGCATCCTCCCCCCCTAAAGATGGGCCAGGGACGGCTAGCCAGGGAGAGCCATCGGGGTCAGGGGCTACACCTGCTTCTGGCACTTCAGCCCCTGTATATATTACACAAGAGGTTTTTTCCTCAACCATTAATGGTCTAGAGGAAAGATTAATGGCCGTGATTACGTCTTCACTCAGTGGAAGAAAACGCACTAGGCTTTCCTCTGTTCCCCAAGACCCTCAGACAGAGGAGTTCTGGGATAAAGGAGATGAATCCCTTTCAGAGGATCGGGATGGGATGGATGATTCCTCTTCGGAGGATTCAGGTGGAGAGGGACCTTCTGCGACTTCCCAAGAGGAGAAAGTCTTAGTGCAGATCCTCACTGGATTGGTCCGCTCCACATTTGAGTTGCCCATACCTGAAACTGCTAAAGAATCCTCTTCTGCTTTGGGGTCACTGAAACCTTTCCAAGCAGCACATGCTTTTCCTGTTCATACTTTACTTGAAAAGCTTATTTATTCTGAGTGGGATCACCCAGACAAACGTTTTTTTCCGCCGAGAAAGTTTTCAACACTTTATCCGATGGAAGAAAAGTTTATTAAAATGTGGGGAATACCGGCTATTGATGCCGCCATTTCCTCCGTAAATAATAGCCTGACTTGTCCTCTAGACAATGCTCAGATGCTCAGGGATCCTGTAGATAAAAGGATGGAATCCCTATTGAAGGATGTTTTCTCCTTAGCAGGATCAGTGGCCCAACCTGCAGTAGCAGCGATTGGAGTCTGTCAATACTTAAGAGACCATGTTAAGCAGGTCATCAAAGTATTACCTGAACAGCAGGCCCAGGGGTTTGCTAACCTTCCAGCGGCCTTATGCTTTGTGGTTGACGCCATTAGAGATTCTATCGTGCAAACCTCCCGTCTTTCACTGGGGTTGGTGCATATACGTAGAATCCTATGGTTGAAAAATTGGTCAGCCGAAGCACCATGTAAGAAGCTACTGGCTGGGTTTCCATTTCGTGGTGCAAGGTTGTTTGGAGAGGACTTGGATAACTATATCAAGAGAATCTCTTGTGGGAAAAGCACTCTCTTACCTGTCAAGAAGAAGAGTAAGCGTCCCTCTCTCAAACGGACTCTTTCTCCAGTGCCGGGGGCTTCAGCCTCCAGGCAGTCTCGACGGCCGCCTCCATCGGGGTCCAGAGACAAGAGTCAACCCCAGGGACAAAAGAAGTCCTGGGGAAAGAAGCCTACTAGGCAAAACACTAAGACCTCTGCATGAGGGGGCGCCCCCGCTCACTCGAGTGGGGGGAAGACTGCGACAGTTCTCAGAGCTCTGGCACGAGGACTTCCAGGACAGATGGGTAGTCTCCACGGTAACCTTAGGGTACAAGCTGGAGTTTCAGGAATTCCCTTCTCCTCGGTTCCTCAGATCAAATGTTCCCAGAGACCCAGAGAAGAAGCAGTCGCTCCTTCTAGCGTTAGAGCGACTTTTGTCACAGGAGGTCATTATGATAGTTCCCGCAAAGGACCAGGGATTGGGCTTCTATTCCAACCTTTTTACGGTCCAAAAGCCAAATGGGGATGTCAGGCCCATTTTGGACTTAAGGGATCTGAACCGATTCCTAAGGATTCAATCCTTCCGCATGGAATCAATTAGAACAGTAGTTCCCACCCTGCAGGGAGGAGAATTTCTGGCATCAATAGACATCAGAGATGCATATCTGCATGTGCCCATTTTTCCTGCTCATCAGAAGTTTCTGCGCTTCGAGGTAGGAGGGCGCCATTTCCAGTTTGTGGCTCTGCCTTTCTGGATAGCCACTGCACCTCGAGTGTTCACAAAGATCTTGGCTCCTCCTCTGGCCAGATTAAGGGCTCAGGGTATAGCTGTCATAGCATACCTAGACGACCTGCTCTTGATAGACCGGTCGGTAGCCTCTTTGAATGGAAACTTGAGGACCACGGTCAGGTATCTAGAACACCTGGGTTGGATCCTCAACTTAGAAAAGTCTTTCCTAAAACCAGTAAGAAGACTGGAGTATTTAGGTCTGATTATAGATACAAGCCAGGAGAAAATATTTCTACCCCAGGCAAAGATCACTGCTTTGAGAGAGCTGATTCTGACAGTAAGGACCAAGAAGGGTCCCTCAGTCCGCCTTTGTATGAGGCTACTAGGGAAGATGGTGTCTTCATTCGAAGCAGTTCCCTATGCTCAGTTTCACTCAAGAATACTGCAACACAGTATTCTGTTGACCTGGAACAAGAAGGTTCAGGCATTAGACTTTCCGATGCACCTGTCGCATGCGGTGCGTCAGAGCCTCAATTGGTGGCTCATACCCGAAAACCTGCAGAAGGGGAAATCCTTTCTACCGGTTACCTGGACGGTGGTAACAACAGATGCCAGTCTGTCAGGTTGGGGAGCAGTTCTGGAACAGGCTGCGGTCCAAGGGGTATGGTCCAAGACAGAGAGGACCTTACCCATCAACATTCTGGAGATCCGGGCGATACATCTAGCTCTAAAAGCCTGGACTATCAGGCTACAGGGTTGTCCGGTCAGGATCCAGTCCGACAATGCCACAGCAGTGGCTTATGTCAATCATCAGGGAGGCACCCAGAGCCGAGCTGCTCAAAAAGAGGTGAACCAGATCTTAGTCTGGGCAGAGATGCATGTGCCATGCATATCGGCAGTTTTCATCCCGGGAATAGAGAATTGGCAGGCGGACTATCTAAGTCACCAGCAGTTACTTCCAGGGGAATGGTCTCTGCATCCCGACGTCTTTTGGGCCATATGCCAAAGATGGGGGGTTCCAGATGTAGATCTCTTTGCATCCCGATTCAACAAAAAGATAGACAGATTTGTGGCAAGGACAAAAGATCCTCTTGCATGTGGGACGGATGCGTTGGTGATTCCGTGGCATCGGTTCTCACTGATTTACGCATTCCCGCCTATTCTGCTACTAACACGACTCCTTCGCAGGATCAGGCAGGAAAGGAAGTCGGTACTTCTGGTGGCCCCCGCTTGGCCCAGAAGGACTTGGTATGCAGAAATAGTAAGGATGACGGTGGGTTCCCCGTGGACCCTACCGGTACGCCCAGACCTGTTATCTCAAGGTCCAGTGTTCCATCCTGCCTTACAAACGCTAAATTTGACGGTTTGGCTATTGAGACCCACGTTCTGAAGAGTCGTGGGCTCTCAGGTCCTGTCATATCTACCTTGATTAATGCAAGGAAGCCAGCTTCCAGGATGATTTATCATAGAGTCTGGAAGGCTTATATAACCTGGTGTGAATCCAGAGGTTGGCATCCCAGGAAATATGTCATAGGTAGAATCCTTGATTTTCTACAGATGGGATTAGAGATGAAGCTGGCCTTGAGTACCATCAAGGGCCAGGTCTCTGCTTTATCAGTATTATTTCAGCGGCCACTTGCTTCGCATTCTTTGGTCCGAAACTTTATGCAGGGGGTGATGCGTCTTAATCCTCCGGTTAAGGCGCCCCTAAACCCCTGGGACTTGAATTTGGTCCTGGCTGTGTTACAGAAACAGCCTTTTGAACCAATAAGTCAGATTCCTTTGGTCTTGTTGACAAGGAAATTAATTTTTCTGGTGGCCATCTCTTCTGCTAGAAGAGTATCAGAATTAGCAGCTCTTTCCTGTAAGGAGCCTTATTTGATTATACACAAGGATAGAGTGATACTACGCCCTCATCCTAGTTTTTTACCGAAGGTGGTTTCTGATTTTCATTTAAACCAAGACATTGTTCTACCTTCCTTTTTTTCCAGATCCCTGTTCTCCGTAAGAGAGATCTCTACATTCGTTGGATGTAGTAAGAGCAGTTAAGGCCTATCTAGGGGCAACTACTCAGATCCGCAAGACGGATGTTTTGTTTGTGCTGCCAGAGGGTCCCAATAGAGGACAGGCAGTGTCAAAAGCTACCATTTCTAAATGGATTCGACAGTTGATCATTCAAGCTTACGGTTTGAAACAGAAGATTTCTCCGTTTCAGATCAGGGCACATTCCACAAGGGCTATTGGTGCTTCTTGGGCAGTGCATCACCGGGCCTCTATGGCTCAAATCTGCAAGGCCGCAACCTGGTCTTCAGTTCATACATTCACCAGATTCTATCAGGTGGATGTGAGAAGGCATGAGGATATCGTCCTTTGGGCGTAGTGTGCTGCAGGCAGCGGTACAGGGTCCTCAGGTCTGATTGCACCCTACTTGGTCGTGGTTCCCCCCCCTCAGGTAGCATTGCTCTGGAACATCCCATCAGTAATTACTGTGGCTCTGTGTCCCGTGATGTTCGAGAAAGAAAATAGGATTTTTTAAAACAGCTTACCTGTAAAATCCTTTTCTTTCGAAGGACATCACGGGACACAGAGGTCCCGCCCCTCTTCTAATACACTATATTGCTTGGCTACAAAACTGAGGTATCCCTGCAAGGGGGAGGGATTATATAGGGGGTTGAACTTCCTGATAGGGTGTGCCAGTGTCCAATCACCAGTGATACCTATATAACCCATCAGTAATTACTGTGGCTCTGTGTCCCGTGATGTCCTTCGAAAGAAAAGGATTTTACAGGTAAGCTGTTTTAAAAAATCCTATTTTTTTTTAGGCTTTCTTTGATTTTCATCTGCTGATCTGGACAGTAAGTCTGTTGTCAAAAGAACAAGCTATCTTGCAGATGTATCATTTACAGTACACTTCAACACTGGCAGGAGGGCTTACAATGGTCAGATTTATTTATTTAAAACCTTTATCCCAAAAGGAAAAAAATGTTCTGCTGTTGCAATATATTATATTTTTGTTTGGGGTTTTAAAGTAAAACTATAGGTAAAACTTTTTTTCATTTTGGATGGAGTAAGGGAGGGCTATGGCTCCTGCCAGTTTTATTTTTGCCGTATCTGTCCCATTGAGGAGATTTTTCTCTGCTTCCTGTCCCATACCCAAAACCGGAAGTAAGAGGAAATCCCTGCAAATTCAGGGAATCCCTTGGGGAACCCCAGGTCACCAGAATTAGTGTCCCCATTGGAAGATTACTTTTCTGGGGACAACCCAAAATTTGGGATTTTCTTTTACTTTCACTTTCAATAATAATAATAAGCAGGACAATTAGAGGGTGAATCGGTGTCCATCAGTGCTGCCCTATTAATGCAGCTTATCAGTGCCTATCAGTGCAGCCTTATATTTTAGATTATACCTCATTTGCTATATAGCTGCCCACCCCTCTATTTTAACTAGGTCTACTTATTTCTGTATCCTGTTTTGAAGTTATTACCCTGCTTTTTATCATCAACAATCACTTAGACTGAACTATTTATTCCAACTTCTATGTTGTTTTTGAATAAGTTAAACAGAATTGGTCCCAAGACAGAGCCTTGGGGTACCCCGCTCACAACTAGACCATTCAGAAAATATGCCATTTATTCACCACCTTCTAAAGGCACCTCCGCTTGCTCAGTTTGTCAGTACTTGGTAAATATGCCCCCTTAATAATCTTCTGTGCTGTTTTTATCACCCTCTGTAAAACATTACTGTCATTGACCATGTACATCCCTTGCCACAAAGAGATGTGATAAGTCAGCACACTCTCAATGGCAGTCTTACAGAAGCTGAGGTGAAAAGAAAAGCCTGCCCTCCACAGCTTCCTCAAGTTCAATCTCTGATGAGCTTCGCCCACCAGACAGAATATGTGCTCTGTCCATGACACATCCTCCCTAATTATTGTTCCCAAGAAATAGAACTCCACCACATCAATCACAACTGGCTCAAAGCTGGTCTCTTTACATCTCCTAAAATCTACAGTCATAAGTATATAAAGTTAACAAAAAGGGGCTTAGCACACATCCCTGTGGCACCCCTGTACTAAGAGACAAAGTTGATGAGTAGCAACTACCAACCCTTATCCTCTGCTGCCTATTGGCCAGGAAATCCAAAATCCAGTTACAAAGAGTTGGGCTTAACCCCAGTGATTTTAATGTAACAGGTTTCATCAGTAATATTGTATTAAACGCTGAACTGAAATCAATGAAAAGCATATGAACATAGCTGTTTTTACCAATCAGTTTGCTCAAAGCAATCCTGCAGTGTGTTAATTGCTTCACCAGTCCACCTCCTGACTGTTCTTAGTACTGGTTTCTCCCTCCTAATAACTTGTAAGTATGCAGGTACCATAAAGATTGCTATATGATCTGATAGCCCCAAGTGGGGGCAAAAGTTGGCCTAGCACCCTCCAGACACTTAAGTGTAAACAGAGTTCAAGGTCCTCTCCCCCCTCGTGGGGATATCGACATGCTGTTCAAACTTTGGCAGCACTGATCTCAAATCTGCTTCATTAAAGTCCCCTGCCACTATATAAACTCCATCAGGGTGTTTTGCCATCTGATCACTCAGACTCCTAGATCAACTGCATGACAACTTTACCATATAGTGGAATATACACTGCAAAAATAATAAGTGAAAAGTAAATTAAAAGCACTGATTGGCTTCCTCTGTTTCATTTTACTTGGTTTGTGGTGCTGAAAGCCCCGTGCTGACACCTAGAGCACAGGGTGTGAGAACATGCAGACTGTGGGAAAAAAAATTCCTCATACATTATAACCAGAAATGTATGTATTTATTTTTTTCACATATGCAAACAAATTCTGATATACATTTGGTATATTACCTAACCATATTTTTTTCAGGGTACAACCCTTTTATGAAAGACATGATCAGTTTTTGGTGTCTTAACTGTAACAAGTTGTGTTGAGTAGTTTTAATTTTTATTGGGTATATGGCCCTTCCCACTCACCAGATCTAAAACTGTGAAAAGAAATTGTTCCAATGGTGTTAGGCAAGCTTTTTTAATACAATCTAAAAAACAAACAGAATCTTGCGAGCTACCATGTGAAAATCCAAATGATAATTAGAGATGATTAAAGGACAGCTGTTAGCATTGATCACGTCCCATATGCTCATGCCAAAAAGTTTATACCAATATAATGCTGCGCTATCCAAATGTAATCATACGGTAACCGTACTAAATCATAATATTACTGGCTGCAGTAAAATAGTGGTGGTGAGATATTTTATTCCTATATAAAAAATCTAGTGAACATTACAATATACTATATAATATAGTACAATAATCAATATAGAAATAAAGTGAACCGTGTTTAAAGTGCTCTTGTGCCAAACTAATTCATGCATTAATCTGTGTCCATAAAATCTCAGCATAAAGTCCATTCATAACTACTCCATTCTTCTTGTGCTCATTGCAGATAATAAAACAGATGATATAACAGTAAAGTGCTCCTGTCCACTCTCGTGCTCCCCCTTTGGTGTATGCGCTCACCTTAGAGCGTGTGACCTTGCACCTAAGCTTGGTCAAAACACGCTTTTAAACCACCTCTGGGTTTATGGTCAGCATTTAGATCCTTGGATGGTTGCTTGCAGCACTATTCATATGGAAAACAGAGGAAACTGGATAGTGTATTACCGTTTTAAAAGTTTTATTTAAAATGACAATATTCTCTATATTAGGGTACTCACGTTTAATAGGTGTTATGAGCGCACCACTCTGTATCAAGCCAAAAATATAAAGGCGCTGTACTGATGTGTCCTCTCCCGCTCTGAGAGCACTCCACTGTCTCACAAACCGTCTTGTCCCCTCCCCAACATATGTCAATACTGGAAAATGTTGTATCTTCTTTAGGGGGTATTCTATTGGACGGTTGAGATGTCAATCATTTTATAGTGTCATCGCGGCCAAGACCACGTACATTCTATAGTTTATTGTATGCTCGCGGCCATTTTCTGATAGCCAGAATGCTCCACACTCTCCATACTGCATGCCGTGTATTGTGACCAAGCACAATATACAGTAGCATATAACATCAGTTTATAATGGCTTATAAGGCGCTCATCAGCCTAAATATCCCTCTACAGGTTACATTCAGGATGGTATGTAAAGGAGAAGGACACATCTTCACAGCGTCACTAACATAAAATATTTAAAAAATTATATATATATATATATATATATATATATATATATATATATATATATAACACAGTATCATTGAAAACAACAACCTCCTAACCACCTCATCTGCCTGTATATAGCAGTTAACAATATGCTAATAGACCGCTACACACTACATCATTCTGCGAAGTGTCATAAGATCATAGTGTGTTAACCAAATACTCTAAAAACCATCATCATTATCTATAGGACAACTCATATAAAATAAAGCTGTCTATTACCAACCTACGTATACATGTATAAAACAAAGCAAGCGCAGGTGTGAAAACCTAATACCAACCTACATGCGCATAACAACCCAGTACCTAGTGCACATATGCTACTATATAATAGGTGTATAATTTATAATTACTGCGCTGTCCTATAGCTAAAGTGATATCAGATATGTGATTAAATACAAGAACAGTAATAAATGTAAACAGCTGCGACTTTGCTGCAAGATACACACATACACAAACAATTTTCTGATAATAAGCCGCGCTATAAACTAGACAAGTGGTAAATCTAGTATTGTGACTGGGTACAAAAAATGTGATTGATCAAATACTAAAGGATTAAGAGTCCATTCAGATTAATAATCAATATCCTCGGTGCGATTATCACACTCAACACCCAAGAGCAGTGATACAGGAAAGGATCTGTCTTCCACCTTCACACAGACTGCCGCTTACCAGCTCGTATGGATCTCTTAATTATAGGAGATAGTATGCACCAATGGCTTAATACCCAGCCCGGGCCTTTAGTTGCTCTCAGTCAGGATCCCAGTGCCTTTTTAGGGTTTGGTGGCTCAATCAGGAGGTAAGTGGCAGATATTTCACAGGAAAAAAATCATAAAGAGAATGCCTCCATAGCGTAAAACCATACGGAATTTATTTTATAAAAAGATAAAAAATATTGCACTTACGTTTAAGTGATAACATCATATGCAAAGTATATGCCGTAAGGTGAGATAGAAAATGAAGCCGGTCAGCTCTCTGTAACTGCCCATGGTTCTGGGACTTCCGTGTATAGCGGTGACGTCAGCACGTCGCTCTTCCCAACGTGTTTCGTCAAACCTGACGTTGTCCTAGGGCACGGACGGCGTGCTGATTCATCGCTGTGTGTATATATATATATATATATATATCTGACGGGAAACCACACCTCGATCTGGGCTTTGTAAGACAAATCAATCTACATCAGCCATATTGGAAGTGGGCTGATACCATAGTGAATGGGATAAATTTTTAAAATTAAAGGACAAAACCAAAGGTAAACAATTTATGTATCTCAATTGTACTGTCATTCAGCCTCAAGTGTAATGCTTCAGATAGCAATAAGTAAACAAATCTTAACCCCCTGAAGCGCTCGCAGAAATTGAAACATAAATTCGTAATGAATCTAGAAGACAACATTAATGAAAGCATGGCCTCTCATTACTCCATCTTATCCTCCAATAAAGCACATACATTATATAAAAATATAATGATCCCCACAGTTACCCTGGAATTCACAAATTCCAGCGATATGCGAGTTGGAATAGATCCTTGGAGTGCGGATATGTTAGAAATTCCCCAACTGGGGACACCAGCATTTAAGTGTAACAATCGCCCCCTGGTGGTGAGGAAAATCACTTACATCTGTAACATACAGGACAAAGGACTAAAACATGTCAAGAATCATATACCCGCTGACACAAGCAGGCCCATTATCCTCTGAGAAGTAGCAAACATTGTGTACCCATCATCGCGGGCGGGCACACAATGCTCGCATAGACACCACTCAATCAGCTAAGAGGCCCCCAATCAATTAAAAAAATCAATGGGGGACGCCACACATCAAAGCACCATGGAACACAGTTCCGGAAACTATAAAAATGCCGTCTATGGGGACACACCAGGCCAGGACACAGCGCCACCTAGTGGTGAATATGAGGTAAACCACATACAATAGACCAAGCGATATTATCTAGGTGGGTATACAAACATCAAGTATAGTGGCAATAGATAATATAAGTGCCACCAAAATTAATGGTGTGCTAGCCCAAAAATGTAATCAACAAAGCCCTAAAGGTTGATATTCTGTTCAATATGGTCTGATGAACCAGAATAATAAGATCAAATACATTAAATAGAAAAACTGTTAATGACTGTCCGCAACAAAGCCAATAGTCACATCTCCACCACATTACTATAGATAATGGGCCATTAACCACTATCGATGAATATGTGTAACCAATGATGCTAGTCAACAAATGGTACTCATTAATCACACGTGATACCAAGGAAAGAGGTTAATTTTCTAAAAAAACAGAGGATGTTGTATGTATGGGTAAATAATTTCTAATACATCGTCATCCAAAGCCCAGATTGAGTTTCCAAAATCATTATATCTCACGAGTTGTCAATAAAGGCATTCACGTCAACATCAATATTGAGGCCAAAAGGAGTGTAACACCGTAATCTATGAATCCATGCCATTTCTAGCCTGAACAACCCTCTGATGAATGCACTACCCCGCCAGTGGGCACTGAATTTATCTATGCCGATGAAAAGGGTATTAGAGGGATCCTTGTTGTGATGTATGGAATAAGGTTTGGATACCGAATGATGTTTAAAGCCATTTCTAATATTGTTGATATGTTCTCCCAAGCGTATCTGCATAGTACGTTTGGTCCTGCCAACGTACTGTAGTCCACAAGGGCACTGTAACAGATATACTACCCCCACAGTGGAGCAAGCAATGAATGACTCAATACAATGCTCCACTGCTGTACTGGTTGGTATAAATCGATCTGTCTTCCTTTTTTTACTTTTATTTAAAAGGCATATTTGACATTTCCTGCATTGATGATACCCTGTTAAATTTTGAAAAAAAGCCAGTTTCTTGGTTGGAGGATCTATTGCATTAGGAGCAATTTTATCTCTAAGTGAACACCCCTAAAAATCACTTGGGGTTTGGAGGGAAGGAATGTCTTGATGATCCGATCATTTCCCAATTAATACCAATGTTTACGTATGATATTTTTAATTAGGTAATGTTGGGTAGAAAATGTAGTGATGAAAGGTACTGAAAAGATTTTATCATTATCTGCCCCTCTATTTTTCTCCTCCAGTAGACTTGATCTCTCAATCATCCCCACCTGTTCAATGACATCCTCCAAAGTTTCAGCCACATAACCTTTTTCCACGAGTCTGCCCTTTAGAATCTGTGCTTGAACTTTGTAATCACTCAGCTCTGTACGGTTGCGTCTCATTCTAATAAATTGACTCCTGGGTACTGATTTAAGCCAGGAGTCATGATAGCAACTGAGAGGTATAAAGGCATTTCTATCAGTTGTTTTGAAGTGAGCGATGGTATTAAACATTTCTTCTCTTTTTGGATATAATCAAATCCAAAAAATTAATTTCTTCATGACTCGCATGGTATGTGAACTTGATTCCCCTCTGGTTGTTTTTAAGCATGACAAAGAACTCCTCCAACTGTAACTCAGTACCCTCCCATAAAAACAGTACATCATTGATATACCTGGCCCAAAATGTCAGAAACGGACTTCGATCTGTGAATACCACCGCCTCTTCCCAATTTGCCTTGAATAGATTTGCTAAACTTGGGGCATATTTAGCTCCCATAGCTATGCCACGTTTCTGGGCATAGAATTGGATATTGAACCAGAAATAATTGTGGCTGGCTGCAAATTCTAGCAGTTCTGTGATATAATTCTGCTGAATTTTGGGTATCTTAGAGGACTCTTGTAGATAGTATTTCACTGCTCCTATGCCTAGATGGTGTGGAATGATGGTGTACAGAGAGGTGACATCTGCTGTCACCATCCACATACCATCTGCAGGTTTGATATGGGACAGTAAATTGATCACATGATGAGTGTCCTTCAAAAATGATGGAGTTTGTTGAACAAGTGGCTGAAGGAAGAAGTCTATATACTTGCCCACCCAGGATGTAACTGAATCGATACCACTTACGATAGGACGTCCCGGGGGCAAGTAAGACTCTTATGATTTTTGGGCAAACAGTACAAGATCGGTATATGTGAGGCTTTATTGAGGTCAGCTCCTTTCTTGATCAGTGCCTCCAAAGATTTTTTATACTTCACCACCGGATTCCCGTTTAAGAGAATATAGGTGTCCCGATCATCAACAATGTTGTGCATTTCCCTGAGGTAATCACATCTATCTAATATCACTGCCCCCCCCTTTTATCCGCGGGGCGGATAACAAGATCTTTATTAGTGCACAAAGAGTCCAATCCCTCCTTCAAGTCTTTAGTCATTTTGTAATTTTTTACTTTGACAGAGTCCAAATCTCTCAAGACCACATCTCTAAAAACTTTCAAAGATGGGGCCAAAACTCCTGGGTTGGCCAGTCCCAAACTTTGATATTCAGGCTGCGTATATCCAACGTTTTTGACAGGTATTGTCGCAAAATGTCGTTTAATATTTATTTTGCGCACATACCTGTGTATATCCATGTAGGTTTGGAATTTGTTTAGGGCCTACATAGCTGTAAGAACATCATAACAATATACACATTCCATCGAGGAAAATATACAGGGACATGTAATATAAAAAAAAGAGACATATAATGAAAAGACTATCAACACACCTTGCCACCCCTCATTAACCCCGTATAACATCCTCCACAGTATAATGAGGAAGATGCGACATTTCCCGGTATCGACACATGTTGGGGAGGGGACAAGACGGTCTGTGAGACAGTGGAGTGCTCTCAGAGCGGGAGAGGACACATCAGTACAGCGCCTTTATATTTGTTTGGCTTGATACAGAGTGGTGCACTCATAGCACCTATTAAATGTGAGTACTCTAATATAGGGAATATTGTCATTTTAAAGAAAACTTTTAAAACTGTAATACACTATCCAATTTCCTCTGTTTTCCATATGAATATTGCTGCAAGCAACCATCCAAGAATCTAAATGCTGACCATAAACCCAGAGGTGGTTTAAAAGTGTGTTTTTTACCTAGCTTAGGTGCAAGGTCACACGCTCTAAGGTGAGCGCATAAACCAAAGGGTGGACTGTTACTTTTATATCATCTGTTTTATTATCTGCAATGAGCACCAGAAGAATGGAGTAGTTATGAATGGACTTTATGCTGCGATTTTATGGACACAGAATAATGCATGAATTAGTTTGGCACAAGAGCACTTTAAACACGGTTCACTTTATTTCTATATTGATTATTGTATACTGATGCACTTTTATATAGATTTATGTAAATTACAGGTTGTCACTGCAGGTATCGCAATTATCGCACGAGGTTGCAAATTTCTCTATTGCATATAAATACTACATGTGTATATAGAGGTGTGTATTCTACACGGGTTGTCATTGGGAGGATCGCATAGGATTGCAATTTTTAATTGTTCATATTCGCATAAGATTGCATTATTATGTTCACTAGATTTTTTATGTAGGAATAGAATATCTCACCACCACTATTTTACTGCAGCCAGTAATATTATGATTTAGTACGGTTACAGTGTGATTACATTTGGATAGCACAGCATTATATTGCTGTATAAAGCTTTTAATACAATAAGTATGATAAAGACGAGTGGAGGGTTTGAGACACAGATCTAGTCATTTTAATAGTGTACCTTTTGATTTATCTAATTATACAATAATATTCTAAATTTATTTTAGATGAGCAAGTTGTGATGGGAAACAAGCTTCTTGTTTATATTAGGTAAGTACTGTTATTTAAAAAGTCCTTGTCACCAGACCATTCATTTCAACAGATATCTTCCCATGAGATTATATGTGGCATATTTTATGCATGTTCTGTACCTGTAAAAAGTCCTCCTTGTGCTCAAAAGACTTGAGCCTGCTATTGAGCACCACCATCTTGATTGTTATATCAGCTACCACTCAAGTGACACATTATAGTTTTCCATTTTGCTCTTCCCCCAGCAGCTACATAAAACGCTTTCTGTGCATTTAGCTGCATATCATTGTCATAGCATCAACCCAAGCATTTGATCATTCTTTTCAGATTAGAGTTTTTGTCTTTGTAGGAGTCGGTGGTGGACAACAAAATAATCCTTTTTAGTGATTTCATAATATAATTGCAAGTAAATAATTTAATAACAACAAATAGTATTATTTGGCTCCTGTGTACACCAGCTTTTGTTGCATCAGAAATGCTTCTCTCCCCGTATAGGTTAATGGGAATGCAAACGCAGCAAATCCTGGAAAGGGTCTACTAGAGGTGACTTCTTTCAGGATCCAGTGCAGTAATTTCCAAAAATACTATGTGCTGATCTCAGGCTTTCCAACTTGCTGGAAATGTCTGTGTACCACCACTTTTATTCTGGAGGTAAAAAAATTAGACTCATGTACTCATCTGACAATTTGCGTAGAGGTTCAGGGCAGGTACTTGTGGGTTCAGAGAAGAATAGATGCCGTGTCTTCAGTGAGCACTAATGAAACCTTACTACAGTAAACTGTAAAAGGTTGTTGTTTTATCTCTAAATGGGACTGAGATGAAAATACTGATGACTATATATTAAAATGCAAACAAAAGTTCCAAATTTGTATATACAGTAATACCTTGGTTTACGAGTAACGTGGTATATGAGCATTTTGTAAGACGAGCAACATTTTTTTAAAAATTGTAACTTGATATGCGAGCGCTGTCTTGCAAGACAAGCAGAAGAAGGATCACAGTTTTAATGTAAAAAAAAAGTGGAATTACACTCACAATGTATATCCTGCGTTAAGGAGTCTGGTGCTCATCCATGTAAAGTCGCTGTTGTATACAGTACTGTATGTGGTCAGAGGTCCGGGGGCACTGGTGGCTCCCATTGCTTCCTGGAGAACTCGGAGACACTACCAGCTGGGTGAGGCGGGCGTAACGCGCGTTTGGAGCACCCGGAAGTGTCAACAGTTCCTCCAGAGTGTCTCCAAGTTTTCCAGAAAGCACTGGGAGCCACCAGTGCCCCCGGATGTACAGTAATGTATACACCAGTGGTTTTACTGTATACACCAACAGGTTTACATGGACGAGCACCAGACTCCTTAACGCGGGATATACACGGTGAGTGTAATTCCAATTTTTTTTTACATTTAAACTGTGATCCTTCTACTGCTCATATCGCCCTTGGACCTCTGGCCACCTACTGTATACACCATCTACTTTATACTCTACTGTAGTTTGTATTGCCATAATCATTTTTATATGAATAAATGGCTGTGGAACGAATCATCTGCGTTTCCATTATTTCTTATGCAGGAATTTACGAGTGCTTTGGATTACAAGCATGTAATTATGCTCGCAATCCTAGGCATTACTGTATTAGAGCCCTTGCACACTGGGGCGGTTTGCAGGTGCTATTGCGCTAATAATAGCGCCTGCAAACCGCCCCGAAAGTGCCGCTGCTGTGTATCCAGTGTGCAAGCCCCGAGGGCTTGCACACTGGAGCGATGCGCTGGCAGGACGGTAAAAAAAGTCCTGCCAGCAGCATCTTCGGAGCGGTGAAGGAGCGGTGTGTATACCGCTCCCTTACCGCTCCTGCCCATTGAAATCAATGGGACGGCGCGGCTATACCGCCGGCAAAGCGCCTCTGCAGAGGCGCTTTGCGGTGGTATTTAACCCTTTCTCGGCCGCTAGAGGGGGTTAAAACCGCCCCGCTAGCAGCCGCATACCGACGGTAAAACGCCGCTAATAGTGGCGTTTTACCGCCAACGCCGCCCCCCGCCCCAGTGTGCAAGGGCTCTTAGATTTACAGCAATGCGTTTTTATTTATTTATTTTTTATATTTTATACAATGTACAGTCTGTCGCCTGGAAATATTCTGGGGGAGTCTCCACAGCAGGAGCACAGACATTACAGCCTGACTCTGGCAAAAAATGGAATTTTACCATTAGGCCCCTTTCACACTGGGGCGGTACGGGGCGTCGGCGGTAAAACAGCGTTATTTTAAGCGCTGTTTTACCGCGGTATTCGGCCGCTAGCGGTGCGGTTTTAACCCCCCGCTGGCGGCCGAAAAAGGGTTAAAACCACTCGTACAGCGCGGCTATAGCCGCGCTGTCCCATTGATTTCAATGGGCAGGAGCGGTGAAGGAGCGGTGAATACACCGCTCCAAAGATGCGGCTCGCAGGACTTTTTTTACCGTCCTGCCAGTGCACCGCTTCAGTGTGAAAGCCCTCGGGCTTTCACACTGAACAAACAGCGGAGGCTGTTTAGGGGTGGTTTGCAGGCGGTATTTTTAGCACAATAACGCCTGCAAACCGCCCCAGTGTGAAAGGGGCCTTATAATAAAAAATGACTTGCCTTTCTGCTGGGTGGATTTCACAATCACCTCGTCTTGGCACATAAGATAGTCTTCAGTACTACTCCTCTTCTTTGCTCTGTAAATATTTTTTTCTGTCCCAGAGACTAGATAACTTTTCAGCTGCTTACCTTTTTTTGAGGAACAGTCCCCTCTAGCCCCTCATAGTTCTGCTGCCTCCAAAGCCTCTGTGATAGGTCCCACACCACTGGAACTTGCACCTCCATTAATTCTGTTATATTAATGAAGAGAAAATGTTTTTTTTGTTGTTTACTTTAAAATTCTATTTGGATTTTTGGAAAGAGGGTGCCCACAGAGTATAATATTATTATTATACAGGATTTATATAGCGCTAACGTAATAGGCACTTAACTAAAACAGTACAGCCCTGAAGGTCCACTGTCACTCTAAGCTGTGGCACCTGAGAACTGAGCCTCAGTGTATAACTTTTTGGGCAGCTAAAAGCTATACAGGTGATCTTCCTTCCGGCACCACTGCACCAGGGGAGGAAGTGGGAGCTCGGTGCCTGTAAAAACAGGGTACCCGCTCCCCCCCCCAAAAAAAATAACATGCCAAATATGACATGTCAGGGGTCACCAACACTTAAAGCGGAAGTTCCATATTTGGGTGGATCTCTGCTTTAACGCATTCTCTGCATTAATGTAAAAAACATTTTACATGCAGCCCCCTCCCAAATACCTCAGCAGATCCTCTCCCCTCTCCTGTCTCTCACAGGCTTGGCTGTGAGCAGCAGGAGCCATTGGTTCCTGATGCTTTCAGTCAAACTTGAAGCGGGGCCGAGTCGAGCTGTGTGTCTGAATAGACGCAAACAGCCTGGCTCGAAAGCAAGAACGCATGGGTCCCCCTGTAGGAAGCTGCTTACTGCTTCCTATGGGGGCACTTGGCATGGGGGGGACCCCAGAAGAAGAGGATCAGGGCTGCTCTGTGCAAAACTATTGCGCAGAGCAGGTAAGTATGACATGTTTGTCATTTTAATGAAATAAAAAGGGAGGCTTTACTTTAATGTCACTTGAAGATATAAGTTGATCTTATTTTTTGATCTTCTTATGGCATTCTTGATTTTTGTTTTAGTTACCTCCCTTATTTATTCTTTATTATCAATAGCTCAAGTTTGGCTGGGCGAGCGTATCCTTTAGGTGACATTGCAGAAGACCTTGTCCCACAAGTGAAAAACCAGGTTAGTGCCTTGTGTGCTATATCTATAGATATTACATTTTTAAGTTATTACATTTTTTTTTCTTAAATTGTACATGACCCAGATAACTGGATATTTTGGAATTCTGAATTTTCCGTACAACACACATTTTTCCCTAAGTGATATAAACAAAAAAAAAAAAACACAATTTAATTCAAATAAATTTTTGTGCCATGCTCTAGAGCAGTGGTTCTCAACCTTTCTAGTGTCGTGACCCCTAACAGTAAAATAATTTTCATAGCGTGGGTTGTCGGCACCCAAGGCAAGACAAGTGATTTGCGCCCCCTAACCCATGGACATTTAGCGCTCCCTGAGTCCCTTCCACTTGTACAGTATTAAAACCCCTTATGGTACATTTTAGGATGTACCACTCTTTCTCTTTGTTCTCCTTTCTTTCCCTTTTATCTCTTTCTATCCCAATTTCTTGATTTTTTTTTTCCCTTTCCCTTTCTCTAGCCGTTGTTCTTGTTCTCTTATTCTTTCTCTCCCTTTTCTTTGTTCCTCCCCCTCTTTTCCTCTCCATTATATGTATTCTCTATTTTTATTCCTTCTCTTACTCCTTGGTGGGGGGAATGGGATGAGTGGCAGTGCTGGTGGGGGGTGGGATCAGTGGCAGTGCTGGGGGGAGTTATGATCAGCCAACTTAGGTGCTCTTGATCAAGGTCATCTGCTGATCTGAGAACTGTAGTGGGGACTTTTAATGGCAACTATAATCACAGGTAGTGTTACTCACTGTGTCTCCGACTTTGTGGTTACTCGCAGCAGTAACATCAATGCCAAAATGAGGAGATAGGGTCTCCTCCAGCCTCTCCCACTTCACATTCCTCCCCAGTCAGCTGACCTTTAGTCTCTGCCCCCCAGCCATGCTGTGAACTGAATGGGCGGCTGCGAAGAGGCTGAGTGGGCGGTCACCGGCTCCAGGAACCGCCCAGTTGTGCAGCCACGAAAAGGCTGGGAGAGCGGTGCGGGATTCAGGAACAGCCCAGGATTCGACCCCTGGCAAATCGTCATTTGACCCCCAGGTTGAGAACCACTGCTCTAGAGCCATAGAAATAACAACATATACCAGCAGGGCACTAATCTAAATAATATATGGTAAATGTTCCGCGCTACCCCCACCTGTGATAAACCAATGTGAAATTTAAATTAGTGAAAATCTATTTTAAAAGTGCATAGAAAACCACACAAAATCGCAAATGTATGAAACATAAATAATCCTGAGAGCTGCAACTAAAAAACCTTGAACGTGAGGTTTATACAGTATAAAGAAAAACGTTTAGTGCGCTACTCAAATAATAATGTGAATATAAAGAAATTAAAAAATTATAGTTCATATGGAAAATGATGGTATCATAAACCGGAAGTGTAATTCCTCTTTAAATCTTCAGTAAATCTTCTATGGATCTTCTAAGACAGTGCAGAAATAGGAAAAGGGGGCTGCTTACCAGCTTTGATGGATCCCCACCACAGAGATCATACGAGCCTGAACAAACTCCTCTCGGGGTCAGGAACAGCTGGTCTTTGAGTAGAGACAGACTTCCCTCCACGCCTGGTAGTTGAAATTTCAGAGGCGGCAATCAGGAATGCTCTCCTCCATTAGCTGCTCCAGCAAGACCACTCGTAGCAGGAAATAGTATATTTTAAAAGAAAAAGAGGTGCTTCATTGTGCAGTAGTTTAAAATGCTTTAATCCATGAATGGACAACAGACATCAAAGCATTGGCAGGGTAAAACACCGTAGCAATTAAAAAACACAGCCGACGCCGAAGCTGATCAGCTGAGAGTGTGGTGACGTCAGGTCCTCTGGCTCCACCCAACGTACGTTCACATTATTATTTGAGTAGCGCACTGAACTTTTTTCTTTACACTAATCTAAATAGGCCCTATTTAACTGTTACTTGCTTCTACAGGTTTTTGAGTTCCTAATACGTTTACATTCTCCGGAGGCTCCCTCTGATGAAGAAGTGTACCCCTATATCAGGACACTGTTGCACTTTGACACAAGAGAGTTCCTTAATGTTTTGGCATTGGTAAGTGGAAGAAAATAGTTCATGCTTTAATGTCATCGATAACCCAGCACTGTAGTTTATCACTGTCTTTTTTTCTAAGAATGCAGAAGTATAACTACCCTATTTATTACTAGGTGAGCCACCCATAGCGTCGGCGGTAAAATGCCGCTATTTTTAGCGGTGTTTTACTGTCGGAATTGCGGCGCATTTCGGCCGCTAGCAGGGCACTTTTACCCCCCGCTAGCGGCCAAGAAAGGGTTAAACAGCCTGCAATGCGCCGCAATAGCGGCGTTTTGCCGGCGGTATCACAGCGCTGCCCCATTGATTTCAATGGGGAGCAGTGGTGGAGGAGCGGTAAACACACCGCTCCTTCACCGCTCCAAAGAAGCTGCTGGCAGGACTTTTCCTGACGTCCTGCCAGCTCACCGCTCCAGTGTGAAAGCCTGAGGGCTTTCACACTGGAAACAGTGGAGCAGCTGTTTGAGGGCGGATTGCAGGCGCTATTTTTAACGCTATAGCGCCTGCAAAACGCCCTCAGTGTGAAAGGGGTCTTACACCACTGTATATGAAGTGCTAACAACATATTGGAATCGTATGACCTTGTTAATGGTGTGACAACGGTGATTGCAGGTCTTGTTAAACTTCTACTTATTTAATGCCAAACAATTTGGTAATAAAAAGATAAAAATGTAGACTGCTGTTGCTGTTGTTTTGATGAAAAGCCTAGGTGCTGTACTGTCTTTCTTCAGTACTTTGAGTCAATGACCCTGAACAAACATGCAACAAGTAAAGTCAGAGAGAACTCCTGATTAACTTGCTTGCTTCATATCTGTAACTCAGAAATAATAGAAACAGACGGATCAGCATGGCAAGCAGGCAGCTTGCATTTGCAGGATGACTAATCAAACGTCTTCATCTACCTCATACAGTCAGTACAATACAAGGATACCCTTTAGTCCACTTATGTAATGGGAAAAAAAGTAATTATGTTCGTAGAAGTGAGCTAAAGATTTAATTTAGATTTGCTGTAGAAGCTACTGATTTGTAAATTATGGGTAGGGGAGGGCAGTACTTACAGTATGTGGACTTGCAGGAGGCTGAGAACAGAGACTAGGCATTGCCATGATGCAACTTTTTTTCAAGCAAATTACCCAGCTCTTTTAAGAACCCTGAAAGATCTACTGAGTAAATGGTTACATCACCCATTCTCTTGGCTTGGATGGATTGCTGTGGTCAAGATGACTCTTTTGCCCAAGTTACTGTATTAAATAGTAATCTGTTAAATAAATACCCAAGTGGGGGAGCTTATTCGGGGGTCCTTGTAAAGTCATCTTTAATAGTTTGGTATGTGTCTGGAGAAAGATTAATGTTCAAAACTTTAGATTTCTGGCTGTTACCATGAAATAGAGGTGGAAGTCCGCAAAACCACAAATGGAATGGGAAGGGATAAAGCCAGTTTTGTGAGCAAAAGGATTACATCGTTGGTGAATGTGCATAATTTATAATGGTCACCCTCAAGGCCTATAATGTCAGGGGATTGGTGAAGAAGATGGCCCAAGGGTTCAATCGATAGAGCAAAGTATAAAGGAGATAAGGAGCAACCCTGCCTAGTCCTGCATTGCATAGGGGAAGTATTTGTCCTGAAGCTGGAGTATTTTATGAACGCCCATTGGTCTTATATAGAGTGCTTGGATCCGAGTAAGAAAATTCTTTACAAACCCCCATTTTTAAAGAGCAAAGAAATGATAATTCCATGAAAGGCTATTATAAGCTTTTTTGATATCTAAGGACAGCAATAGAGTGGGGATGTTTCAGGATTTGATTAGATCTACAAAATTGAAGAAGGTGATGGATGTCATCTCTGGCCTAATGGCCAGATATAAAGATACAATTTTCACAACAACTTTGACGATAGTATTGAGCAAGTATCATTTTTCGATGGTTTGGGGATCATACTAATAGCTACTTTGAGGTACCAAGAAGACTATTGAAAGTTGAGACCAACTTAGGACCAAATTTGAAGGTAATCAGTACCCCTCAGTTCTGAATTTGGACCCGTTTGTATCATCTGTCAATAGTTTGGGGATAATATTAATAGCGGATGTAAAGTACAAAGAGGGCTGTTAAAAGTTGGGACCAAGGCAGTCAGGAAATTGTTTATATTAGAGGGAAAAACCGTCTGGGACAGGTTGTTTACTAGTTATAAGAGCTTTAGTTGCAGTTTGAACTTCCAAAGCAAAAACTGTCTGGGATAGGTTGTTTACTAGTTATAAGAGCTTTAGTTGCAGTTTGAACTTCCAAAGGAGATATTTCTTTTGAAGACATGAATAAAAATTGGGCAAAAGCTGAGGAAGATCGACATTAGAAAAAAGAAAATCTGCCAATGATTTGTTAAGTTTGTGGAGATGAATAAAGGCAAGATAGGTGAGTTTGGAAAATCTGGGTAATTTGTAGGGATTTACTAGTTAGCTGGCCAGCTGTGAACTAATTCAGTAAGGTTTAAATGACGATGGAAGAACAACAAAGCCTACATGCTTACAAGGTGGTTTGTTTCCCTTACGGTAACATTGGAATTTTGTCCAACGTATGTAATAAGAATATTGGGGTTAGGTCTAGTTAGTGAGATGCACTTCATGCCACATGTCGGCAGACCCATATTTATCCAGGTGGGAACAAAAGGGTTTTGAAGCCAGGCTGATAGAAACTGCTGGGATAATGAAGGAAGCTTCTTTCATATCAAGACGAGGAATCAATTTCAAGGTGGACTCTCCGTATAGAAGAGTACCCGGGCAATGTTTAAAAGCCACCTCAAATAGCTGAATAAAAAAACTGAAGCTGGTCAGTATTGGGTGGCAATATGAGACAATGGTAACCGCCATATCAGGGATAGAGCCCTGGAGAATTAGACCATTAGGGTCCTTGAATTCGTATAAACAGTTAAAGTGACAGGATTGTTTGTTGTTTGAAAGTAGTTAATACCCCTTGTCGAGTTGCTGCATTTGTCACATAAAACTGTGGATAAAGAGGTGTGACAATATTTAGGACAGGATGTAGCAGGAAAATGGGTTTTGTGGAGGCACATTATACCAGCATGAAGAGAGCAAAAATTCCAGAAGGCTTAGACATTTTCAAGAACTTCTTAAAAAAAATGGATAAGGGTAGGGGAAAGAGTGGAGCATTTTCATCTTTATGAAATTAAGAGCTTTTAAATGTAAACATAAATTTCTGGTTTTAAAGTTTCAAGTAAGGAGTTATCCTTCTGAGCTAATGATCTAGCTATACAATTCATTAGCAGCAAATTAAGTGATTGGGGACTCAGCAGAAAATATCAGAAATGTTTTGGATTTCTATCAGGAATATCATTTAGAGTCGTACTTGTCAATAAACAATTGAGCTGTGGTTGTATTGGAAATATTAGGATTATTGAGAACCTTTATGTGTAACCTGTGTACACTAGAACTGCTTCTCTCCCCATACAAGTCAAAGGGAATGCAAAAACCACTTTCTGCAAGTCTTCTGCAGGTCAAATGCACCTGTCTTTGAACTCTAAATAATCACAGAAGCGTCTCAAATTAATCTCAAATCCTGGCTAAGTGCACCTGAAACCAAGCTGCAATTGCTTGTTAGCACAAGCCCTTACTAAAGTAACCTTGCTTGCACCTGACTAAATAAATACACTTTTTAATTTTGCTATAATTATTTTTTTTTCTCAGTTTTATAAAATTTTATAAATATAAAAAGTTACAATAGCATTTTAATCTAGGGATTTATCTGGCTGACCTTTATTCTTTAATTTTTAGGGTGGATTTACACTGGTCCATATGCATGCGGCTCACATTGTAACATGCATATGTAGGTGTGAATGGGTCCATAGAGTTTCCGTTTGTCTCTCATACTAAACTGCAACTCGTTAATGTGAACCAGCAACATAGGAGATTATGGGATTTCAACTTGACATGCATTTTCATGCAGAAAAATTCAGGGGTTTTGCTGTATGAAAACAACAAGTGTGAATATGCCGTAGATGGATTGGCTCAATTAATAACTGTTTTCCATCAAACTATCTACTCTGTGATTATCAAACAAGAAAAGTTTATTGCAATATTAAATGAAATACTTGACATGAATACAGGCATAGCTAACTTCTATTTCTGCATCACTACATTTTCTACCTTTTATAAATACAATAAACGATACTGCTCACGTAGTTGGTTATATTTTCCTGAAATCTTTATATCTAAGCTGTGTAAATTGCTTTCTGATATCATCAGCAGAAAGGCAGTTTCCAGCCAACATCAAATGGTTGAAGACCTCAAGGTCCTCTAATTACTGAGGGTAATATGTCTGCAGATGGTAGTGTTCCCAGAGGTCCTGTCATTCACTAGAGGCTCATAAAAACAGTATAAGCATTAGAAATGCACTGATTTCCTTCCAGATCCGCCTTTAATCATATCTATCCAATTTATCTGTTAGTATAACTATTACAGCAACAACACTCTATCTTTAATTAGAAATCTCTAGACAGCTCCTCCTTCTACATGCATCCATTTTTCTTTTATATTCCTTATAGCTCATTTGCGTCAAAGTGTTGTCTATCTAATAAGCACTTCCCTTCTCAGTTTCTGGCTAATTTAAAATTAGAAGCCTGTTTTTAAATGAAATTCCCTATGTTACGATAAAAATTGTTTTGAACCTGTGTCATTTTGCCTCTCCTCCCAGTTATTGACCACTATATGATATGGACAAACTTTATGGAAATCTACAACTTAGCCCATTAAGAGCAAAAGGAGAGGTTCTCTTTAAAAATCAACCTGCCACCTCCTGGTACCTCGCTGCACTCCTGTGCTGCTCTGTTGATTTGTCAAGGCAATGGGAAAGAACCCAGCGTTTGTGGGTGTGCAGGAGCATGTGACCTTCTCAGCACGCCCAAACACTGTTGAGGGAATAGAAGAAATCATTAACCTTGCTTAAGCTGTAATACACGCTGACGTGGAGCATGTACAGTGTTAGGACTCCTGCCACTAAGGGTGGAGTGTGGGGAAGGTGAATATCAGTGGGTTGGAGGTTGTGCTTTGAATAAAGTCTCTTTACAACAACCCTTTACAGAGTACAACTAAAGAGGCCATACTTCCTTTTTTAATGGCCAACAAGCTTTATTGCTAGTAGCACAGCCTCACAAAGCCAGACTGTAGCACATTGCTGCCAGACCCTCTCCTACTCCTCAAAGTAATTTATTTGCTTTGCAAAATATGAACTATTCAGCTTACAGTATAAACAAATCCTAAGCTATGAATAAACATTCTGCTCCAGTCTGTAGCTTGAGACCCAGGTATCACCCTGTTGGGTGCAACCAAGTTGCCTCTCACACAACATAGTGAAGCCAGGCTGTTACTCTCAGCCCACATTTCAAAAGCAGCTCTTCCCCTCTTGTGAATTACTGCTCTTTGCATACTTCAGTGGCCAGAGGGAGTGGTTAGGGATAGAAAGTAGAGCTTCGCTTCTGACGGCAAAAAAGTCAAAATTTGCCTTTCAATAGCATTACTTAATTCAGCTCGAACTGCTTATTTTGGGTATAGGAGTAAATTTGTTCATGCCGCTGGAGTGGACTTTAAAGATACCACTATACATACATGCATGGGGAATAGCAAAAGCTGCTGAATTCCAGCATGCATAATAGACCAAGCACCCCCTAGTGGTTATTGACACATCCAAATACCATGAAACTCTAAAACTGTGTTCTGGTTTTGAATAGTGTCTTCTACAGCAAGGAATTTAATGTACAGTATGTCCAGGAAATATATGTCCCATGATTTAAGTTTCTCTCAGCAGCAATTGGGTGGGCAGAAGGCATGGATATAGCCAGGGCCAGTCTGTTTTAGTGAAATGCTACTAGAAAAAGTTGTTAGTCAAGGGAGTGATCAGTACTGGGTGTCCCACATTAGCATACAGAATTGAAAATGTAATGCCCACTGTAATGGCACTGACTGAATGTTGACGACACCCTCTAACAGTCTAGCTGTGAGGGAAGGGTTTGGATGAGACTGGCCATCATCCTGTCCAGAATTGGCATCAGACATTGAGTTACTTTAAATGGAAAAAAAAAAGAATTGTTATGCTCACAGCAGGGAACACAGGGGACTGAAAAAAAAAATTCATACCACAATGGGAGGCAAAAAATGTACCATATGTACCAGATTCTGGGCGTCTGTTTTAAGGTGCCTACAGACAGTATATGACGTGTGTGATCCAGCCACTTCTTATGACATATCTTTGTACAAACATACCTGTTGGCATAAGGTGAACAATGCCATAAGCAGGAAGAATCTAACCACAGACTTAAATCCGCTGAAAATCATAGCAATCAGCTGGAGAAATCTATTGCAGTCAATTGCTTCTTCCAGGAGAGTGCTAAGGAGAAGTCAGAGAGAGCCTACAGACATAAGACCTTTCCCCACTCTGGGCAGAGCTGGCTGGGTTTTGGCCCAAATAAAGCAAAACACCTATTTTGATCTTTGCATGTACGTATAGGTGCATCAGCATGCCTTTTTTTGCATTTGTTGTGTGTTTTTTAATGCATTTTTAAATTTAGAATTTGGAGTAGATGAGGTTTGACCAAATCTTGTTGGGTGGGCTGGGCTCTGTGGGGGCCCATTTATACTTTTGTGATGTGGCGGAATGAAAAACTTTTGCAAAGACTGTGCGGTATTTGTATCTAAACTGTCCAATCTGTCTAATCTGCAGTGTTAGAAATTAACTACTTTTTAAAAACTGTGTGGGACCCCTCTGCTTTAAACAGCCATGCACTTGTATAAAAGTACAGTTAGGAACTACTTTACATTCTCAGAATGTGCAGTGTCATTGATGGGGATGAGGATAGACAAAGAAAGTCCCAGTTTTCTAAAAATAGGGTGGGCACATAAAATGCACCGATCAGTCATAATATTTTTATGACCCACCTAATGCTAAGTAGATCCCCTTTTGCTATTAAAACAGCCCTGAACCATTAAGGCATGGACACCACTAGACCTCTTAACTCTTTCGCTGCCAGGTCCGTACCACGTATGGACCTACAACACTGCCCCCAGAGAAATGGCCAAGTCATTTCTCCTTTTGCTATAAGCTCATGGTCACTTCAGTGACCATGAGCTTATAGCATAATTGTTCAGTAGACGCTGCTGAACAAACTCATAGCCCTGCACCCTCACTCTAACTCTCCCTTACACTGACGTACCCTTCCTGCTCTAATCCCCCCCCTCCCCAGCACCGACCCCCCCCCCCCCCCCTCGCAAACTCCGATCCCTCTGTGGCTGTCCTGCAGCTGTCAGATTTGCTCCTCTGCCCTCCTGCCCACTATTTGTGTTGCAGGGCAGCCACAGAGGGATATAACTGCAAAAAAAATACCCCGCAGTGCTGCTCCGACCCCCCCCCTCCAGTGCCCCCCACTTGCCTAATTGCTAGGTGCCGCCTGTCCTGCAGCTGCTAGCTGGCTCTCCCACCTCCCCCTCCCGCCAGCTTTCCATGCAGCAGGACAGAAATAGAGGGATCATTTTTTTTTTTTCTTAAAACTACCCCCCCAGCTGCTTGGACCCCCCCCCTTCGTGCTGCTATCCAGCTCTCCCCTCCTCCATCACAGCATCCGCACCCTGTCCACTGCCTATTACAGCTTAAAGCGGAGCTCCACCCAAAAGTGGAAGCTCTGCTTGTTTGCACCCTCCCCCACTCCACTGCCATTTGGCACCTTTTGGGGGGGAGGTACCTTGACAGGTACCCACTCCCACTTCCGGGTAAGATCACTGCGGAAATCTACAAAGCTGTTTGGCTACTCCTCTTTCCCTCTACACACAGAAGAATGCAGGACCATTCACAAAGAGCAGCGTGACTTGCTCATATGCAGAAGGAAACCGGCTGTGAAGCCGAAAGCATTCACTGCCGTTTCCCTTAGTCTAGATGACAGCACCTGCACCCAAAGCCAATTGAAGAATCAGCTCGAGTGCTGACATCACTGGATCCCTGGACAGGTAAGTGTCCTTAACCAGTTGCCGCCCGCCCACTGTTAAATGATGGCGGGGCAGTGCAGCTCTTGTTCTGGGTGGACATCATATGACGGCGCTAGGACACGGCGCGACCCCGATCTCTGTAAAGAGCCGCAGCTCTTTAACCATGTGATCGGCTGTGTCCAATCACAGCCGGTCACATGTAAACACGGAGATGCCGGTAATCGGCTCTCCTTGGCTCACAATGACCGAGTGTGAGGAGAGGAGAGCCAATCAGCGGCATCGCCTCACAGAAGACATCTAGGCATGTAATCATGGCACTGATAATCAGTGCTCTGATTACAATAAAGCGCCCACAGTGCCAGCAGTGAGTGCTCACCAGTGCCAGCAGTGAGTACCCACCAGTGCCAGCAAACAGTGCCCACAAGTTTAAGCAATCAGTACCCATTAGTGATGTCAGTCAGTGCTGGCTATCACTGCAGCCCATTAATGCCACCCATCAATGCCCATGAGTGCCACCTATCTGTGCCCACCAGTGCCGCCTATCAGTGCTGATCAGTGCCATATATCAGTGCCCATAAGTGTGGCATATTCGTTCCTCCTCATCTGTGCACATAAGTGCCGTCTCATCAGTGCCCATCAGTGCCGCCTCATCAAGGCCCATCGGTGAAGGAGAAAAATTACTTATTTACAAAATTTACTGACAGAAACTAAGAAAAACATTTTATTTTTTTTCAAAATTTTCAGTTTTTTTTTTAGGAAAAAATAAAAAACCAGAGGTGATTAAATACCACCAAAAGAAAGCTCTATTTGTGTGAAGAAAATGATAAAGATTTCACATGGTTACAGTGTAGCATGACCGCATAATTGTCATTCAAAGTGTGACAGCGCTGAAAGCTGAAAAATGGCCTTGGCAGGAAGGGAGTGTAAGTGCCTTGTGTTGAAGTAGTTAATTAAACGTCAACAGCTACAGTATTTGTATAGCTGCTGACTTTTAATTTTTTTGGGGGGAGACTGGAGCTCCTCTTTAGGGGCGGGGGCATTTGGCAGGCAGCAAAAATGCAGCTTAACCGTGCATTTTTGCCACCCACAACAGCCAGTCTAAACAAGACCAAAGACCTTGTTCACGCGGTGTATACTACAGCAAGGGCATGTTTAGCTGCATAGGGATGCAAGGGTGTTCTGTGCATACCATGCAGGCAATCCTATTGATGTCAATTGGGACACAGCGGCTGCACAGGAATGCACAGGTGTTCAGTGCGCGTGCAGGTAAACAGCTCTTCATGGGCGTACGGTGTAGCACACCCCAGTGAGTGATGCCTTAGCAGGAATTTAGCAGAAATTTTGTAAGTTGCTGTGCAGAGTGTAATTCTAGCTCCCTGTGATTTTATGTTCAAATAAGGATTTTTTTTGCGTTTTTTCAGTGAAAATAGCGATCTGATAAACATTTGCGCAAGTATTGTGGGGCTAAAAAAATCAGTAGAACCTTCTTTTTATTCTACAGGTCATGTGCTTTCAGAAAATGTATGGTTTGGGGGGGGGGGGGTCTTTTTCAAAATCTGAAAGCTGTAAGTGATAAATGAAAACATCCAAAATTTTAGAGACATTTTTGCGTACGTTTTGATTTTCGCCATTTTGCAAAAAGGTGCAATTTAAAATTTACAAATATTTGTTATTTATTAACGTAACACAGGATAAGCCTTTATATTTAGCAGGAATTTTGTAAAATTGTGTGTTTTTATCTGCTAATAATGGTTTTAGTGTATTTTTAGCAACAATATTGTTTTGATAAACATTTGTGCAAATACTGCGGGGTCTAAAAAAAATCAGTAGCACCTTCTTCTTATTCTAGAGGTCACATGCTTTCAGAAAATACCGTATTTATCGGCGTATAACACGCACCCCAAGTTTAGGAGGGAATTTTAAGGAAAAAAATGTTTTAAGGAAAAAAACTTAAATTTAAATGCCCATCATTGCAACCTTGCACAGCGTCTGCATGCTTGTCCAGTGTCATTTGCAGCCTTGGTGTCATTTGCAGCCTTGCAGTCTTGGTGTCATTTGCAGCCTTGCAGTCTTGGTGTCATTTGCAGCCTTGCAGCCTTGGTGTCATTTGCAGCCTTATCAGTGTCCTTTTGCAGCCTTGCAGCTTTGTCAGTGCCCATCTGGAACTTTGTCTGTGTCCATTTGCAGCCTTGCAGCTTTGTCAGTGCCCACCTGGAACTTTGTCTGTGTCCATTTGCAGCCTTGCCCAGGCTGCAGTTAAACTGCAGTGACTTGTCAGTCTCACCGCAGTTTGAAAATGGTGCCGCTGTTGCCGAGATGCATAGCCGTGACTTGCGGCGGCTTTCGGCCACTTTCGGCTCCACTCGTAGTCCCGCCCAGTCCGTGTCCATCATAGGGCAGGACTGGGCGTGACTGTGAGCGGAGCTAGCTGAACCTAGCCGAGTACACTCGACTATCTGTATATGGGCGGCACTCGCTCCGCTCAGTCACGCCCTACTAGGGACTAGGAGTGGAGCCGAAAGTGGCCGAGAGCCGCCGCAAGTCACGGCTATGTATCTCGGCGCCGGCGGCGCCATTTTCAAACTCCGCTATCTATGTATATCGGCGGCCGGCGATCGCTCCGCTCACAGTCAGCGGGGGATCGCAGGGGATCGGCGTATAACACGCACCTGCGATTTTCCCCTGATTTTAAGGGGAAAAAAGTGTGTGTTATACGCCGATAAATACGGTATATGGTTTTGGGGGTCTTTCACAAATTCTGAAAGCTGTAAGGGAAAAATGAAAACCTTCAGATTTTTAGTGAAATTTGGTTATTTACATTTTTGCGTATGTTCGATTTTCACCATTTTGCAAAAAGTCACAATGTAAAATGTTTGTTATTTGTTAACTCTATACAGGTTAAGCTTTTATATTTATTAGGAACTTAGCAGGAATTTTGTAAAATTAGTTGTTTTTTTATCTGCTAATAATGGTTTTAGTGTGTTTTTGCATATATATTGATTTCATAAACATTTGAGCAAATACTGCTGGGTTTAAAAAATCAGTACCACCTTCTTTTTATTCTAGAGGTCATATGCTTTCAGAAAATATATGGTTTTGGGGGTCTTACAAATTTTGAAAGCTGTAAGGAAAAAATGAAAACCTTCAGATTTTTTGAGAAATTTGGATATTTACACTTTTGCATCTGTACCATTTTGCAAAAAGGCACATTTTAAAAGTTACAAATATTTGTTATTTATTAACTCAATACAAGTTAAGCTTTTATATTTAGTAGGAATTTTGTAAAGTGTTCTGTGTATTTATCTGCTAATCATGATTTTAGTGGATTTTAAACAAAAATATTGTTTTGATGACCTCTTGTGCAAATATCGTGGGACCTTAGAAATCAGTAGCACCTGCTTTTTATTCTACTGGTCATGTACTTTCAGAAAACATATGGTTTTGGAGGGGGTCTTTTACAAACTCTGAAAGCTATAAGTGAAAAATAAAAAAGCAAAGGAAAAATTGCAGGGCCTGGCAGCTAAGGGTTAAGTTATGTTGTGGTATCTTGGACCAAGCTGTCAGTAGCAGATGTTGCAAGGTGGTGGCCTCCATGGATTGGACTTTTTTTCCAGCACATCCCACAGATGCTCAATTGGATTGAGATATGGAGAATTTGGAGGTCAAGTCAATACCTCAAATTTATTGTTGTGTTCCTGAAACCATTCTTGAATTATTTATGCATTGTGGCAGGGCGCGTTATCCTGTTGAAAGAGGCCACTGCCATCAGGGAATACCATTTTCATGAAGGGGTATGCTTGGTGGGCAGCAGTGTTTAGGTGGGTGGTACATGTCAAGTAACATCCATATAAATGGCAGGGCCCAAGATTTCCCAGCAAGACATTTTCCAATGCATCATACTGCCTCCACTGGCTTGCCTGCTTCCTATACTGAATCCTGGTTCCATCCCTTCCGCCAAGTAAGCAGCACACCTGCTCATTCACATGATGTAAATGAAAATGTGATTTATCAGACCAGCCCACCTTTTCCACTGCTTCGTGGTCCAGTTCTGATGCTCTCATGGCCATAGTAGGTGCTTTTGGCTGTGGACACGGGCCAGCATGGGCACCCTGAGCGGCCTGCAGCTATGTAGTCCCATTCGGAACAAACTGTGATACACATTTTTTTATGCTTTCAACACATCAATTTCAGAGATAACATGTTTACGTTCTACCTAATATATCCCATTGACTTTCAGCTGCCTTTTTCAGTGTTATTCACTTAACTTGTCAGTGGTCATAAAGTTATGGCTGATTGGTGTATATTCATCTGGTTGTCTTATGCAGGAGATTATATTATTTGAATAGCAGCCTTTCAAGTTTCACAAAATGAACCAAATTTTATGCAGGTTATAACTGGGGATTAAAGCTATCCACATATTTTACAATCCTCTTGTAAATTATTGAGGTTTATGACAGCTGTGTATGTATTGAACGCTTAGTGTTCCTTAACAGAAAGCTATGTTGATTAAAGCATCACGTGTCATTGGTGGAATTGACAAGTAACGTCATTTGCTACTGGTTGTCATGTGATCTGTTGTATATTTTTTATTACTGTATTTATTCATTATAACACTCACTTTTTCACCATGAAAATCGGGTGCAAATAGCGTGTGCGTGTTATGCGCCAATACTTCATTTTTAGCTGCCTCGGAGGGGACAGGGAGGGGGGCGGGACCAGCACCATCAGATTACATACAGTGAGAATCTCCTGTTTACTTGGCGGCCTCTGTAATTTGAAGTCCCAACTCCTGGGCCGCCATTGGACCACTGTTCTGTCTATCATAGGAGATTCTCACTGTATGTAATCTGTCGGCGCTCGCCCCACCCTCTCCCTGTCCCCTCTAGGCTGCATATGGGCATCGATCATGCTGCACTGATGGCAATGGTGAGGTTGCTGCATTGATGGCAATGGTGAGGCTGCTGCATTGATGTGGACTGATGAGGCTGCAGATGGGCATTGATCAGGCTGCATTGATGGCAATGGTGAGGCTGCAGATGGGCACTGACCCTTATTTTGCTTCAAAGTTCCTTATTTAAAATTTAAGTTTTTTTCCTGAAACTTCCTACTTAAAATGAATGTGCGTGTTATACGTCAATAAATACTGTAATTTTTTTCCATTCCACACAAATGTAGTCATATGGCACAGGGTAGGGTAGGCACTAAGGGCTCATGTACACTGCTGCTGCTAAACAGACCTTTTGAAGCAGTTGGGCATTTTTTTCAACTGCTCCTGAACTCTTCTCTGTTATCTTATCAGTACATGTACACAGGGTCATTTACAGTTGTTTCTAGGCAGTTGAGTTTAGAGGCTTTTTTTGGAACGCAATAAAATGGGTTCAGAAGCTGAGTTTAGAGGCATTTCAAGCCTCAAATGCTCCTAAACGCGGTAACGCGCATTTTGTTTACAGGCGTTTTTCATTTTTGGCTATTTTGAAGAAAAAGTATATAAATAAATAAATATATATATATATATATATATTATACTAAATACAAACGCGGCAAAACAAATGTTTTAAACGTGGGTTACTATCTGTCAAGTTAAATCGTTCAGCGGAGGTTGTAAAAACGTCCCGTGTACATGAAGCCTTAGAAGTCTTCCACATGAGTATATTGAACAAAAAGCTGGTTTACTACACTGATGGCAGGTTACAGCCCATCTCTCTAAAAAAAAAATATATATATACTCACGGTTAGCCTCGGTTCACACCAGAGGCGGCACGACTTGCAGGTCGCCTCACCGAGGCGACCTGCACACGACTGCCCGGGCGACTTGCAAAACGACTTCTGTATAGAAGTCTATGCAAGTCGCCCCCAAAGTCGTACAGGAACCTTTTTCTAAGTCGGAGCGACTTGCGTCGCTCCCCTTAGAACGGTTCCATAGCACAGAACGGGAGGCGACTTGTCAGGCGACTAGGTCGCCTGACAAGTCGTCCCTGTGTGAACCGAGCCTTAGAGTTTGGCTGAAGCCATTTATTATCAATCAACTGCATTTACTCTTTTTAAATCATAATGGCAACAGAAAATACACAAATGACCCTGATCAAAAGTTTACACACCCTGGTGATTTTGGCCTGATAACATGCACACAATTTGACACAAAGAGTTTTGAATGGCTATCAAAGGCAACCATCCTCACGTGTGATCTATTTGCTTGTAATTAGTGTGTGTGTATAAAAGGTCAGTGTGTTTCTGGACTCCTGACAGGCCCTTGCATCTTTCATCTAGTGCTGCACTGACATTTATGGATTCTGAGTCGTGGGGCTTGAAACCTCTGCAACAGTCTAGGAGCATGGACGTTAACTGCTGGTTCCCAAAAATTATCTTCTACAGAGTAACCTTTCCATTTAACAAGAAATTGAATAGTCCTACCTCTCCGACGGCAGTCCAGAATATCTTCTACTTCGTATTTTGCTTCGTTGTCCACCGAGATTGGAGGTGGTGGAGACAACTCAAAAGCTACTGGGTTAATTTCTTTCTTAATTGTGAATGGACCGATAAACCTCGGTCCTACCTTCCGGGAGGGGCAAGTAAGCTTGAGATTTGTTGAGGAAAGCCACACTCTATCTCCAACGTTAAAAGCAGGGTCTCTCCTTCTCTTGTCATAATGTCTTTATAATTTTCTTGGGCTTTCTGCATAGTTGCCTGGAGAGTTAGGTAATTAGCCTGGATGGCATTTATCCTGTCCTGGACTGCGGGGACTGAAGTCTCTGGTATAACATTAGGCAGAAATGAGGGATGGAAACCGTAGTTGGCCCAGAAAGGTGACTGATTGGTGGAAGCATGGATTGAGTTGTAGGCAAACTCTGCACACGGGAGTAGCAGGGACCAATTGTCCTGGGAGAAGGAGCAGAAGCAACGTAAGTACTGTTCTAAAGTTTGATTAGTCCTCTTGGTTTGACCGTTGCTTTGAGGATGGTAAGCTGAAGATAGGCACACTTTAATGGAAAGCATTCTGCAGAGTTCCTTCCAGAATTTAGAGGTGAATTGCACCCTTCTGTCGGACACAATGTTGCTCAGTAGGCCGTTAAGTCTGACTATCTCCTTTATGAAGATCTTCGCCGTGTTGGCAGCAGATGGTGTACCCATCATGGGCAAGAAATGCGCCATTTTGGGCAGGCGGTCAACGACTACCAAGATGGTTGTAAATTCTTCCGAGGGTGGTAACTCTACTATGAAATCCATAGATATTTCTTTTCATGGTTGCTCCGGCACAGGCAATGGGCGTAGTAAACCCCAAGATTTGGTGTTAGACCCCTTATTATGTTGACAAATGGTGCAGGAACTAACATATTCCCTGCAATCAGGCTTCAGAGTGGGCCACCAAAAGGATCGCTGAACAATCTCCAAAGTCTTTCGCACCCCGAAATGACCAGCAAGTTGGTGGTCATGTAAAGTCTTTAGGACCTGGGCTCTGCCTTGCTGAGGAACAAAAATTTTGTTTTGATACCAAAGAAACCCTTCCTGGTTTCTTAAAGACAGTGCCTCTGGTTCAGAACATTGTGAAGAAGCTTGTTTCAGTGAGGAACTCAGGTCGGTTTGAATCATGAGGAAATTCTGTGGAGACAATATAGTGCTGGGAGTGATTTCTTCGGGGGTGTCAGGAAACATCCGAGACAAGGCATCGGCCTTCACATTCTTGGACCCCGGACGGCAGAAGATGTGAAAAATAAATCTGGCAATAAACAAGGCCCATCCAGCTTGTCGGGGTCTTAAGCGTTTAGCCGTGCGAAGATACTCCAGGTTTCTGTGATCCGTGAATATCATGATGGGATACTGAGCACCTTCAAGGAGGTACCGCCATTCCTCCAGGGCAGTTTTAATAGCCAAGAGCTCTCAATCACCCACGTCATAATTTCTTTCAGACGGACTCATCTTCCGCGAGGAGAAGGCCACAGGATGAAGTAATGACTTAGGACCCTGAGGTTGGGATAAGACTGCCCCTGTGGCAACTTCAGGGGCGTCAACCTCTAAGATGTACTGTAGGACCGGGTCAGTATGTTGCAGGATGGGTGCGGAGGTAAAGAAAGATTTGAACTTATCAAAAGCTGATTGGGCTTCCGGAGACCACAGGAACCGAGTATGCAAACGGGTAACTTGGGTGATTGGTGAGATAATGGAGGAAAAGTTCTTTATAAACCTCCTATAAAAGTTTGCGAACCCCACAAATCTTTGTACTCCCTTTTTATCTGATGGAGTTGGCCAGTCCATGATTGCCTGCACCTTTTGTGGATCCATAGCAACACCACCAGTGGAGATAATTAACTCCAGGAATTGTATTGACTCCTTTTCGAAATCACACTTTTCTGCTTTTACATAAAGTTTGTGCTTCCCTAGTGTGTGCAGAACTGTCTTTACACGTGTACGATGGAGCTCCAGGGTAGTTAAAAATATCAGGATATCATCCAGGAACAACAAAGGGGGAAAGGGAATTGGGACTTTAATTGAAATTGCGCCGGGTAAGGTCGCACATTTCCATCCCTATGACTACAATATATAAAAAACCCGCAAGCAAGAGCGAGCGAGTGAGGGAAGAGGGAGTGGGGCTTTAAATGAAGCCAATGGTTTGCAAGCCAACACATAACGGTGGATCAATAAATTTAATTGCATATTCATACAGACAATGGTATCAAACAATATCAAATTAACACTTGGTAAAATGTTAGCAATGATAACCAAAGATCAACGTAAAGATCATTAGCATAGTTATCAAGGATATAACAGGTAACATGAGTAATAACATAGGTATTAACAATATTACTAAATAAAAACAAGGTATCACCAGGTGTCAGAATGCATGGATAGTTAAATCAAGGTAATGCCTGCCTGATAACTGGCCTCAAAATCCTGTTAAAGGGTAATAGCCTGTATAGCATGGATAGGAACAATGAAAGGGAACTGGTAGCTCGACGCGTTTCGTGGTTCAGGACCACTCATCAGGAGAAGACATGTCATGTTTCTGTAATTTAAAGAAAATAATATCATGGGTCAAAAATTGAAGTGGGTACATGAGGGCAAGTAATCCCCCAAAAATAATAGTACTCACAGCAGGCATGGGTGGACGGTGAATGGCCAGGTACGGCAAGTCGTCCGGAACTAATGCCAACCGGGCCAAAGAGGCCGACAGTGCCCATCGCAGCTCCCGGGTAGGCAAAGGTCGGACGGCCCACCGGCCAGCCAAGGCCGTCAACCCAGGATAAAGCTTGGCTTATAATTGGGAGGAAAGTTGAACATTAAAATTGAAAATTAAAGCCTAACCACAGGATTAGAGATATGATGTCATAATAGAACTGGTAAAGGTGAAGCAAGGGTAAACACAGGTGAGGCTACCAAGGAATCGAGGCAGAAAAATAACAATTGTTGATAAAGTCAAAATTGAGCAGTAGGATATCATCCAGGTAGATGATGACGAAATAATCTAGAAATTCTCGGAAGATATCATTTATGAAATGCTGGAACGTGGCCGGGGCGTTGCACAATCCAAATGGCATCACTAGGTATTCGAAATGTCCAAAGCGAGTTCTAAATGCTGTTTTCCATTCGTCACCCTCTCGGATGCGGACCAGATTGTAAGCTCCCCGAAGGTCAAGCTTAGTAAATATTCAGGCAGTACGGAGTCTCTGGAAAAGTTCCGGAACTAGAGGGAAAGGGTAGCATTTTTTTATAGTGATTTTATTAAGCTCCCTGTAATCCACACATGGTCTTAGGGATCTGTCCTTTTTTTCGACAAAAAAGATTCCGGCTCCAGCAGGAGAGGAGGAGGAGCGGATGAAGCCTTTCTCCAGGTTTTCATCAATGTATTGTCTCAATGTCCCCAGTTCTATCTCCGAGAGGGGAAAAATGTGACCGAATGGAATTTCGGCTCCTGGGAGTAATTCAATTGGACAATGGTATGACCGGTGTGGTGGCAGAACATCAGCCTTTTTCTTGTCAAAGACGTCTGAAAACTCTGGTAGGCCGGTGGAATATTCTGGTTATTGACAGGTGCAGGTTGAACTGACAGGCAACTGGCTGGATTCAGGGACAAGACAGTGCTGCAGGCAATAAGGTGAAGTAAATGAAATTTCTTTCTTAAACCAGTTGATCTGGGGGTTGTGGGCTTGGAGCCACGGGGTACCCATGATGACAGGGAACATAGGTGAGCTTAGGATGTCGAAACGTATAAATTCCTGATGACCATCAGGAGTAGTAACAAAAAGAGGAACAGTCTCTTGTGTCACAGGACCGGAACTAGGCAGGGTGCCATCAGCCAGGAGAACTTCCAATCTACGTTTCTTGGGGAGCAGAGGCAGGCCAAGCTTTACTGCTAAGTCCAAGAAACAGCTGCATGCCCCGGAGTCGACTATGGCCTGAAGCTGAACCCCCTTGTTAGCCAACTGCAGCGTGATGACAAGGGTAAGGTGGGAAGAGGAGGTTCCGGACATCTGCAAGTACACTGGAGAGTTCTTGGGTAACTTGCTGGGCCTAATGGGGCAGTTGCTCAGGAAGTGTCCTTTTTGGCCACAATAGAGACAGAGATTGGCTCGATGTCTACGCTGTTTCTCCTCAGGAGTCAGTGTGGGTCGCACCAAACTCACGGGCATAGCGCCGACCTCTGGTACCAGCATCTTGGGAGCCTGAGAACGTTCAGCTTGGCACTCCCGAAGGCGTCTATCCAACTGGATGGATAGTTGAATGAGCCCCTCGAGTGTAGTTGGGATGCCGATCCTGGCCAACTCGTCCTTGAGAGATTCAGAAAGCCTCAGGCGAAACTGATATTTCAACGCAGCCTCATTCCAGTCTGTATCTGCAGACCACCGGCGGAAGTCCACAGTATAGTCTTCCACCGGGCGCTGTTTCTGCTGAAGAGAATGCAGAGTGGCCTCAGCGGTGGCTGTGCGTTGGGGGTCTTCATAAAGTTGCGACATAGCTGTAAAGAACGTTTCCGCTGAACTAGTGGCTGGGTCCTTCTGTTCCCATAAACTGTGGGCCCAGGCCTGGGATTCATTGGTCAGCAGGGAGATGAGGAAGCCAACCTTGACAGTTTCAGTGGAAAAGGTCTGGGGTTGCAGAGCCAGATATAACAGGCAGGCATTTTTGAGAGATCTGAATTTCTGCCGATCTCCGGAGAAACGTTCAGGGGTAGGTACCCGTGGTTCTGGGGGCAAAGTCCGTACTGAAGTGGCCGTAGCAGGGAGATTGGAGGAGGAAGGACCATGATCCAAAAAGGCAGATGATAGCATAAGATGTTGGAGTTTCCCTTCTAATTGGAGGTATCCTTCCTGAAGACTTTGGACTACTCGTGTAAGGGTAGTAGCCTGTTGGCACAAAGTCTCTATTGGGGACGCACCTCCGCTGGCCTCAGTTATACTGTCAGAGTCCCGGATGTGAGGCCGGATTGCAGAGGGGGCGCCCCTTGAGGCTAAGTGCAGCGTAACCCTGAGAGTGAGACAGGGAATACGGTGCCCAAAGGTGCACGGGTTGCCAAGGTGTTGTTGCTGAGTAGCTGATTGCAGGGAGCTGCTGGGGTGCGCTGGTAAGGTTAAAGGGCAACCGTGCAAGGAGAGATTCCGGAGATGGAGCCGTGGAGCAACCAGGAGCGGAGTCAGAGCCAGGCCAATGGTCATGCAACACAGGAATCAGTCCAGTATAAGGTACAGCAGGATAATCAGGAACAGAGAAGGTAGCCGAGCCGGGGGTCAAACACAGGAGGACGATCAAGGTACAGGTGCGGAGCAGAAGAATAGTCAGGTACAAGCCGGGGTCAATGCAGGCGGAACACAGGAGTAGTCAGGCAAGCCAAATGGTAACAGGAAACAGGTATAACGACAGGCACAAGGAACACAGGAAGCTGATGATAATCCAGCAACCAGCGTGTACCAGCAGAAGGCTTAAATAGGCAAAAGGGCGCCAATGATTACTGTGATGTGCGTGCAAGCTCCCGCTGTTGCACACCTGTGTGTGCCCGTCGCTGTGCACCTACGTGCGCGCATGCGCACAGAGATTCGCCTGGCGCCACCATGATGGACACTGGCAGAATTACCCGTCCTACGGCCAGCACCCTGACAGCATGGGACGTACTTGGACATTCCAGCATGCCAACGATCCAAAACACAAGTCCAAGTCTACCTGTCATTGGCTACAGCAGAATGAAGTGAAGGTTCTGGAGTGGCCATCTCAGTCTCCTGACCTCAATATCATTGAGCCACTCTGGGGAGATTTCAAATGTAAGACAGCCCAAGAATTTATAGGAACGGGAGGCTTTTTGCCAAGAGGAATGGGCATCTTTACCATCTGAGAAGATAAAGAGCCTCATCCACAAATACTACAAAAGACTTCAAGCTGTCATTGATGTTAAATGGGGCAATACACGGTATTAAGAATGGGGGTATGTAAACTTTTGATCAGGGTCATTTGGCTAGTTTCTGTTGTGATTATGATTTAAAAAGAGTAAACACAGTTGATTGATAATAAATAGCTTCAGCCAAACACTAACTACGAGTGAAAGAAAAGTATGTGTGTTATCATTCATATTCTCTGAAAAATGGCCAAGTGATCGTAAATTCTACCAGGGTATGTAAACTTATGAGCACAACTGTGTAACTGTGTGTGTGTGTGTGTGTGTGTGTGTATTATATAAATTTGTCACTATCGTGTCCTCTTTCTCTTTCCTTTTTTAATATGTGAACAGTTTGTGCAGCCTCCTTGTCATGATGCAGTCAAGAAGTATATGTACCTCTCCCCTCCTCAGCCCCCGAATGCTTAGCTTTCATCTGCTAGGGGAACGCTTGCTTATTATCAACACCACGACTCGGCTTTAGTTCAAAGGGAGGACGTTTAATCCAAGCGTCTCTCTCCCCTCTGAAGTCTCTTTTTCTGAAGCATAGTCCTCAGGAGGCTCGAATAAAATTAAATGAGGTTTATTCAGTTCCCTCCAAGCTAATAATCTTGGAACAGAACAGGGAATAATAATTAAGTTGTTTGAAGGCATCAGATGATAAGGCCTCTGGAAATTACATATATATTAAGGTACCTGTAGACCTTAGACAATTGTTGCCCAATCTAGTTGATTTGTGACAGATCAGGCAATGATCTCAGTCTGCGGGTACTAGAGACCTTGACAGATGTGCTCACCTGACTAATCTCTGAGGCATTGATGATCAGCTACTTTTGATACTTGCTTATTTTTTCCTAAAATAAAGGATGTTTTTCTTTCAGGCCAAGCTCCTCCAAAGTCATAAACATGCATGCTCAGGCAATTTCAGTTCCTGTTTGGTAGAAGATCTTGCCACACATAAAACCTCCATTACATGTCTTTGGATAGATTAGACTATTGTTTTCTTGCCCATTGTTACTATCATCCTATAATCCAATAGGGTAGGTGACAAAGCTACACAAATGTAATTTAGAATCATTGGGGCTCTTTTTAAAAAATCATACTTTTTTGGTATTAAATTAATTTGTATGGCACCAACATGTTCTGAAGTGTTTTACAGGGCTGCATGAGATCATTCACATTAGTCCTTGTCCCAGGAAAAGAATATCTTGGACACATAGGAAGACAGAGACTTACTCAACCCACCAGGCTTCTCCTTTAACTAAAATATCAGTTTTGTATTGGTTATGATTTTGGGTAGATTTTGGTAAAAAAGTGTTATTTATATGCATATAAACAATTTGTCTTTTACCAACATACACTATATATACAATGAAAATCTATTTATTTCATTTTAGACATTCGAAGATTTTACTAATGACAAGCAAGCAGTGGAACACCAGCAGCGAATCGTTGATATTCTGTTAAAGGTAAAATTTGGAAATTGTAACCCCCAAAGGTTTTTGTTTTAACTGTAGGATTGCAAAACATAGTTTACTAATGTAAACAACATAAATGTTCTGTGTAGCTGCATAATGGTTGCTGTATCTATCATCAGTTTTATAGTATAAATATCATACAGTTAGCCATACAATCTTGTGTTTTTGCTTCTTTTCTTTTTACAATTTTACCTTTTAACAGAACTTGTGTTGATGGAAATATGGGAGCTGCCATTGCTGATCTGTTTTTAAAAGTGCAAACTTCAAGCTGCACTCAAGGCAAACTGCTAAATACACAGATATAGTATATAAAACTGAGCTGCTTTACCTGCCAAAGAATGTGTATATCTGTCCATCAAGTTCTGAGATTTACACAGCTCTGTCTAGCATGGCAGAAGAGCTTTCTCTTGAGCAGTTAGGCAGCATATTCAGGTTTTATCTCCCACTCCCTGTGACTGGTGAGTAAAAGTAAAATCAGCACACTGGTGTGCTTATATCTCTGTGACGCTGCCAATAGGCTCAGGGAAGGCTGTCTCCAAGCTCTGGCTATGGTCTGGTGGGAAGTAAGAAAAATATAGATTATTCATTTAAGTTCGTTAGAGGTGATGTCAGGGATGAGTTTATGAAGAAGCACCTCCCAGGTGATGCCCATTCACAGGGACTGCGAACATGCGTGCTTGCGTGCACACATACGCACAGAATGCTCCGGCGCACACCCAGCTTATTTTAAGCTGTGTAGGCCAAGCATGTGGTGCTTCCAGAAGGTAGCTATGGGACACAGAGCAGGCTCTGAACAGACACTTGCAGTGGTTTATTTTTCCTTACCCAGGTCACGTGACAAGAGCCGTAGATGCAGCAGTCTCTTCCTTAACTGGTTGCCGCCGACCCACCGTCAAATGACGGCGGGGCGGTGCGGCTCTTGTTCTGGGACGCCGTCATATGACGGCATCCCAGATCGGCCGCTCTTGCGCGTCCGCGGCTCTTTAACCATGTGATCGGCTGTGTCCAATCACAGCCGGTCACATGTAAACACGGAGATGCCAGTAATCGGCTCTCCTCGCCTCACACCGACAGAGTGTGTGACGAGGAGAGCCAATCAGTGGCATCTCCTCACAGGGGGACATCTGGGAATGTAATCAGGGCACTGATGATCAATAAAGAAATACAGAGTCACAATACAGTGCCCACCAATGCCAGCAAACAGTGCCCACAAGTGACACCAATCAGTACCCATTAGCCATGCCAGTCAGTGCTGAGAATCAGTGATGCTCATCAATGCCCATCACTGCTGTCCATCAATGCCTATCAGTGCCCATCTGTACCGCCTATCCGTGCCCACTAGTGCCACCTAACAGTGCCCGTCAGTGCCCCTTTTCAGTGCTCGTCAGTGCCCCTTTTCAGTGCTCATCAGTGCCACATATCAATGCCACCTATCAGTGCCCATAAGTGCGGCATATTAGTGCCTCCTCATCAGTACCCATAAATGCCACCTCATCAATGCCCACCAGTTCAGCCTATCAATGCCCATCGGTGCCGCTTCATCAGCGCACATCAGTGAAGGCGAAAAATTACTTTGTTACAAAAATTACTGACAGAAAAAAGTAAACAAAAAATTGTAGGTCTTTTTTTTTTTTTTTTTTGTAAAAAATAAAAAACCCAGCAGTGATTAAATACCACCAAAAGAAAGCTCTATTTTTGTGAAGAAAATTATAAGAAATTTGTTTGGGTACAGTGTAGCAGTGTAGCACAACCGCACAATTGTCATTCAAAGTGCGAAAGAGCTGAAAATTGGCTTGGGCAGGAAGGGGGTATTAGTGTTAATTGGAGTTATTATTAAAGGCTTCCTTTTCTTTGGCCAGTTCAGCTATTCAGCCAGCTGTTGCAGCAATTGGTATTTGCCAGTCCGTAAAGGATCAGGTCAAAAGGCCTGATAGGGCTAACCAGGAGGATGATCTGCCTGAAAGTAAGACAGCTATTCCTCGACCGCTGTGTTTTGCTGTTGATGCTTTAAAGGATTCAATACAGCAGGTTTCTCGTCTGGCTCTCTTGTCTGTACATATGCGCAGACCTTTATGGCTTAAGAACTGGTCAGCCGAGCTTCCTTGTAAAAAGTTATTGGCAGGTTTTCCGTTTCACGGGGAACGTTTATTCAGTGAGCACTAGGTCAATCATATCCAAAAGATTTCTAAAAGATTTCCAGAGGGAAGAGTTCTCTACTTCCGGTGAAGAAAAGCACCAAACATCCCTCATTTAAAAACCCAGGGACTGCTTCCTCAAATGTCTCCATGTCAGGGCGGTTCCGCCGCCAACAGGTCGCTAGGACCAGGGGCAAGTCACAAGGCCAGGGCCAGAAAAGGCCCTGGGTCCAAACTTGTTCTAAACCCAGCACCAAGCCCTCCTTTTGAGGGGACGCCCCCACTCCATTTGGGTAGGGGGAAGGCTGCTGCACTTTGCGGACATTTGGAAACAACAATTCAGGACGAGTGGGTCACCTCATCTATATCTCGCGGGTTACAAGCTGGAGTTGCGGGGGGGTTCCCCTTCAGAGGTTTCTAAGATCCAGCGTTCCCTCGGATCCTCCAAAAAATAAACTTATTGCTTCAGGCACTACATTATCTAATGCATCAAGGAGTGATTGTAGAGGTTCCTGTATTCGAAAGGGGCACAGAGCTTTACTCAAACCTGTTTACGGTTCAGAAACCAAACAGGGACACAAGGCCCATTTTGGATCTAAGGTCCCTGAACAGGTATAATATTGATACAGTCCTTTCGAATGGAGTCTGTCCGCTCAGTAGTAACCTCACTCCAGAGGGGAAACTTTCTAGCCTCCATCGATATAAAGGACGCGTATTTACATGTACCTATCTTTCAGCCTCATCAGAAGTTCCTACGTTTTGCAGTAGGGGAATGTCATTTTCAGTTTGTGGCTCTACCCTTCAGGCTTGCTACAGCTCCCGGGTGTTCACAAAGGTCCTAGCACCAGTGCTCTGTCTTTTAAGGGCCCAAGGGATTCTGGTGCTCGGGTGTCTGGACAACCTCCTGCTCAGAGATCACTCAGTACATGCTCTAGAACAGAGCATAATATACACAGTGAGGTATTTGAAAAGCTTAGGCTGGATCATAAATACCGAAAAGCCAGCCTTGAGACCAGCTCAAAGTCTAAAGTATTTAGGTCTGATCCTAAACACAGTCCAAGCAAGAGTATTCTTGCCACCCGTAAGGATCTGTGCCCTGAAGGATCAGGTGCTTCAGATAAGGGGCACAAGACAATCCTCCATTCGGCTCTGTATGAGTCTTCTAGGGAGGATGGTATCCTCCTTCGAGTCAGTGCCCTATGCCCAGTTCCATTCCAGGCCTTTACAACAGGACATCTTGTTGGCTTGGAACAGAGGAAGAAAAGCCCTGGATTATCCAATGTGCTTATCTCCTCAGGCATGCTTAAGCCTAAACTGCTGATTGCAGGATCAGAACCTGCGAAAGGGAAAATCCTTTCTCCAGGTAACTTGGAGAGTATTGACTACAGATGCCAGTCTCTCAGGCTGCAGAGGGACCCTAGACGGGCTCACAGCTTAGGGGAAATAGTCAGGGACAGAGCAGACCCTGCCCATCAACATCCTAGAATTACGGGCAGTACGTCTGGCCCTAAGGTCCTGGAAGGTGAAGTTTCAGGACTGCCCAATCAGGGTTCAGTCCGACAATGCCATGGCAGTGGCCCATATAAACCAACAAGGCGGTAGCAGGAGTCGTTCAGCTCTGAAGGAGGGGAACTACATACTAGCCTGGGCAGCGGAACATGTGCCAATTATATCGGCAGTCCATATACTGGGAGTAGAGAACTGGAAGGCAGATTATCTCAGCTGCCAGCAGATCTGCCCGGGGCAGTGCTCCCTACACCTGGAGGTGTTCCAGGAAATTTGCCAACGTTGGGGATGACCAGAGGTCGACCTACTGGCATTCAAGTTCAACAACAAGCTACAGCAGTTTGTGTCTCGACCAAGAGATCCTCTGGAAATTGGAGCTGATGCTCTGATAGTTCCATGAAGCCAGTATTCCCTGGTTTATGCTTTCCCTCCCATCCCTCTCCTTCCACATTTGTTGATTCAGAGAGAGGAGGTTCCAGTCATTCTGGTGGCACCAGCCTGGCCCAGAAGGCCCTGGTTCCCGGAGATTGTGAGACTGACAATAGACGGGCCATGGGCGCTTCCACGTCGCCCCGATCTATTGTCTCAGGGTTCTATATTCCACCCCAATTTACAGTCTCTAAATTTGACACCCTGGCTATTGAAGCCAGGGTGTTAAAGGACCGTGTTAAGATATAGGGGATGGGGGAGAGGGACAGAAGGCAAGTTCTATATAAATAATTGGTCAGTCAAGTGGATTATCAATAACTGACCAAACACCTAGTGTGGTGTTGTTGCTGTAACCAAAAAACGATGCTGAAAACCGAAAAGGACGGGGGGATGGGGGAAGGGGGAAGGCATACTCGGTATAGAGAATATCGAGTGGAAAGCTGTTACTCCAGCAACAAACTTGATCAGAGTGTAAATATATCAAAATTGGCAGTTTATTGATTAAAATTAGCAAAACATATTGAGGTAGTCAAAAAAAGAAAAACACATTATGGCTAATGATAATAACCATAGCAAAAGGTGATGTAACAGGTATGTTGGTCAGCAGCTATAGTGTTCCATTTAATCAAGGCAATCACAATGTAGGATTACAACCATTCATTGGATATTAAAATATTGGTAATTTGGTCTGGTAAGCTGCTGAGCATCATACGGCTGGGGGAACAGGGAGGATAAATTAAAGTAAATTAGGGTCACAGCTCCTGGTATGTAGTGTCAGCCTCCTATTGTAGTCACTAGAAGCAGTGAAGCACTGTATATAGTATTCCAGTGTTATAGTGCAGGGTGGCAAAGCTTAATGCACTGTGCTTCAAGATGCAGATATGTAGAAACATCAATGGACGACCACTAGGAGTGTTCATACATTACCACCCGTGGGTATTGTGGAGGGCTGGTCCGATGTCTCTCATTAGTAATTGGTAGCATGATCCAGGGGGCTAGAAAAGCGGCAGGATTCTCACAACTGACAATGGCGATCACCGTATGTTCCCGGACCTCTTGTGGTGTGGGTTCACCCTCAGTGTTCCCGATCAGCTGGATGGCTGGAATCCATTTGGGCATGCACTATGGCTTTCGTTTTGTTCCTCACGGCTGTTCAGCTCCCCTAGCACCATGGAGCGTGGCAGCGCCGTTGATGACGTCAAGGCGTTTCACTGGGGCTTAGTAGCGTAGCTTCATCTTGGACGTTTGATTGGTGGACCGGCCACACACCTTTTTATTATGGTGTGTTGGTATAGTCGTGTCCAATCAGGAGTGTAGTTTGGCGGAGAGTAGTGTCTCTGTCTGTAGAGTGATTACAATAAAGAATTCACTCATTTATAAGCTAACATCTCGTGCATGGCCAGAAAAGAAACAATAGGCTAGCAGCAAAGCCTTTCAGTCTGCAAAGTATTTTCCGATCATATTGCATAATGTGTTTGGGGTATAGAAAATTGTAGTGCATAGTAGTATATACCTGGGAGGAAGGGGAAAGGGGAGGAGACATGAGGTCGAAGGGGAGAGGGACTAATGACAGGACAGTGAAAGAGACGTTTAGAAACATAGTGTCATTATTGTTCAAACTGGAGTCATTTATACAATTCAGGTTTTGACACTTAGAACTGTAGTTACATAGATCAATCAAGTGGATATTATTAATGGATACTATCACATACTGGGTATGCTGTTTCGTTGTCTAGGTCCCTAGAAAGGCCTGTAAGTTCAATTCAGTGTTTAGGCCTAGAGGTACAAGGGACTTTAGACTGTACACCCACCACTTCTCTTTTTGTAGGAGCACTCGATCGAAGTCCTCTTGTCTGCTAGATAGCTTCAGCATGTATATGCCTTTTACTTGCATTGCTATGTCACTTCTGCCATGATGTAGTGCGAAGTGTTTGGCTAATGGTTTCTCTGGAATTTTCTCTTTATCGTTGATTTCACGTAAGTGCTCCCCAATTCGTACCTTAAGGGTTCTCTTTGTTTTCCCCAAATAAATTTTGGGGCATGAACAAGTTATCATGTAGATAACCCGGGATGTAGAGCAGTTAATTAGATCTCGTATTTCATAATGTTCATTACCTAGAGTATCTGAAAAGGTAGCTGTTCTATGTACGAATGGGAAAATCTGACATCTGTTACAGGGGAACATTCCAGTGGCACATGGATAATCAGCTAGCCAAGTAGAGCCAGAGTGTTTAGTGAATTCTGATTTGACAAGCATGTCACTCAAATTCCTGGCATGTCGGGCCACCAATTTGGGTGAAGTGCTGACTATATTTAACAATCCAGGGGAGTTAGTGAGAACCCCCCAGTGTTTCTCCAGGATGGAGCGAACCTCGTTCCACTGGGGGCCAAATGTTGTAATTATCCTGGTTTGGTCACATATCTCCTGGGAGTTAAGGATAGTGGGACCAGATGGGTGTAACGCAAGTAGGCTCTCCCGGTCCCTAGTTGCTGCTTTTTGTCTTGCTTTCCTAATTTGTCTATGCGAGTAACCGCGTTCGTGGAACCTCGCATAGAGTTCAAGGGATTCTCGTCTATAGTTACTCGCTTTGGTACAGTTCTTTTTAATTCGTAAGAATTGCCCCACTGGAATACCATTCTTTAGCCAGTGGGGGTGGTGGCTGCTGGCACATAGAAGGGTGTTTGCAGACGTTTCTTTACGAAACGTACATGTAAAGAGACGGCCATTTTGTAAGGTGACAAGTAGATCAAGGAAGGGCAAGCTTGCCCGGTCGAAATTGTACGTCAACCGTATATTGCGTTGATTTGTATTCAGCTGTTTCATGAATTCATGCAGGTCATCTATAGTGCCTGTCCAGATCATCAGGACATCGTCGATGTACCGCAGCCAGGCGTGTACGTGGCTGCGGTAAATGGATGAGGGGTAGATGTCTTCCTCTTCCCAGAGCCCTAAATGGAGGCAGGCATAGGCCGGGGCCCATGCCACCCCCATAGAGGTGCCCCGAGTTTGCTGGTAGTAGGTGGTTAAGAACTGGAAGTAGTTGTTTAGTAATGCAAATTCCAGTATTTCAACTAAGAATTAATTTTGTGATCCTGATTCCGGATACCAGTATTCCAGGAAGGTCTTAACCGCGTTGATTCCCCATCTATGAGGGATCGAGGTGTACAGGGACTCGACATCGATCCCGACAAGTAATACATCGCCTAAGTGTTTTAAATCATCAAGCTTGGAAATCCTAGCCAAGACATGTCGAGTATCCTGTACATAGGACTTTAGGTTCGTGACCATGTCTTTCAGAAGGGAGTCCAAGTACCTACCCACTCTCTCCAGGGGGCCCTGGCAGGCCGATACTATCGGCCTACCTGGCGGGTTCTGTAAGTCCTTATGAATTTTGGGAATAATGTAGAAGGTAGGTACATTGAACTCCTGGACATAAAGATGTTCAAACTCGCGTTGTGTCAGCAGATCTTCATCTTTAGCCTCTACCAGCTTTTTGTTTAATTCCTTAACTAGGTGAGGGAAAGGGTTACTGTCAAGTTTCCTGTAGGTAGATTTGTCACTCAATAAGCGTTTTACCTCTTTCTCATATTGTTGTTGATTCAACAGTACTACGTTACCTCCTTTGTCGCTCTTTTTAATACCGATATTCTTTCTCTTCTGGAGGTCATTAAGTGCTCGCCGTTCATTAATGGTTAAGTTATCAGTGGTCTTTTGAGTCCAATTGACCTTTTCAAGGTCAGTCTGAACTAGATCTAAAAAAATTTGTAACCATTTATTTTTAGACGGGGGGGGGAATTTCCTTGACCGAATTTGTAAGTTTGCCTTCCTTTTTATTGGGGTATTCGTTTCTGTCGATCCTTCATTCTCTTGTAGAAGAGAGTTCAGGGTATCAAGTACCTGTTGGTCTTCCGCATCGAGAGGCAAAGTCGTTTCTGCAGGGCTGTTTCTACCAGTGTATAATGACTTTAGGAAGACCTTCCTTAGAAACAATGCTACATCCTTATATACCGTGAATTCATCCATTTTGGATACTGGGGAAAAGGACAGGCCTTTCTGTAGAAAACGTGTGTGATCCGAAGTTAGGTCAAAATCGGACAAATTTACCACCTTCATGTCAGTTTTTGGCCGGGTAGGTAATGGCATTAATGGCCCTATCACTTTCTTTTTTGGCTCCTGGTGTTTGTCCTTTCCGTAGTCGTTTTTAACTGTTTGTTGGTTTTTAAAGCAGGTTTGGTTGTGGGGGACGGTGCCTGATTGATGGTCGGCTCTGGCCCCTCTTGATCTAAAAAAGTCACTGTCTTAGCTATCTCGTCTTCTGAGTCACTCTGGGATTTATGCCCACATTGTCTAGGCTGTTGACGCCGTCCCCGACTTTTGGATATACTTCGTCCGCGTCGAATAGTCAAGTCAAAAGCTTCATCTTTTTTAAAGTCGGCTATGTCTCGCTTAAATTTGCTTTGTTTGGTTATTTTAAGGTTAAGTTGTACTTTTTCTATTTCCCTTTTCAGATTCATTCTGTTTAATAAACTCCTCCTTATCTTTAAGTGTTTCCAAACCACGTGCGCTTTCCTCAATTTGTTCCTGTAACGAAGTCAACTGAATCCTTTCCTCTTCTACAATCAACTCCATAACAGCAACTCCATGGTTCACACAGAGTTCCTTCCACTTGGGTAGGAAACGATCTGTGTGTAGGTGTTCAGCTGGGATAATTCTGTCTCTTAACCCTCTTGGTACTATTCGATGTAAAATGTACGTCTCCAGAGCAGATACATTCCATCTTCTGTTAAGATGCTTGATTAACAGTTTTTTATGTTCTTTAAATTTATTTTTGATTTCATCATCTTGGTTGAAAGCTTGGGGTGTATCGCTCTGGAAAGCAGTCCTTATTTCACGATCTATGTCGTCTCCTAACTTAAATGCCATTCCTCACAAAATACAAACAACTACACCCTAAATAAACTACCTCAGTGAATGAAATTTATACAGGCTTGCATAAAAATTACCCTAGTGATCAACAGAACATGTATTAAGATATAGGGGATGGGGGAGAGGGACAGAAGGCAAGTTCTATATAAATAATTGGTCAGTCAAGTGGCTGATCAATAACTGACCAAACACCTAGTGTGGTGTTGTTGCTATAACCAAAAAACGACGCTGAAAACACAAAAGGACGGGGGGATGGGGGAAGGGATACTTGGTATAGAGAATATTGAGTGGAAAGTGGTTACTCCAGCAACAAACTTGATCAGAGTGTAAATATATGAAAATTGTCAGTTTATTGATTAAAATTAGCAAAACATATTGAGGCAGTCAAAAAAAGAAAAACACATTATGGCTAATGATAATAACCATAGCAAAAGGTGACCGTGGCATCTCGGGACCAGTGGTATCTACTCTAATGAATGCTAGAAAAGCTGTAGGAAGATTTATCATAAGGTCTGGAAGACTTATATTGCTTGGTGTGAAGCCAGAAAATGGCATCCTCAGAAATATGTGATTGGGATAATCCTCTCTTTTCTACAGTCAGCTGTGGAAATCAAATTGGCTTTGAGTACAATCAGAGGTCATCTTTCGGCCATATCTTCCAAAGGCCTTTAGCCTCCCATTCACTGATCCAAACCTTTATGCAAGGGGCTTGCTTCCCCCCATTAGGTCACACATGTGCGCATATATACGTGCATATGAGCATGAATATGAATTAATTTTCCCTAGGAAGGTATTGTGCAAATCTGTGCATAAATACGCACAAAACAAACACTTGAAATTACATTTAAAAAAGCAGAAGCTCAAACATCAGTACCATGTGCAAGAGACCTTAGGAAACCTTTCACCTGGAACAAGCATTCAAGGTTAATATGTGGAATTGCTGCCCTTTGCTAGCTGCATGCTTGTTCTGGGGCAATGAAGCTTACAACATAGTGAAGCCAGGATCATGATGACAGGTCTGTAGCTTACACCTTAACCACTTCCTGCCCACGGACGTCATATGACGTCCTGGGCTTTGGGCGGGTATATCTGAATGATGCCTGTAGTTACAGACATCATTCAGATATTGCCGGTTTCAGCCGGCGAATCTCTACACTATAGGAATGATCATAGCAGCCGTTCCGCCGCTTGATCGTTCCTATGGGAGGCGAGAGGGGACGCCCCCCCCCTCCCGCCGCCCTCCGGTGCTTGCTCCGACTCACCGTTATGATCGGTGAGGCGGAGAGTGGATCCGCCGGCGCCGGATGTAGATCATAGAGATTTCCGGCGGACCAGATGGTCCCCGGAGTCTCTATGATCGTCGGAGGTCGGGCGCGATGTTATGACGTCACGCCCGGCCTCTCCATTCAAAAAAACGGTGCCGCTTCGGCTGGGAAGCGGCGATCGTTTTATTTATTTATTTTTTTTTTTTCAGGCTTCCCAGCCTAGTGGTGAGATATGGGGTCTTATTGACCCCATATCTCACTATTAAGAGCACCTGACATGTCATATTGCTATTACAAGGGATGTTTACATTCCTTGTAATAGGAATAAAAGTGATCAATTTTTTTTTTTTTCAAAAAAGTGTCAAAATAAAAAAAATAAAATATAATTAACAATAAAAAAAAAAAAAAATTTTAAAGCGCCGCTGTCCCCATGTGCTCGCACGCAGAAGCGAACGCATACGTAAGTCCCGCCCACATATGAAAACGGTGTTCAAACCATACATGTGAGGTATCGCCGCGAACGTTGGAGCGAGAGCAATAATTTTGGCCCTAGACCCCCTCTATAACTCAAAACATGTAACCAGTAAAAAAATTTCAAGCGTCGCCTATGGGGATTTTTAAGTACCGAACATTGGCGCCATTCCACGAGCGTGTGCAATTTTGAAGCGTGACATGTTAGGTATCTATTTACTCGGCATAATTTAATCTTTCACAATATGCAAAAACATTGGGCTAACTTTACTGTTTTGTTTTTTTTTTAAACACAAAACTGTTTTTTTCCCCAAAAAAACGCGTTCGAAAAATTCCTGCGCAAATACTGTGTGAGATAAAAAGTTGCAACAACCACCATTGTATTCTCTAGGGTCTTTGCTAAAAAAACATATATAATGTTTGGGGGTTCTATGTAATTTTAATTTCTATGTAAAGTTGCAACAACCGCCATTGTATTCTCTAGGGTCTTTGCTAAAAAAACATATATAATGTTTGGGGGTTCTATGTAATTTTAATTTCTATGTAAAGTTGCAACAACCGCCATTGTATTCTCTAGGGTCTTTGCTAAAAAAACATATATAATGTTTGGGGGTTCTATGTAATTTTCTAGCAAAAAAATGATGATTTTTACATGTATGAGAGAAATGTCAGAATTGGCCCGGTATTGAAGTGGTTAAAAAACAGTCCAGTAATGGTAGCTCCCATATTTTAACCCTCACGTGTTTACTTTAATGCTTATACAGATGAAAACTGACTACACTAGAACATGTGTATGCTGCAAAGCATTACACGTTTTTTTAAACTATGACAGTTGACAGATCACATTTATTCAGCCTTGTTGAATACTGCTGAAAGTTTTTCATTTTGCACTTCATCATGTGTTCATTTGGTTGTGGTGACACTTTAGGCTCAATTAATTAACACATATCTTTACAAGCCTTTGCTGTATGCTTCATGTTAAGTCATCGTGAGTTTTATTAATTAATTTAGTATCTAACATAATTTTATGAGCATTTTTCACAGAATCATTGCACAGAATAGATTTGCAGGTAAGAAAGGCAAACTATTGTGTCCATTCGGGTTTGTATGAGTGATGTCACTCTTAGGCCTTGTATACATGGGCTGCAGCTTGTATAAGAGCAGTATATTCAGCATGCTACTACAAAGTTTTTGCAAAGTTTTTCAGCTTTGTTGATAACTTTCAGCCTAGGTTCACATTGCTGCGGGTTAGAAATCGTGCGAGTTCTGATGAACTTGCACGATTTCTAACCCGGCAATGCAGTACGACTTCAGTGGCGATTTGACAGACATCTGTGCGGGTTCCTGCACAGATGTTTATACAAATCGCCCCCCGAAGTCACCAAAAGTAGTACAGGAATTACTTTTGGGAATCGATGCGGCACCGAAAAGTCAGCTCCGCACCGATTCGGACGGTGCCATTGTCGGCAATATGCCCCCCCGATTTGGCATGCAATTTGACATGTCAAATCGCATGCCAAATTGTACCAATGTGTACCTAGGCTAAACAGCCTTTAGTTTTAATTTGGGTGTGTTAAATTTTAAGTTTACCTTCAGAACATGCTGCATGTTACACCCATATTTAGGAAACATATTTAGGAAACACATTTCAACTTCCCCAATTTACCTGAATCTCAAGGTTCTTCTCCCCACAGAATTCTGTATTATTCAGAATTTTGTGCAGGCGGATCTCAGGGATCTGTGAATGGAAGACTCCAATTCCTCCATGGCAGAGATCCCAGTGAAGTACAAGTGCGATGACCTCACCACACTTGTAGTTCATTGTTAACTTCCTCCAGCCCCATTGCGGTAGGTCCATAGATCTGTTGGAACCTAGGGCTGGGAAAAGAGTCTGCAGGAGCCTGTTCATTTTACCCACGATGCATTGATCACAGTTGCAATGCTGTGCAGGCTGCAATGCAAAAAATTCATGCAGTTTTTTTTTTTTTTTTTTATCAATGTGGGTGCTTTTATTCAAAAGGTGGAATATTCTTTTAAACACAAATCTTATTAGTAGTGCTGGCTGTCACTTTAAACATCCTCCTAGCAGACTTTAGGCCAGGTTCACACTGGTACAACCTGACAGTCATACCACTTTGGATCCAACTTTGCCCTGTGACTTGAAGTCCGACATGCATCCGACTCCAATGAACAGGGATCCGACTTTGATCCCTGACAATACCAGGCACTGTGTCTGGTATGAATCTTTTTAGGGGGAACTCCAGGCAAAATTAAAAAAAAAAAAACGGCATGGGCTCCCCCCCAAAATCCATACCAGACCCTTATCTGAGCACACAGCCCGGCAGGTTAGGAAAGGGGGTGGGGATGAGCGAGCGCCCCCACCCCCCCGAACCGTACCAGGCCTCATGCCCTCAACATGGGGGGTGGGTGCTTTGGGGCAGGGAGGGCCACCCACCCCAAAGCACCTTGTCTCCATGTTGATGAGGACAAGGGGCCCATTCCTGACAACCCTGGCCGTTGGTTGTCTGGGTCTGCGGGTGGGAGGCTGCGGGCGGGGGGACTTATCGGAAATCTGGAAGCCCCCTTTATCAAGGGGGCCCCCAGATTTTGGCCCCCACCCTATGTGAATGAGTATGGGGTACATTGTACCCCTACCCATTCACCTAAAAAAAATGTCAAAAATAAAACACATTACACAGGTTTTTAAAGTAATTTATTAAGGCAGCTCCGTCGTCTCTTCCGATTTCTTCCCTCTCTTCTCTGCTAATGTCTTCTAGCCCTCTCCCGTTATTCTCCCTCTGTCCGCTGTCTTCTCCACTGTCCGGGTCTTCTCCGCTATTTTCTTGCTCTTTTGCTGGATCTTCTCCACTGTCTTCTCCCTCTGTTCTTCTTCCGATGTTGACTCGACGCTCTCTCCCGCTCTAATGCTGAGTGTGCAGTGTGCCACTACTTATATTGGCATGGGGCGGGGTCACTGGAGGCCCGTCCCTTATGACATCACCGCCCATCATGCCCCAGGCAGTGACGTCATAAGGGACGGGGCCTCTGTATGACATCACCCGGTGACCCCGCCCCGTACCAGAGCGGGATAGAGCAGGAGAGAGCGTTGAGTCAACATCGGAAGAAGAACAGAGGGAGAAGACAGCGGAGAAGACCCAGCAAAAGAGCAAGAAGATAGCAGAGAAGACCCAGCAGAGGGAGAAGAACCGGAGAGGGCTAGAAGACATCAGAGGAGAGCGGAGAGGAGAGTGGAGAAGAATAGGAGAGGGGAGAAGAAACCGCAGAGGCAGAAGACAGTGGACAGAGGGAGAAGAACCGGAGAGAGAGCGGAGAAGAGCCGGAGAGGGGAGAAGAACCAGAGAGGGCTAGAAGGCATCGGAGGAGAACCGAGAGGAGAACGGAGAAGACCCAGAGAGAGGGGAGAAGAACCTGCAGAGGCAGAAGACGGACAGAGATCGGAAGAGACGACGGAGCTGCCTTAATAAATTATTTTAAAAACGTGTAATTTGTTTTATTTTTGACACTTTTTTTAGGTGAATAGGTAGGGGTACAATGTACCCCATACTCATTCTAATAGGGTGGGGGCCGGGATCTGGGGGCCCCCTTTCCCCCACCCCCATTCCTGACCTGCCAAGTTGTGTGCTTGGATAAGGGTCTGGTATGGTTCCCCTTAAAATCCATACCAGACCGAAGGGCCTGGTATGCTCTTGGAGGGAAACCCATGCCAATTTTTATATAAAATTTGGCATGGAGTTCCCCTTCAAGATCATCAGAGCACAAGTCGCATGCCAAAGTCGGATCAGTCAAGACAGCGATCCGACTTTGATCATACTTCAGTGATATTCAATGGGCTGAAGTAGAATCAAAGTCTGACCAAAGTAGTGCAGTGAGCATTTTCAAAGTCGGACTGACTTGCGTTGGACCAGTTAAGACGGCTCCCATAGGGAAACATTGATTTTCACACATCATGCAACATGAGCTCCCAATGTCAGAGCGTTTGTCGTACCAGTGTGAACCTGGCCTAAGAAAGGTTCTCTTCTATTTGTTGAAAACCTGCCTGCAACTTCTAGAACTTTTATCTGACCTAGAATATCTATCGTTTAACAACCCCAAAGTGGAGCTAAAAGTCATGAACAAAGCTGCCTAAAATATGCTGAAAACGTTCCAAATGCTTTGTAAATGGTGCTTTACACACTGCTCTTATATAAGCTGAAGCATGTGTGTAGAAGGTCTTAGTAAAATGAACCTGTGTTTTCTGTAAGCATTCAGTCTTGTGCAGAATTTCCCATTTTTTTTATACTTCCTTGCTCATAATTGGATGTTTGGAGCAGAAGATAGGTTCACTTTTACCAGTTGTGAAAATTGCACTTTTAATAGGTTGTCTTGTTTGTCATTGAATCTTTTTTCTCAGGTTATGGTGGAGAACTCTGATTTTACTCCTTCCCAGGTGGGCTGTCTATTCACTTTTCTTGCCCGGCAGCTTGCTAAGCCAGATAATACTCTGTTTGTCAACCGAATGCTGTTTGACCAGGTAAGCAAAGAACTGCAGGCACAACAGTGGTGTATGGGTATAGTGGCGGTCAGTGGAGAAGCATGTAGCTGTAGTCACTGAAAAAACATGCTTGTGGCGAAATGTGTGAGTACATTTACAGTCAGTGAGGTGTGTGGGTGCAGTGAGTAAGTGTATGTGTGTGTCACTGTTACCTGCAATTGCAGAGGTGAAGGGTCTCTGAGAATTGATGTCTGCACTGAAGCTGGAACTATGCAATTAGTGTCAAGTAGATCAACACATGCACACACTATGTGCCTATGTGTACATGCTCTGTTAAAGTTTTATCCATGCGTGGTGCAGTGGTAGTTATTAAGTTGTGTGTGGGTGCAATGATGCTCAGTTAAGCAGTGTGTGTGTGTTTCAGCATTTATTTACCTGCAAGTCCAGTAGCACTAGGTCTTCTGGAAGTATGCAGGCAGCATTGCGTGTATCAATGCGTACTGACGCTGCCTATGTGGACATGCACTATTGGCATTTTATCATCAAAAACGTCATCGGCCTGCAAAGTGTTCTTGATAATTTGGCAATGGACAGTACAGTTGATGTAAAAAACGTAGCCGCACATGTCTGTGTTGTAGTATGGGTGGATGGTATAGGTGATCAAGAGTCACAATATACACTGCCACATTGCTATAATCCAGTTTGTAAGAGGGAGGGCAGATCAAGCTATTGCTCTCACTTACTGGGTCTTTGTTTTAAAATAGTATAGCACGTGTCCCAGTTGATTTGATCTCCTTTCCACTGTCACTTAGATGGGAAATGATGGGAAATCTCCCTAACAGAAGTACTAACATTTCGGCCCTCTATTCAAGATTCCACCTTAATGCTTGTACTGTTTAAAGACAGCCTGAAACCTCACTGGAAGATTGAAAATTGAACATTGCTGTCTTATGATAGCATAGAATTTTGCAACTTGTGAATACCAAATTTTTAAATACTGTTCCAGGCTGCAATTAAGCTAAGAAATGATGGTGATAACTATGCTACAGTAATTTCCACATTTATTATAAACACCTATGTGTGATGCTTTTATTAGTTTTATAGTCTTAAAACCATTTACTAATCATAGTGATTAATATAGCATCTTTTCTGTGCAGTACAAAGTATATATTTCAGCTATAATAGATAACAGAGGTATTAAACACATATATTCATAGCATTTATTATCTCTTCAAGAGAGCCGGGAAGGTGTAAGCTGTTATATGGCCATAAGTTTGTGGATATCCGACCTTCAAACCAATATGAGCTTGTTGGACATCTAAACCATGGGCATTAATATTGCGTTGGCCCACCCTTTTGCAGCTCTAACTGCTTCCACACTTTTGGGAAGGTTTTTCACAATGTTTTGGTTATGTCTTGGGAATATATGCCCTTTTCACCAAAAGAGCCTTTGTGAGATAGGGTAAAGGTGTTGGATGAGAAGACCTAGCTCACCATTGGCGTTCCAGTTTATCCCAGAGGTGTTTCCTATTGTTCAGATTGAGGCTTTATGCAGGCCACTTAAGAGAGAAGTTTGGGGGTTTTAAAAAAAAAAACAATGAAACTCACCTAGGTGGATGCAGCATTGATCCAATGCTGCATCTATCCCCCGCCGACACTGGAGTGAGAACTGAGCGATCAAACAGCACCGTCTCTCTGCCCCCCCAACGGTCACTGGAGCGCTGGGCTGTAGAGGGGGTGGGAGGGGCTGGCTCAGTCTCCCAGCGGATCGCTGAGTGGCTGAGCCATTTGCTCGTCCAGGCTTCTGGGCAGATCCCAACTATATGATCGGGTTGGTTCCTTTCAGAGCCTGGATTGGCTCTGTGACGTTAGCTGACAGCAGACTTTAGCCCGCTGTCGGCTGAAAATGGATTATAGGAGTGCAGAACGAACTTTACTCCTGTAAACCATAGAAGTATGGCCAAAATAGCTTTGGCCATACTTCTCATTTAAGTTCTGCCACACCAAACTTGTCAAAACATGTTTTTATGAAGCTGGCTTTCTAAAATCATAGTCATGCAGCAATCTAAGAAAACAAAATCCAGGGCACGCACAAAATGACACTCTTCTTTAGTCAATTCCAAAGGCTAAAAGCAATAAAAACACATCCAGCTGAAGAATGTTTCTTGTGCAAAGCACATGTTTTTTCAAGGTAGTTGGATCAAAAATTCAGAACAGTCATGCTGGAACCAAACAAAAAAAAAAATCCCCTTGCCACAAGCTTTTGCCACAAGATTGGAATCAAACAATTGTCTAAAATATTCTTGTATTGTGTAAACTTAACAGTATCCCTTAATGGAAAAACCTGAACTCTACAATTTTGAAGAGGTGTCCACTTTTTTTTTTAATAGTATATTTATAAGTTGACAGTGGAATAGTAAGCAATGGTAGGCCAAGAGAACTTAATAAGACAGATGATTTGCTTGTTTGAATAATTGAGTTTAAAAGTTGTGTTTTAAGAGTTGACGTTTGTCAAAGAGAGCAGGAAAGAGAATATAATAGCTAAGCTTTCCTTTTCCAGATAATAGCTTATGCAGTTAAGGTGCCCAATAGATACTTGAAAAACCTGTGCAGCTTTGTAGACTGTTTATTCATTTTATTGCCATACCCGTAGACTTTTTGAGTCCCACTTGTCTGGCCAAAAAATTTCCAGTTAGCAACCCCCTCATCCTGCCTTGCTGCTAGGGCTTAAAATATATATTTATTTTGTTCTGTCGATTCAACATTTACTGAGAAACATCTAAGAGATCTGCTATGCTCGGGCCGCTGATAAGGCAATACAGCCAGTCCTCATGTACCGGGCCCAGGCCTCATCAGTTCAAAATGGGGGCCCAGGAACCTGCCAAGCAAGAGGGCCAGCAGTACTGCCTTTTTGCTGACACTTGTTACATGTGCAGTGCTACCAGGTTCTACTTTTCTTTTCTTCCTCCGGCTGCACTGCAGGGGGATAGTTTCTAGTGTCTGCGACCCTTCCCCCTGCTGTCTGCGACCTCTGTGTGCCCCTATACCCCGCAGTGCTGTCATTTTCCCTTCTCTCCTCTCCCAGTGGCAGCTGTTGAGGGCACATAGGCAGGTTATTTCAAGATAGTGGGTGGGGGGCTCACCATCCTGAATGAACATAGTGAGCGATGGGTACCGATAGCTCACTGTGGGGTGCAGATATTGTCTCTGTGTTGCTATTCATTTGAATGGGTCTTGTTTGACGGGGGTATAACTTCTGTCGTGGCTGCACAGCATAGTATCGCAGGCATTGCATTTTATCAAAAATATAATTTGATATTTTTGGAGGAGGGTGATTTCTATCAGCAGCCCTGGCTATGCTACTTCCTCCCTAAGGTCCTTTTAGTTTATCTTGACAGGTAAGCAAAGCTTCCTGGTGAACATAGAAATCTGAACATTAGTATAATAATTTCCATTTACTAGGAAATGCATATAGGACACCTAGGATTTTACAAAGGGCTATGATTCCATTCTTGGCACCAGAATAGGAATAGGTGACAAGGTTTTATTACCACAAGGATCTCTAAGTCCTATAGAACAGTGCTGAACAAGGTGGGAAGACTGAGCTGGAATGCAATTATTTATTAACTATTACTCTTTTTGAAGACACTCACTCCCAGCATTACAGGAGTTAAAAGCTATTTGGGGGGATTGATTATGGCTTGAAATGGATTAGACCTATTTGAAAAACATTTTGTGCATCTAAAATGATAATGCCATTCAATACATGTAGTTTCTCATGGTATTAATCCTTTTTTTTTTTTTTTGCAGGTCCTAGAATTTCTGTGCAGTCCAGATGATGATTCCAGACATTCAGAAAGACAGCAGGTACTGACTTCCAGTATTAAAAACAGATTATGGACATGGATGGAATATAATCCAGTCTTCATCCAGAACTGATGTGTTAGTTTTAGGGGGAAGGAAGGAACACCCACCAGATACTTATGTCTCACAGAAACCCCAGTGGTGAGAGTCTATGCCCACTTCCACAATAAAGATGTCTTTAATAATGTAATTGGTCTTTTTTTATGATAAAGCTCTTGTAGTTGGATTCCTCAGTTACCTATTTATTCACTTTATAGGTAATCCATCAGGGGAACGTGGCATGATTGTTTATCTTTTTTAGTGGCATTAGCAGTCATAGTAATATAAAACCGTCATGTGAAAAAGCCCTGCTCTACAAACTTCTAATCTATGCATCAATAGAATGTTGCAAAGGCAACTTTGAAGTTCCAATGTTTCAGCACAGCGTGTCAGAACTTCATGGTACATCATTTATGCCTCACATGTCATGCCACTGAGGAACTACATGTCCCATGTTTACTAGCATGGTAAGCGCATGCATGCTTCAATATTTCTGCTGGTCCCTTCTTCTGCATCAGGTTTTGACAGCAGAGAACCAGCAACAGAAGCTGCTGTCAGTCGCATCAGTAGACAGCACAAGGAGGAGTCATTATCAATGCAAGCCATCACTGCTGGGTGTTAGCGCTCAGAGCATGACCATGCATGTAGTCCTGAAGCATTCATGACAGGGTGACAGTGCTGCGTATACAGGGAAATCTGTGCACTCCAGTGTTGTCACCCTATAGATGTTGCAATTTAAACTGAGATGGGAAATATAATTTAAAGCTGTACTGAAAATGGTTAGTATAATTTCACTGTTCACTGTGAACTTCTCACAGTATCGATTAAAGGTTGCAGCAAGTCAGATTCATCCTCATTTCCTAGGTGAAAGATGTCCAGCATCATCTAGGTCAGTGATGGCAAACCTTGGCACCCCAGATGATTTGGAACTACATTTCCCATAATGCCCAACTACACTGCAGAGTGCATGAGCATCGTGGGAAATGTAGTTCCAAAACATCAGGGGTGCCAAGGTTCTGCATCACTGATCTAGGCCATTCCTCCCCAGCTGAACTGTCCCAGTTCCTTCCCTTTTAATCAATACATTTAATGAATCTATTTTTTTTTCAATTATTAACTACTGTTTGGAACGCCTACTGGATCAGGGATACCATGTACTGTAAAACGAAATAAGGACAGAGGGCACAGCAGCCTTGCGCATTACCTTTGTAACATAGAATATATTTATTATATAAGTATATATAAGTATTATACTCACAAACACAAAGGTAAAATCACGCACGAAATTTAAAAAGTACATCCAAGGCCCATCCTACAAGGATCCGCTGGCCAGTAGAACCAGAATGGGATGATAAAAGTCCAAAATGAGTTGATGCGTTTAGAGGGTGTCACTCTTCTTTAGAGTTCTAAAGAAGAAGGGACACCATCGAAAAGCGTCAGTACATTTTGGACTTTTATCATCCCACTCTGGTTCTACTGACCAGCGGATCCTTGTAGGAAGGGCCTTGGATGGACTTTTTAAATGTCGTGCTTGATTTTACCATTGTGTTTGTGAGTATAAATAGTACTTCTATAATAAATATATTCTATGTTACAAAGGTAAGGTGCAAGGCTGTTGTGCCCTCTGTCCTTATTTCCTTTTAGAATATGCCTGGGTTCTCCCTGACCTTTTGAGAGTTGCCGCACAGCCGATGCAGTGGTGTGGTTTGTGAAGAGTCCCTCCACTTCTCAAGTCAAATCCACAGCAAACTTCTGAGCACAGGAGCATTTGTTTCTTGTACTATATACTGTAGATGAGGGATTACCCCACAGGGGTGTATGTGATGAAAGGGTCAGAGGAGAATGATATTTATCCCTGGTATTATGCCCTACCACAAGTGTGGTCCTCATTGGGCTGCATAAAGGCAATTTTATTTTGCTTAAGTCCTCCTATTGCTTGTACAATACCTGCAACCCCATGGTTCAGCCTTTTGAAGAGTAAAACAGGTGGTAAAGAGGAAATCTATCAACTCCCAAATCTGTCAACCAACCTCTGAAAAGCCATCCCACAAAGTGCTTTTCAAAGGGTCAGTAAGGGCCGTCGTACATCTGAACAAGCCCTTTTTCAATGAACAAAGTGTAAGGGTTGGACATGCCATTTTTGTAAACTGTGTGGCTGCCCAAGGGCCCTCTGGTACTCAGGGGTCCATTTTTTTATATTGGTCAGGTGGATGCAAGGACACCTCCCACCGCGACAAAGAATTTGATACTGCTCACTTCTATCTAGCTGTCACAGGTTTGAAACTGTACGAGTCTGTAAAAAAAAGTGTATAAATATTTTTGTTGCGCCAGCAGTTCAATAGTCGGCCCAAAAATTGGTCTTGCCCAGGGGCTTCTTGGCTACTCTGTCAGCTATTGCATAGTGAAATATAAGATATACAGCACTGAGCAGAAGTTTAAGTATGGAAGAGCCCTGGGGCCATCATAAAAAAAAATACAGAATTATGAGTTTGCAAAAAAAATTTTTTTTTTTTACAGAATTCTGAGTTTGAAACTCAGAATTTTGAGATTCAAAGTCAGAATTCTGAGATTCAAAGTCAGAATCCTGAGTTTAAAAAAAAAAAAAAAAATCTACAGAATTCTGAGATTAAAAGTCAAAATTCTGAGTTTCAAACTCAGAATTCTGTTTCAAAGTCAGAATTCTGAGTTTCAAAGTCAGAATTCTGAGTTTCAAAGTCAGAATTCTGAGTTTCAAAGTCAGAATTCTGAGTTTCAAAGTCAGAATTCTGAGTTTCAAAGTCAGAATTCTGAGTTTCAAAGTCAGAATTCTGAGTTTCAAAGTCAGAATTCTGAGTTTCAAAGTCAGAATTCTGAGTTTCAAAGTCAGAATTCTGAGTTTCAAAGTCAGAATTCTGAGTTTCAAAGTCAGAATTCTGAGATTAAAAGTCAGAATTCTGAGATTAAAAGTCAGAATTCTGAGATTAAAAGTCAGAATTCTGAGTTTCAATGTCAGAATTCTGAGTTTCAATGTCAGAATTCTGAGTTTCAATGTCAGAATTCTGAGTTTCAAAGTCAGAATTCTGAGTTTCAAAGTCAGAATTCTGAGTTTCAAAGTCAGAATTCTGAGTTTTAAAGTCAGAATTCTGAGTTTCAAAGTCAGAATTCTGAGTTTCAAAGTCAGAATTCTGAGTTTCAAAGTCAGAATTCTGAGTTTCAAAGTCAGAATTCTGAGTTTCAAAGTCAGAATTCTGAGTTTCAAAGTCAGAATTCTGAGATTCAAAGTCAGAATTCTGAGATTCAAAGTCAGAATTCTGAGTTTCAAAGTCAGAATTCTGAGTTTCAAAGTCAGAATTCTGAGTTTCAAAGTCAGAATTCTGAGTTTCAAAGTCAGAATTCTGAGTTTCAAAGTCAGAATTCTGAGTTTCAAAGTCAGAATTCTGAGTTTCAAAGTCAGAATTCTGAGTTTATAAATATAGTAGTCTTTATTAGGAAGATTTTAGGGCCAATGAGCAATAAGGTAGTAACACCCACAGATAATCATTCTGCAGACATACATGTCTTCTGCTCTGTATATGAATATGTCAATCTATCTTAGTTACAGCACACAGTATAAGGAAGCAGGCAGTGCTGGGTTCTCTGGTTCCTCTACTGTATTAATTAGTTCCTTGGTTTGCTGTCTTATCCTTCTTCTCTGTCATCTGCTCCAACATAAAGAGCCATGCTGAAAACGTGTGTATTGTGTGTGAGTGGGGGGGGACACACAGCTTCCATAGATAACAGAACACAATGACCAGCACACCTCTGCACTCCAACTTGTAGGACACATTGCACTATTGCCCCTACATGAGGGAATTGTGAATGGCTAGAAGGCAGCAGAAAAATGTGTGTCTATGTTCATAACAGATTAATCATAGCAATTAATTGTATGGGCTGATAAGGTGTTTCACACACAATTTATCTCATATCCAACATAAAAAGGATTAATAAAGTGTCCTTAAGTGATAGCTAGTGGCTAGAGTAACAGGCTTATAGTGTTTAAAGTTGTGGGTTCTAATCCAGTTCAGGGCATAATCTTTAGTAATATATTCATTTTATATTAAACATATTTTAAAATATATTTATATATATGTATTTTATTTATATATCCAAATTGATATCAAGGCATATTAACAAAGACATATTGATAAAATTGTTGTATATGCTGACTACTATAAATTAGAGAGTAGGGATTTTTTTTTTACAAATCTGTGTATATATTAGGATGATTTTGGTGACATGGGGCCAGTTCTCAATTTCAGGAGATTGTCCCTGGAAGCTGCATGATAACCATCATGTCTTATAACTCAGCCCTGAGCTCTGCACTATAATCTGTGTGTACTACAATGTACACGCCCATATCTCCCCTTCACTGATTGGCTGCACTTTATCCCCACTGACACCGATGCAGCGCCATTTTCCTCTTAGCTACACCATTGACACAGAAATTTTTTCCATCCAGTGACACCACCGATGCAGGGTCATTTTTCCCATCTAATGACACCACCGATGCAGGGTCATTTTTCCCATCCAGTGACACCACCGATGCAGGGTCATTTTTCCCATCCAGTGACACCACCGATGCAGGGTCATTTTTCCCATCTAATGACACCACCGATGCAGGGTCATTTTTCCCATCCAGTGACACCACCGATGCAGGGTCATTTTTCCCATCTAATGACACCACCGATGCAGGGTCATTTTTCCTATCCAATGACACCACCGATGCAGGGTCATTTTTCCTATCCAATGACACCACCGATGCAGGGTCATTTTTCCCATCCAGTGACACCACCGATGCAGGGTCATTTTTCCCATCCAGTGACACCACCGATGCAGGGTCATTTTTCCCATCTAAAGACACCACCGATGCAGGGTCATTTTTCCCATGTAATGACACCACCGATGCAGGGTCATTTTTCCTATGCAATGATATCACCGATGCAGGGTAATTTTTCCCATCCAGTGACACCACCGATGCAGGGTCATTTTTCCCATCTAATGACACCACCGATGCAGGGTCATTTTTCCTATCCAATGACACCACCGATGCAGGGTCATTTTTCCCATCTAATGACACCACCGATGCAGGGTCATTTTTCCCATCCAATGACATTTCGGCCACTAGCGGGGCGCTTTTACCCCCCCACACTAGTGGCCGAGAAAGGGTTAAAACCACCCGCAATGCACCGCAATAGTGGCGTTTTGCTGGCGGTATCCCAGCGCTTCCCCATTGATTTCAATGGGGAGCAGCGGTGGAGGAGCAGTAAGCACATCGCTCCAAAGAAGCTGCTGACAGGACTTTTTTTCCTGTCCTGCCAGCGCAGCGCTCCGGTGTGAAAGTCCTCGGGTAGAGTAATGTGAAGTCCTCGGGTAGATTCATTGCGGGCGGTTTTAACCCTTTCTCGGCCGCTAGCGGGGGGTAAAAGTGCCCCGCTAGCGGCCGAAATGCGCCGCTAATCCGACGGTAAAACGCTGATAAAAATAGCTGCGTTTTACCGCGGACGCTATAGGCAGCTCGGTGTGAAAGGGGTCTTAGAGTTTAAAACTGGAGCACACATAAGGGGCTAACAGTAGTGAAGAAGAAAAATGACCCTGCATCGGTGGTGTAATTGGATGGAAAAAAATGACCCTGCATCGGTGGTGTAATTGGATGGAAAAAAATGACCCTGCATCGGTGGTGTCATTGGATGAAAAAAAATGGCCCTGCATCGGTGGTGTCATTGGATAAAAAAAAATGGCCCTGCATCGGTGGTGTCATTGGATGGAAAAAAATCGCCCTGCATTGGTGGTGTCATTGGATGGAAAAAAATCGCCCTGCATCGGTGGTGTCATTGGATGGAAAAAAATTACCCTGCATCGGTGGTGTCACTAGATGGAAACAAAATGACCCTGCATCGGTAGTGTCATTGCATGGAAAAAAATGACCCTGCATCGGTGGTGTCACTAGATGGAAACAAAATGACCCTGCATCGGTAGTGTCATTGCATGGAAAAAAATGACCCTGCATCGGTGGTGTCACTGGATGGAAAAATGCCCCTGCATCGGTGGTTGAGTTATAAGACATGATGGTTATCATACAGCTTCCAGGGACAATCTCCTGAAATTGAGAACTGGCCCCATGTCACCAAAATCATCCTAATATATACACAGATTTGTTAAAAAAATCCCTACTCTCTAATTTATAGTAGTCAGCTTATACAACAATTTTATCGATATGTCTTTGTTAATATGCCTTGAAATCAATTTGGATATATCAATAAAATACAATTTAAGTTCTCAATAACTTATAGTTTAAAATAAGTTTAATATAAAATCAATATATTGAAAATATATATAATTAAAAAATGTGCTCTGAATTGGATAAGAACCAGAACTTTCAACACTATAAGCCTGGTACTCTACCCACTATACTATCACTTATGGGTTCTTTACTGTTGCTTTCTTAATGTTTAATATGTGGTTCATTATCTGTGAAACAACTATATTAATCCAGACGAGTGAATTATGATCGATTTGTTATGACCAGTCTCCTGAAATTGTGAACTGCCCCCCGGGGGAAACTGTAGATGACACCCTAATGATCCCATCTGATCACCCTAATAATATATACACAGTTTTTTCTTTGAAATCTCTACTCTCTAATTTATAGTAGGCAGCATATACTACAACTTTGTGTGCTCAATATATCAGTGTGTCTTTGTTAATATGCCTTGAAATCAATTTTGGATATATTGATAAAATACAATTTAAGCCCTCACTATCTCATATTTTAAAATATATATGTATAAAAAAATGCCCTCACCTGGACTAGAACCCACACCTTCACCAATATAAGTCTGCTGCTCTAACCACTACACTATCTCTCAGTAGTGGCTTATATCTGCTTTTGTATTTAATATGAGGTTAATTGTATGTGAAACATCTCTATTAGTCCAGACAAGTAATTGCTATGATCAATCCGTTATGAATATAGACGCACATTGTCCTGCTGCACACACAATTCCCTCATGTAGGGGCAAAAGTGCAATGTTTCCTACAAGTTGGGGTGCAGAGCTGTGCTGTGCTTGCCATTGTGTTCTGTTATCTATGGAAGCTGTGTCCCCCCCCACTCACACAATACACACGTTTTCAGCATGGCTCTTTATGTTGGAGCAGATGACAGAGAAGGATAAGACAGCAGAGGAACCAGAGAATCCAGCACTGCCTGCTTCCCTATACTGTGTGCTGTAACTAAGATAGATCTACATATCCATACACAGAGCAGAAGACATGTATGTCTGCAGAATGATGATCTGTGGGTGTTACTACATTATTGCTCATTGGTCCTAAAATCTTCCTATAGACTACTATATTTATAAACTCAGAATTCTGACTTTTAATCTCAGAATTCTGACTTTTAATCTCAGAATTCTGACTTTGAAACTCAGAATTCTGACTTTGAAACTCAGAATTCTGACTTTTAATCTCAGAATTCTGTCTTTGAAACTCAGAATTCTGACTTTGAAACTCAGAATTCTGTATTTTTTTTTTTAAACTTACAATTCTGAATTTCAATCTCAGAATTCTGAGTTTCAAAGTCAGAATTCAGTTTTTTTTTTTTATGATGGCCCCAGGGCTCTTCCATATTTAAGAGAGGTGAGAAGAAATGCTGTAATTTATAAATGCTTTCAAAAATATATATTTTATTTGTTTTGTTTTTTTTTTTATAAATTTACAAAATGCAAAGTGAATGAACAGAAAAAAAAATCTAAATCAAATCAATATTTGGTGTGATGGACCGTTGACGCGGTGGTCGGACAAGGAAACTTAATGCAGCAGATGAAAGACACATCATGTTTACTTTCCTTTGACACCGAAAGATGTCCAGCAGTGCCATCAGCACAAAACTGGCAGAAACCAGCGGGATCCAGGTACTGTACAGCCATCTACTATCTGGAAAAGTCTGGCCAGAAGTGGTTTTCAGGGAAGAAATGTGGCCAAAAAGCAATACCTCTGACACTGAATCAAGGCTAAGCGACTCAACTATGCACGAAAACATAGGAACTGGGGTGCGAAAAAATGGCAGCAGGTGCTTTGAACAGATGAGTCCAAATTTGAAATATCTGGCTGTGGCAGGAGGCAGTTTGTTAGCCGAAGGGCTGGAGATCGATACAATAATGAGTGCCTGCAGGCAGCAGTGAAGCAAGGTGGAGGTTCTTTGAAAGTTTGAGACTAATGGAGTTGGAGATTTGGTCAGGATCAATGGTGTCCTCAATGATGAGAAATACAGGCAGATACTTATCCATCATGCAATATAGGCCCCAAATTTATTCCGCAGCAGGACCACAACCCCAAACATACAGCAAATTACATTAAGAACTATCTTTTACATAAAGAAGAACAAGGAGTCCTGGAAGTGATGGTTTGGCATCCACAAAGGTCTGATCTCAGCATCAAGTCTGTCCGGGATTACATGAAGAAACAGAAGAATTTGAGGCAGCCTACATCCAAAGAAGATCTGTGGTTAGTTCTCCAACCTACCTGCTGAGCTCTTTCAAAAACTGTGTAAGTATCTAGAACAATTGCTGCTGTTTTGAGGGCAAAAGATGGTCACACCAAATATTGAATTGATTTGATTTGGGTTTCACTTCTGCTCATTTGCTTTCCATTTTGTTAATTGTTAAAAATAAACTAACACTTCTATTTCTGAAAGCATTCTTAATTTACAGCATTCTTTTATACCTGCCTAAAACTTTTGCACAAGACTATATATATATATATATATATATATATATATATATATGAGAGAGAGAGATATAAAATGCACTCTGGTTTTACCTTGATGTACTGTACTGTGGCTTGCAGTGATACCCTTGTTTTGTTGGTTTCTCTTTCAGGTTCTTTTAGAGCTGCTTCAGGCTGGAGGAGTAGTTCAGTTTGAGGAAAACAGACTGATCCAGCTAGCAGAACGAGCTCAGTTGTAAGATTATTCTCCATTTATTTATATGAATATTCTTAGTATGCTAATATTCCTTATATAGTTAGGTTAAATGTTTTATATTCAGATAGATTCCTCCTCAGTTAACCCACTTCAGATTTGTAAACTTGCCCACTTAGGTTATGCACATTTTACATAACCATATTTTTTACTGCAGTTCTGTTTCTCTTGACACTCTATAAGCACACTGCAACAACACAAGCAAAGGTTGAGAACTTACATATACAAGAAAAGCATATGTTAAAGGATTTAATCTCTGCTTGCACTATTTCTCCCATTATATTAAAGATTTTCTATGCATACAGAAATTGTGATCTGACCTCTAGGCAGGTGAAGTACTCTCGTAGTGCATCAAACACATTTCATTGCAGTGTAACCTGGTTAGATACCAATGCGTAAATACAAGCTTAGGAATTTTTTTCATGGACACTTGTGCTCTGAGGATTACTTTGTTCAGAAACCTAAAAGTGAAGATTAACACATAACAGAAGTAGTATTTGTGGCTCAGCTCCCATACAAACCGTAATGCTTTGATGGTCACAGAGGAAAGAGAACATAACATGCCACATTCATTATTATTGACGTTCCTGTGGTTACTATTCTCTAAAGAACCAACCAGTACAGCACATATGAAAAGCCAACATGTGCATGTGTACTAGATCCAAGACTTATTCCCTGGCTTAGATTCTGTTAAGCCATTCAGAACCACTTAGTAATATTTACGCTTAAACCTACATTTTAGGATGCGTGCACAAATGCAGTAGGGTAATATGATCAAACATTTACATAGGAACATGCATGTGGGTGAAAATAAACATAATGGGGTAATCAATTGATTCCCAGTTAGATTTTAAATGGACAAAATATGTTCATTACAATTTATCCACAAAAATATATACTATATATATATATATATATATATATATATATATATATATATATATATATAATTAAAATAACAGATGAAGTCCAGGGCAAAACATTTCACAATGTACTTATTTTATTCTTCTATGTGCAGCTATCAGATCTGTGAGTTTATGTACGAGAGGAAGCACCTATATGACAAAATTATAGACTGCTATTTACAAGACCCAATAAGAAAGGTATCACATACATTCTTTTCCTGACTGTTGATTACTTTTTGAATAATAGGCATTTTTCACACTCATTTAAAAGGTTTTCTATTAAAATCTGCTGAATCTGACCCCTCTATGTAGTAACAGAGAAAATAGATCCTTACCTGCTAATGAGAGTGGTTCTCCAGTCTGGGGGAAAAAATATGTTAGTCAGCAGCTACAAATCCTATAGCTGCTGACTTTTAATAACAGGACACTTACCTGTCCCTAGCCTTCGGGTTTCCAGCACCCACATCTTAACTGTGGGCAGCCGGCTGTGCTCTTTGCATCTTCACAGCCGGCTGCCCACTGCACATGCATGAACAGCGCCGTGCTGTGTGAATGGTCCAACGGTCTTCTGTGACGTTTCCCAGAAGGCTGCAGGGAGGGAGGGGGAGAGGAGAACTTTGCCTAGGCGAACCTTGGCACCCCAGATATTTTGGAACTACATTTCCCATGATGCTTAATTACAGTGCAAAGTGCTTGAGCATCATGGGAAATGTAGTTCTAAAACATCTGGGGTGCCAAGGTTCGCCATCACTGGCCTAGGCGATCTGAGCGGAAGCGGAAGTGGAAGCAGGTACCTGTCAAAACTAGGTATCTGCTCCCTCCCCCTCGTCCCAAAAAAATGACCTGGCCAATGTGGCACAGGAGGAGGGAGGTCTTAAAGCACAGCTTCCACTTTAATCTCAGGTTCTGGTACAGGCAAATTTCAGTATTCTGCCTTGCATGTCTTGTGAGAACAAGCAATGTGTAATGATGTCTGTGATAGTTTTTTTCTTTTCTTTTTTTGCTGAATTAATTTCCTAGTCTGCACAGGTATGCATTTGTTTCTGTAGTGCATTTATTATCCTGTTCAGACTATGGATCTGTTAGAATTCTCTTTGGAACTTGGAATTTACAGATGCTGGCTAATTTACAGATGCTGGCTAACAGTAATCCAATGTTTTCCTTCAAGAACAAGTCCTCCAAAGGTCTACTATTGATTACATTACTTATATTTCCCAGCATTTAAGGGCATATTTATAAAGATTCCAACAGCTTTCTTCCATTTTTCTTGGAAACATGAACAAATCCTTGGAGAAAGTTGTGGTAAAAACTATGTTATAAATAAATACATGCCGCAGCCCTTGCTGGCCCTCTGTGGTTTTTTGGACACTCGGTGAGAATGTTGCTTCCCCACCACCTGTTTTAACTCTGAAAATGCTGCCTTACCATGCTGCAACTGCAGGCATTGTCAGCAGTTGCTGGGTGGAAGCGGCATGGCCTCATTCACTTAAATGGGACACAATATGCGGCAGTGGTGCCCACTGAATGCGGCATGCCGCTTAGTTTTTTGCAGGGGCCACTAAGCAAAGTATTGCAACCAAAGTAAGTGTAGATCCCTGAGCAGCTGTATCTACTTCTTCAGGTGGACATTGGGGAGGGAGTAGACTGGAGTAGACGGTGACTGAACTTCCTGCTTTTACCACCTCTTTGCCACACATTTGAAAAAGCCCTTAGCTTTGCTTGTTAGCAAGGGACCTAATTTAACAACTGTTTCCAAAATCTAAATCAAACAACCTCTTTTTATACCTATGTTAGCAGGTTCACGTGAAAACCAACCACTACTATGAAGATGGCTCTGCATGTTTGGATGAACTTCAGTCTGTGAGATTATAGATATTAAAGTAGAACTAAAGGCAAAGCTTTTTTTTTTTTTTTTTTTTGGATAGGGCAATGGAGGGTTATAACCCTTCTCAGTATTTTTTTTCCCATAAGTGAGATTTCTCTACACTTCCTTCCATAGCCAAAACAGGAAGTGAGAGGAAATTCCTCCAAAAGGGGGAAATCCTGGGGTGTCACCAGAACTATTATTCCCATTGGAGGATTTCCCCTCTATTATGTCAACCCAAAACTTAAGATTTTTTCTTTTACTTTCAGTTTTGGTAACAATAGAGAGGGTGAATCTCCCTAACAGGGGCACAGACAGCAGTAAAAACTCACAGGTGTTCTAATCCCTCTCCACTTTATCCAAAACTATAAAAAAGAAAACGTTTTGCCTTTAGTTATGCTTTAATGTATACAGTATAAATAGCCAATCACCAAAATCTCATATAATCCCTAAAATGTTAATAATATTTCAAAAATCAATATTTTCAATATTAAGTCTGCAGCTTTAACTTAATAAGTGCTTAGCGATTCTACTATTAAAGTTGTTGTTTAGGCACTTCCTGTTACAGGATGATAACACTCCTTGTCCTTGTTTACCAATTTTGCTCCTGCATTGTCACCCTGTCGTACGGCTTCTAGTGGAAGCTACAAGTGGTTGTTTTGAGCACACAGTACACAAAAATGTAAAAATTAGGATAGGAAGTATCCACCAGGAGGCCACAGAACATCAGCAACAACGGATGAAAAAAAGGTGAAACAAGTATTTTATTAACCGGTTCCCGACCTGCGCATGCCGATGTACGTCGGCAGAATGGCATGGCTGGGCAAATGGGCATACCCGTATGTCCCTTTAAATTTGCCGCCATGCCATTGCACGCACACCGGACGGGAGCTCCGTGAGTCGGGTCGCGGGTCCCGTGGACTTGATTGCCGCGGGGATACCCCCGATCACCTCACGGAGGGGACGAACGGGAAGATGCTAATGTAAACAAGCATCTCCCAGTTCTGCCTAGTGACCGTGTCACTGATCTCTGCTCCCTGTGATCTGGAGCAGAGATCAGTGACATGTCACACGTAGCCACGCCCCCCCCACAGTTAGAAACACTCCCCAGGACATACTTAGCCCTTACACTGCCCCCTAGTGGTTAACCCCTTCACTGCCAGTGAAAAAACATTAATAATAAAAATGCCATAAAACTTTCCCCTATTTTGTAAACGTTATAACTTTTGCGCAAACCAATCAATAAACGCTTATTGCGATTTTTTTTTAACCAAAAATATGTAGAATACGTATCGGCCTAAACTGAGGGAAAAAAATGTTTTTTTAAATATTTTTTGGGGATATTTATTATAGCAAAAAGTAAAAAATAATGCGTTTTTTAAAAAATTGTCGCTAGTTTTTTGTTTATAGCGCAAAAAATAAAAACCACAGAGATGATCAAATACCATCAAAAGAAAGCTCTATTTGTGGGGAAAAAAGGACGTCAATTTTGTTTGGGAGCCACGTCGCACGACCGCGCAATTGTCAGCTAAAGCGACACAGTGCCGAATCGCAAAAAACGCTCTGGTCAGGAAGGGGGTAAATTCCTCTGGGGCTGAAGTGGTTAAAAGCATGGTAGTTGTATATTATACACACTACTCTACCAAAGTAGATCTCATTCAGTTATTGTTTACAACTACTTTAAAACATATATAGAAAATACTAAAGTAAGTACATTTTTAGCTATGCCATCAGTGTTGGCAGTCTTATAAATCTTAGTAGGACTACACTTGTAGAAGCATCTTAATAGTGGTCTCTGTTTTGCTCATGTGTATACACGTTTGCAGCTGAGATCTCGGTTTTTATTTATATTTTAAAACCGGAAAGTAGGTTTCTTCCACTAGCTTGCAAGCCTGTGCTAAGAAAATTTTGCTGCTTGTAAATTGGCAAGCTCTCTGACGCATTCTTTTTTTTTAATAAGTTATAGAGATTTTGTGCATTTTCCTAAGAAAAAATTAACTTTCCTTTCTTTGTGCCTATTTACAAAAATAATATTCCAGAAGTTAAAGCTGCAGAGTCAACATTTTCTTGGTGATTGTAAATAAAGCGGTATTAAACCACAAACCATAAATGTAATATATTGTGATCTGGTGGTGGCTGCATTAGTGTTCTTTTTTTAGGCTTTTTTCCCCCTCTGTTTTCCACTGATGATCTGGCCAGTAACACACCTCCTGTATTAGAGTGCACCCATTCTGGATGACGGAGCACAGGGGGCACAGCAGACAGCAGCATTGTCAGTCTGGGGGGGAGGAGTAGTGTTAGATGAACTAGCAGATTTAGACACACTAACAAATTGAAATCAAATGCCAGCTCACAGTGCAGTTACACAAGCAGTTACGGTAACAATGTTTATTCCTTTTGAGATAAAGGTTTTACAGAAATAAATAAAAGTTGATCATTGTAAGCAAACCTGTCAGTGTTAAATGATTTGTCTCAACACTCTTTAACTGATACATTTGCAGGAGAGCTTGTTCTGTTGAAAAACAACAGACTTACTGGCCAGATCACTAGGTGAAAATAAAAGATAGAACCCCTAAAAAAATTGGTAAGCTGCAATATGTTTGCTTTTCGGTTTAATACCTGGACTGGATGTTTTTTTGGTCTTCCATCAAAAGCTCTAAGTTGCCTTGTTTTTTCCAAATCTTCTAAGTGAAATTAGTTTCATGATACATTAAAATATGTTCTGCCTTTTTTTTAATTATGTTTTTACTTTCAACAAGAAAGGTTTTATTATCATAACAGTCTGGCCTGGAAACCTATGGCTATGGCACACCTTGGAAATGAACTTTTTGCTTAGAACTGTTGCTGTTATGCTTCAAGATACAATGGGCTCCATCTTGTTGAAACTGGAAAACCCCTTTAAATTTATATCTGTAATTATTTTTGTGTATGCCACCTAACTATTTCCTTTTGTATATTACCTTTTTTTTTTTTTTTTTTTTTGTTATAGCACGAAATCTTTAATTATATTCACAACATTCTTTCAATCCCGGGCTACAGTCCTGAGGAAAAACAGGCAACATGGGATAAAGTTATGAAACATATGGAGGTATGATGTATAAATAGTCTGTTTCTATGGGGAAGGGTGTGAAGTTAATCAAATTACTATGTGAAAATAGATCTTGTGATTTATAGTTGAAGTAGAATGAAATACAAAGCCTAAAAGCGAAGTATGGGAATTAAAAAATAAAAATAAACATTCATACTCGCCTAGATGGATGCAGCCTTCGGTCCACCGCTGCCTCTAATGTCTAGTACACACGATGAGAAAATTGGACAAAAAATACCGCTTTTAGAGCGATCGTATGATAATCTGATCGTTGGTACACCGCTTTCGAGAGCCGATCAAGACTGCACATGATTGGAAACGAAAGAATACAATACATTAAATAATTGTGGGAAGTTGTATTCTGTTTTATGAGAATGTTTGTAACTCTAGTAACCTATTTGTTTTCGATGTGGGACTAGCATACAAAAAAAACGGACAATCATTCCTCTGATATTCTCATCATATTCACCAGGCTTAAGACTCAGCTGAACAGGGAGCGGCTTGCTGAAAGACGGAGCCAGCTTCCAGTCCAAGCCACTGGGTGGATCCCAATATTAGTCGGGATCTTTCCAGTGCTTGGCTGAGAGACGTCAGTCGACTGCATGATCAATCTGACTAAATCTAAAACTGCTCCCACTCCCTTTCTAATCCTATTATAACTATCCAGTAAAAGAAAACATTTATACTTACCTATTCTGAGGGCGCTACATGATCGGCTTCCAGTAGTCGGCTGGGGACGAGGAGCGACAGCCGACAACGGATGCCCCTTGTTAAGTCTATGGGTGATGTCACCTCACAGGCATTGAAGCCGTTGTTGGTGATCTCCCCTTTCCTGTGAAGCCAGCCGCTGGGGAGATCATGTGACTGGACCGAAGCACCCTCAGAATAGGTAAGTATATGTATTTACCTTTTACAGGGTAGTTAGAATAGGATTTAGAAAGGGTTTGGGAGCAGTTTTAGATCAATCCTGGACTTCCACTTTAAATATGCATATTCAAGCTCCTTATACCAGGCATTTGTTTGTGCCGAAATGAACAGAAATGAAGATGTTTAAAAAAATCAATTACTTTGCTGATGGTCATGTCATACTTAAAGGGTAACTCCACTTTCATGGGAAATAAAATAGCAAGTATAGCATACACAATTGCTAGACAAGCCATATTGTAATTGGATGTTCCTAAAAATTACCTTTCCTTTTCAATCTGCAGCCTCTATATTTTTCTGTAAAATTCATTGCAATATGGCAACCTGGAGGTCTTCTGTCCAAAGTTAGTGTACGGAACACCCCCAGATTGCTTGTGTGACTGGCTCACTGATTTTCCTAGTGGTCTGTACTAATATACAAGTCCGACTCTAGGCATTCTTTGCAGCAAAAAAAAAAAGGGTTAATTCCTTCTAAAGGAATTCAGGACCTGCAGTTTTCCTCATTAGGACAATGCAAGTGCATCAGCTGATCAATAATGAAAATATCACTCTCGTACACAATCGGTATCTAGAAGACATAAGAGTACAAACAGTTATTCCTTCAGAGTAGAAACAGGTAGGACTCTACAACAAAGTTTGTTAAAATCCCTGCAATGTACATTTATCATCCAGAGGAGGTTGTTTGGTTTTTCCTCATAAGTGGAATTACTCTTTAACCACTTAAGGACTGCCCACCGCATATATACTGCGGCAGGGCGGCCCTATTGCGCAAAACGACGTACCTGTATGTCGTTTCGTGCACGAGTCACTGTGGGCCTGCTTTCTGCTGAAAACGGGTCACAGGAGTGCAGAATGAACTGCACTCCTGTAATCCACACAAGTACAGCCAAATGAGCACGCTAAAAGATCTCAAAAAGAAAACATAATGCAACGATCTTAGGAAATTCAAGAATAAATGAGAAACAAAGTAATTGACGTATCAGTCTGGAAAGGATTATAAAGCCAATTTCTATGGCTTTGGGACCCCAGCTAGCCACGGTGAGAGCCATTATCCACAAATGGAGAAAATTTGGAACAGTGGTGCACCTTCGCAGGAGTGGCCGGCCTACCAAAATTACTCCAAGAGCATGATGACTTCTCATCCAGGAGGTCATAAAAGAACCCAGAACAACATCTAAAGAACTGCAGGCCTCACTCTCCTCAGTTAAGGTCAGTATTCACAATTCAATGGTAAGAAAGAGACTGGACAAAAATAGCATCCATGGGAGAGTTCAAAGGCAAAAGCCACTGCTAACCAAAGAACACAAAGACTTGTCTCACATTTGCCAAAAAACATCTTGATTATGTCCAAGACCTTTGGGCAAATATTCTGTGCACTGATGAGACAAAAGTTTTGGAACTTTTAGGAAGGTGTGCATCCCGTTACATCTGGCATAAAACTAACACAGCATTTCCAACATCATACCAACAGTCAAACATGGGGGTGGTATTGTGATACCTGGGACTGCTTTAGGACCTGGACAACTTGCCATATTTGATGGAACCATAAATTCTGCACTCTACCAGAAAATCCTGAAGGAGTATATCCTGCCATCAGTTTGTGGCCTCAACCTAAAGCATACATGGGTCATCCAGCTGGACAATGATTCAAAACACACCAGCCACCTTTGAATGGCTAAAAAACAAAACAAAATAAAGGTTTTGGAGTGGCCTAGTCAACGTTCGGATTTAAAAGAGAAGTAAAGGAATTTTTTTTTTTTTTAGATTCATACTTGCCTAGGTGGATGCAGCAACGGTCCGGTGATGCATCTTTCCCCTGGCGCCTCTGCACTGAAAACTGAGCGATCGAACACCACTCTCTGCTCATCTCCCGCCACGCTCATTGGAGCGATGATCTGTGGAGGGAGCGGTGCGGCCGTCTCAGCTTCTCAGCGGCTCGCTGAGACGGGTGTCAGTCCAGGCACCTGGTGGATCTAGACTTCCATTGTCGGGATGATGCGGTGCCTGGACTGACATTGCTGATGTCAGCAGAGAGCGGATTTCAGCTGAAAACGGGTCAATGGAGTGCAAAACGAATTGCACTCCTGTGACCCATAGGAGAAGTACAGCCAAACGAGCTTTGAGTGGACTTCTCCTTTTAAATCCAATTGAGATGCTGTGGCATGACCTTAACCACTTCCCGCCGCCATATAGCAGAATGACGGCTGGAAAGAGATTGCATTATCCTGACTGGGAGTCATATGATATCCAGCAGGATAGGCCGCTAGAGCGCGCAGTGCGGCAATCGTTGGTGAGGTGTGTCAGTCAGTCACTGTAATGAGCCCATGACGTAGGCTAATTACCATGTGATCAGCTGTGTCCAATCACAGCTCATCCTATGTATCCATTGTAGCTCTGGCTGTATATTTAGGGTTGTTGTCCTGCTAGAAGGTGAACCTCCACCCCAGTCTCAGGTCTTTTCCAGACTCTAACAGGTTTTCTTCTAAGATTGCCCTGTATTTGGCTCTACCCATCTTCCCAACAACTCTGACCAGCTTCCCTGTCCCTGCTGAAGAAAAACATCCCCACAAAATGCCACCACCATTCACTGTTTAGGGTGATGTGCAATGTTAGTTTTCTGCCACACATAGCATTTTGCTTTTAGGCCAAAATGTTCAATTTTGGTCTCATCTGACCAGAGCACCTTCTTCCACATGTTTGCTGTGTCCCCCACATGGCTTCTCGCAAACTGCAAATGGGACTTCTTATGCCTTTCTTTCAACAATGGCTTCCTTCTTGCCACTCTTCCATAAACGCCAGATTTGTGAAGTGCGTGACTAATAGTTGTCCTGTGGACAGACTCTCCCACCTGAGCTGTGGATCTCCTCCAGAGTTACCATGGGCCTCTTAGCTGCTTCTCTGATTAATACTCTCCTTGCCCGGCCTGTCCATTTAGCTGGACAGCCATGTCTTGGTAGGTTTGCAGTTGTGCTGTACTCTTTCCATTTTCGGATGATGGATTGAACAGTGCTCAGTGAGTTGTTCAAAGCTGGAGATATTTTTTTATAACCTAACCCTGCTTTAAACTTCTCCACAACTTTATCCCTGATCTGTCTGGTGTGTTGTTTGGCCTTCATGATGCTGTTTGTTCACTAAGGTTCTCTAACAAACCTCTGAGGGCTTCACAGAACAGCTGTATTTATACTGAGATTCAGTACACACAGGTGGACTCCATTTACTAATTAGGTTACTTCTGAAGGCAATTGGTTCCACTAGATTTTAGTGAGGGGGTTACATAGTTACATAGTAGGTGAGGTTGAAAAAAGACACAAGTTCATCAAGTCCAACTTATGTGTGTGATTATATGTCAGTATTACATTGTATATCCCTGTATGTTTCAGTCGTTCAGTTACTTATCTAATAGTTTTTTTAATTGATGCCCCGCGCTGAAACCACCGCCTGTGAAAGGGAATTCCACATCCTTGCCGCCCTTACAGTAAAGAACCCTCTACGCAGTTTGTCTTCTAATTTTAATGAGTGGCCACATGTCTTATTAAACTCCCTTCCGTGAAAAAGTTTTATCCCTATTGTGGGGTCACCAGTATGGTATTTGTAAATTGAAATCATATCCCCTCTCAAGCGTCTCTTCTCCAGAGAGAATAAGTTCAGTGCTCGCAACCTTTCCTCATAACTACTATCCTCCAGACCCTTTATTAGCTTTGTTGGCCTTCTCTTTACTTGCTCCATTTCCAGCACATCTGTCAGAAACCATGAAGCAGACCGAGACAGAAGTACAGTTAATCACACTTGTTTAATAATAATAAAAAGGTAAACAGAGTAAGCGTGGTCAATACATAGCCAGAGTTCAGTAACCAGATCGGGTATTTAGCTAATGTCAGAGAGCCAGAGATCAACGTATTAGTACAGCAAGCAGGATTAGGAGCCAGAAGGGACGTCAGCCGAGCAAGTCTTCAACAGGAACGCAGGAGAAAAGTTTCTGAGATGTGACCAGAGGCGGAGGCAAAGATGAAGCGAGCTGGATGCCGTTAAGTAGGCAGGACTGATGAGCAGATCAACAACAGCTGAGTCACTGTGGAGAGAAAGGAGCTGGCAATTAGCTGACAGCTGAGCGGCCAACTCAGAGAAGGAAGGGCTGAGCCCAGCCCTGACAGTACCCCCTCCTCAACGACCCCTCCCCCTCGGAGGACCCCCGGGCTTGAGGGGAAAACATCTATGGAAATCACGGAGGAGGACAGGGGCATGTACGTCCGAGGATGAGACCCAAGAGCGTTCCTCCGGACCGTACCCCTTCCAATGCACCAGGTACTGTATGTGCCCACGGAACCTACGGGAGTCAACAATGGATTGTACTTCATACTCCTCATGGTTCTCAACCTGTATAGGGTGAGGACGTGGCACCGAGGTGGTAAAGCGGTTGCAGACCAAAGGTTTCAATAAGGAATCATGAAACACATTAGAGATGCACATACTAGGAGGAAGGTCCATTGCGTAAGCCACTGGGTTAATCCTGCGAAGGATACGGAAAGGCCCAATAAACTGAGGTGCGAACTTCAAAGAAGGAACACGAAGTCGGAGGTTGCAAGACTACAGCCAAACTCTGTCCCCAACCTGGTAGGAAGGCACAGGCAGGCGTCTGCGGTCAGCATGGAGTCTGTACCTATCGTTAGCATGTCGCAAAGCCCAAGTGGAATGAAGACAACGGAGATGCTCCTCTAACGCAGGAATACTCTGCGGAACAAACGAGGCAGGCAACACGGAAGGTTGGAAACCATAGTACACCATAAACTGGGACAAACGGGAAGCTGAATTCAAGGCACTATTGTGAGCAAACTCCGCCCACGGTAAGAGGTCTGACCAGTTGTTATGACGGTCAGAAATATAGCAACATAGGAATTACTCCAAGGACTGATTGGCTCGTTCTGTGGCCCCATTAGACTACGGGTGATATGCAGAGGAGAAAGCAAGCTCAATAGCCAACTGTGCACAAAAGGCTTGCCAGAACTGGGACACAAACTGACTACCCCTGTCTGAGACAATCTTCTTGGGTAGCCCATGTAAGCGGAAGATCTCCCAAGCAAAAATAGAAGCCAGTTCCTTAGAAGTAGGCAACTTCTTGAGTGGAATACAATGCAACATTTTCGAGAACCGGTCAACCACCAAGAGGATAACTGTGTTGCCCTGGGAGTTGGGTAACTTCATAATGAAATCCATAGACAGGTGGGTCCAGGGCCTCTCTCCATTGGGTATGGGTTGTAGGAGGCCCACTGGAAGGTGTCGTGGAGTCTTACTCTGAGCACACACGGAATAGGCAGCTACGAAGGCACGTAGACTAGGTCACCATAATTGCTGGGAAATGGCCCAAAAGAGTTGATTCTTTCCAGGGTGGCCAGCAGCCTTGGGAGAATGGTAAGTCTGGAGCACGGCAGTATGGAGACTCTCGGGAACAACGCAGCGGTCACAAGGTTTCTCGGGAGGAGCATCGACCTGAGCAGCAAGAATTTTTGTCACCCAAAGAAGTAAGACTGGTGCGAACCGTAGCCAGAATACAATCTAGAGGAATCACAGGAACCGACTCAATCTTGGAAGTGGAAGAAAATTGTTGTGACAAGGCGTCAGCCCTTACATTCTTAGTACCGGGTAAGAAAGAGACAATGTAATTAAAACTCGACAAGAAAAGAGCCCATCGCGCCCTTCTGGGAGAGAGGCGCTTAGCCTCAGACAAGAATGTGAGATTCTTATGGTCAGTAAGAATGAGAACCGGCACAGTGGTACTTTCAAGGAGATGTCTCCATTCTTTCAGGGCTAAAATGATCTCTAACAGCTCTCTGTCACCAATCTCATAATTGCACTCCGCTGGTGACAATTTCTTGGAAAAGTAGCCACACGGATGCATAGCGCACTCAGAGTTAAGATGTTGAGACAGAAAGGAGCCAACTCCAGTCTCTGAAGCATCAACTTCTAGTATGAAAGGCAACATAGGATCAGGGTGTGTCAACACAGGAGCAGAAACAAAGGCAACCTTGACTCTCAAAGGCCTTAATGGACTCCGGAGACCAACTCTGTGGGTTGCCATCTTTCCTGGTCATATCAGTCAGGGGCTTGAACAGAGACAAGAAGTTACGAATAAACTTCCTATAATAGTTGGCAAAGCCAAGAAAATGCTGCAGAGGACGTAAACCCACGGGTCGGGGCCACTGTAGGACCGCTGAAAGTTTCTCTGGGTCCATCGCAAAACCAGCAGTGGAAATGACATAGCCCAGGAATTTCACCTGTTCACAATGGAATTCGCACTTTTCCAATTCATAATAGAGATTGTTCTCTCGTAGTCTCTGAACTGAGACAGAAGTACAGTTAATTACACTTGTTTAATAATAATAAAAATGTAAACAGGGTAAGCGTGGTCAATACATAGCCAGAGTTCAGTAACCAGATCAGGTAGTCAGCCAATGCCAATGTCAGAGAGCCAGAGATCAACGTAGTAGTACAGCAAGCAGGATCAGGAGCCAGAAGGGACGTCAGCCAAGCAAGTCTTCAACAGGATTGCAGGAGAAAAGTCTCTGAGATGTGACCAAAGGCGAAGGCAGAGATGAAGTGAGCTGGACGGCTTTAAGTAGGCAAGACTGACGAGCAGATCAACAACAGCTGAGTCTCTGAGTCAGAGAAAGGAGCTGGCAATTAGCCGACAGCTCAGAGAAGGAAGGGCTGAGCCCAGCCCTGACAACATCCTTCCTGAGGACTGGTGCCCAGAACTGGATAGCATACTCCAGGTGAGGCCGGACCAAAGTCTTGTAGAGTGGGAGAATTATCACTTCATCCCTGGAGTTAATCCCCTTTTAAATGCATGCCAATATTCTGTTTGCATTGTTAGCAGCAGCTTGGTATTACATGCCATTGCTGAGCCTATCATCTACTAGGACCCCCAGGTCCTTTTCCATCCTAGATTCCCAAAGAGGTTCATCCCATAAAAAGTAGATTGCATTCATATTTTGCCACCCAAATTCATTATTTTACATTTTTCTACATTGCCTCCTTCCCGTCGACCGTGGGCACATATGTGGCCTCGGCTCTCAGGGGGTTATACCGGGATGATGACGTTTTTTAGACCGGGCGGTCAGCTCTTCAGGAATAACAACCGATGTGGCTTTGAGCGAGAGGGGACGTCCCCCCCCTTCCGCCGCTCTTCCCGGGCCTCCCATGCCACTGGGAGACCCGAGACATGATACGGCACTTCCGCCGGATAGAGTAAGGTTGGAACGAAGCCGGAAATGGCTTCTTCCAGTCGTCTTTCTGTAAACATGGAAGCGACGTCACATTGTCACTTCCGGTTTACTCGGCTGCCAATGGCGCCATTTTTTAAAAAACGACAGTATTCAGAATTGTTGTTTTTGGCGATCTGAATACTTTGAAGTGCAAAGGAGGGATTTGGGGTATTTTAGACCCCCGATCCCTCCATAAAGAGTACCTGTCACCACTTATTACTGTCACAAGGGATGTATACATTCCTTGTGACAGCAATAAAAGTGATCAAATTCTTTTTTTTAGAAGTGACAATGTAAAAAAATAAATAAGAAAGAAAAAAAAATAGTTTTTTAAAACGCCCCCGTGAGCTCGTGCAGCAAAGAAAACGCCCATGTAAGTCACGCCCGCCTATGTAAACGGTGTTCAAATCACACATGTGAGGTATCGCCACGATCGGCAGAGTGAGAGCAATAATTCTAGCACTAGACCTCCTCTGTAACTCTAACCTGGTAACCGTTATTTTTTTTAAAACACCGCCTATGGAGATTTTTAGGTACTGAAGTTTGTCGCCATTCCACGAGTGTGCGCAATTTCAAAGCATGACATGTTTGATATCTATTTACTCGGCATAACATCCTCTTTCACATATATATATTGTTTGGGGGTTCTAAGTAATTTTCTAGCTAAAAATACAGATTTTAACTTGCAAGCAACAAATGTCAGAAATAGGCTTAGTCATGAAAGTCATTTGCCATGTCGTTGCCCACCCCATTAATTTGTTCAGATCTTCTTGCAAGATTTCCACATCCTGCTGAGAAGTTATTGCCCTGCTTAGCTTAGTGTCGTCCACAAATACAGAGATTAAACAGTTTTACCCCATCCTCCAGGTCGTTTATGAACAAATTAAACAGGATTGGTCTCAAACCAGAACCCTGGGGGACCCCACTTCCCACCCCTTACCATTCCGAGTATTCCCCATTTATCACCACCTTCTGAACTCACCCTTGTAGCCAGTTTTTCAATCCATGTACTTACTCTATGGTCCATGCCAACTGACCTTACTTTGTACAGTCAACGTTTATGGGGAACTGTGTCAAATGCTTTTGCAAAATCCAGATACACCACGTTTACAGGCCTTCCTTTATCTAGCTGGCAGCTCACCTCCTCAAAGAAGGTTAATAGACTGGTTTAGCAAGAACGATTCTCCATGAATCCATGCTGATTACTGTTAATGATACCGTTTTAATTATTAAAATTATGTATATAGTCCCTTATCATATCCTCCAAGATCTTGTATACTATTAATGTTAGGCTAACTGGTCTGTAATTCCCAGGGATGTATTTTGGCCCTTTTTTAAATATTGGTGCTACATTGGCTTTTCTCCAATAAGCTGGTACAATTCCAGTCAGTAGACTGTCAGTAAAAATTAGGAACAATGGTCTGGCAATTACTTGACTGAGTTCCCTAAGTACAATCGGGTGCATCCCATCTGGTCCCGGTGATTTATTTATTAATTAATTTATTAAGTTTCCCAAGTCTGTTTCTAACTCTGTCCTCTGTTAGCCATGAGGTTGCTTCCTGTGATGTGTCATGAGGACAAACACTACCGTTTTGGTTACTGAAGCCCCCGATTCCCTCGTGAAGACTGAGGAGAACAATAAATTCAGTACCTTCGCCATCTCCTCATCCTTTGTAACCAGATGTCCTTCCTCATTCTTTATGGGGCCAATATGGTCTGTCCTCCCTTTTTTAACTGTTTATATACTTAAAGAATTTCTTGGGATTTTTTTTTTGCTCTCCTCCGCAATGTGTCTTTCGTGTTCTATCTTAGCCGCCCTAATTGCACCCTTACATATCTTGTTGCATTCTTTGTAAAGTCTGAATGCTGATAATGATCCCTCAGCCTTGTATTTTTTGAAGGCCTTCTCCTTTGCTTTTATATTTATTTTTACATTGGAGTTAAGCCATCCCAGGACTTTTGTTCGCTCTTTTTAAATTTATTTCCCAATGGGATGCATTGGCTAATGCCCTTATTTAAAGCAAACCCATCTTTCCTCCGTGTTCTTTGTTTCTAAGATTTTATCCCAATTTATATCTTCTAGCAAGGTTTGTAGTTTAGGGAAGTTGGCTCTTTGGAAATTCAGTGTCTATGTGTCACCCTTGTGTTTCCAATTTTTTGATTTATACTGAAGCCAATTGACCTTTGATCGCTGTTTCCTAAATTGCCCTATATTTCCACATCCGTGATCAGGTCTGTATTGTTGGTAATCAGTAAATTTAGTAATGCCTTGTTTCTAGTTGGTGCATCTACCATCTGACCCATGAAATTGTCCTGCAAGACATTTAGGAACTGGCGAGCCTTAGACTAATGTGTGGTTCCCTCCTCCCAGGCTATGTCTGGATAATTAAAATCCCCCATTATGATAACAATTCCCATCCTTGCTGCTAATCCAAATTGTGATAGGAGGTCCATCTCCCCCTCCTCCCTCAGGTTAGGGGGCCTATAGCATACTCCCAGTATTATTTTCCCCTTAGCTTCATCCCTTTGGAGCTCTACCCATAAGGATTCCACCTCCTCCCTAGCTCCCTTATTGATGTCATCTCTCACATTCACTTGTACATTATTCTTGATATATAGGCATACCCCTCTCCCTTTTTTTACTCCCTCTATCCCTGCGATAAAGGGAATACCCTTGAATGGTTGCCAGCCAATCATGAGAACTGTTGAATTAGTCTCTGAAATTCCCACGAAATCTAAATCCTCCTCGTTCAACAGTATCTCTAGTTCACCCATCTTGTCCGCCAGGCTCCTTGCATTGGTGAACATGCCATGTAGTTTAGACTGGTCGCATACTATCCTCTTATTGGGTGTTCTGAGATTGCAAATAGGACTTGTTACTATACTTAACTCGGGTTTATGTGCTTTAGTCAACCTACCACTAATGCCCCCAATACTACCCTCTAGAATATGTTCATTTCTGACTATCTCTACCTCTGGACCCTCCCCCCCGTCACCTAATTTAAAAACCCCTCTAACTTTTTGGCCATCTTTACTCCCAGCAGATCTGCACCCTCCTCATTTAGGTGCAGTCCGTCCCTTCTATAGAACTGGTGACCGACTGAGAAGTTGGCCCAGTTCTCCAGGAACCCAAACCCCTCCTTACTACACCAGCTCCTCAGCCACTTGTTTACTTCCCTAATCTCCCTTTGCCTTTCTGGTGTGACTTGAGGTACCGGTAGTATTCCAGAGAATACTACCTTGGATGTCCTTTTCCTCAATTTAGCTCCTAAGTCCCTAAAATCGTTCTTTAAGACACTCCAGGACACTCCATCTGCCTCGGACTTTGTCATTGGTGCCAACGTGCACCAAGACAGCTGGGTCTTCCCCAGCCCCTAGTAATCTGTCCACCAGATCCGTGATTAGCGGAACCCGAGCACCCGGTAGACAGCATACAGTTCGGCACTTCAGGTCTTTGTCACAGATTGCCCTCTCTGTCCTTCTAAGAATTGAGTCCCTTACCACCAGAACCTGTCTATCCTTTCCCTTTGCTTCCCCCCCACTCTCACTGGAGGAGTTCTTCCTCTGGTGGCTAGGAGAGTCCCTCAGCTCCAGCAGTGCTGGCCCTGACCTGTTTCACCAATGTCACTCAATGGAGCGTACTTATTGGGATGCTCCAGCCCAGGATTAGCCTCCCTGGCACTTCCCCCTCTATCTTCACCAACTGTCACCCATCTACTCGTTTCTAATGCCTGCACCTCTTTGTCTCCACCTGCCCTTTTGCTGGCCCCTGACAGGTGCGTTCCCAGCTCTCCTTTAGTATGGAGGGTCTTCTCAGTGCTGACAGCTGCTTCCCTAGATTCAGAACCTGGGCTTCCAGGGAAACAATGTGCTTACATTTTGCACTGCAGTGTTCGCCCTCAATCAGATGATCAAGGAACGCATACATGCCGCAAGATGTACACCGATGTACAACGCATCTCCACACCCGCCGGGCATCGTACTTACTAATTTAATGAGAATTGGGGATTATACCCTGTCTAAATTACCTAACAACTAGCTTCCTGATACTAATACTCAACTATACAACACACAGTTACTCAACAAGACAATACACAGGTACTCGCCGCCCACGTGCACTTGCAGACCACGTGCAATCGCACTCGGGTATCAGAGCAAAGGGGGCTGACGATAAATGCATGCCACATGTCAGATATTTATTTGTAAAACCATTTGAAAACCATTTATCATTTTTATTCCACTTCATAATTATGTCCCACTTTTGTGTTGGTCTATCACATAAAATCCCAATAAAATACATTTACGTTTTTGGTTGTAACATGACAAAATGTGGAAAATTTCAAGGGGTGTGAATACTTTTTCAAGGCACTGTATATAGGCCCAAACATGGACCTATATGGTCTGATTTTCTCTAGCTTTCTACTTACCTATAGAACACGGATGGTGGCCTAGGGCAGTGATGGAGAACCTTGGCCCCCCAGATGTTTTGGAACTACATTTCCCATGATGTTCAACTACACTGCAGAGTGTATGAGCATCATGGGAAATGTAGTTCCAAAACATCTGGGGGGCCAAGGTTCGCCATGACTGGCCTAGGATGTCACATTTTACATTTATATCTGCAAAGAAGAGTGGGCCAAAATTTCTCATCAGCAATGTGAAAGACTCATTGCCAGTTATCGCAAACACTTAATTGCAATTGTTGCCGCTAAGGCTGGCACAACCAGGTATTAGGTTTAGGGGGCAATTACCTTTTCACATAGGGCCAGGCGGGTTTTGACGGCTTTTTTTCCCTTAATAAATGAAATCATCATTTAAAAACTGCATTTTGTATTTACTCTGGTTATCTCAGGTTATCTTTGTGTAATATTTAAATTTGTTTGATTATCTGAATCATTTAAGTGTGGCAAATATGCAAGAAAATGAAAAAAATCAGGAAGTGGCAAATACTTTTTCACAGCACTGTAGGCTGTAGATAGTTTTTCTTGTTTTATTAGACATTAGTCTGTATTTTGTTGTTACATAACTTTTCATTATGTGTTTACTTTCTTTGGCATCTAGGAGCTGGTAGCACTAAGTCCAAGTAAAGCAGCTGACCTGGTGTGCACTCACTTTGGTGAGCAGCTAAGTGAGGTTCTTGAAAAGCTCCAGGTAATATATTTATCAACAAGAGTGTTTCATTCCCACCAATATTTGAGCTACGTTTTATATATATATATATATATATATATATATATATATATATATATATATATATATATATAATTCTTTGAAATATTGGATTCTTTTTTGTTCCTGTGTTCCTGTTATTAGAATCATTCTTATATTAAAGTATACAATCTAATTGAAATGTATAGTATTCTTAATTATGAAGAAGCAATTTATAATATTTTGCATCTGCAAATAAGGTAACTGTCAGAAACCATGAATCAGACCAAGACAGAAGTACAGTTAAATCACATTTGTTTAATAATAATAATAATAAAAAAAGGTAAACAGCGTAAACGTAGTCATAACATAGCCAGAGTTCAGGAACCGGAACGGATAGTCAGACAAGCCAAAACGTCAGGGAGACAGAGATGAGCGTAGTAGAACAGCAAGTAGGATCTGGAGCCAGAAGGAATGTCAGCCAAGCAAGCCTTTAACAGGAACACAGGAGAGCGTCTCTAGAGATGTGACCAAGACGAAGGCAGAGATCATCTGGGCTGGACGGCTTATATAGGCAGCACTGACGAGCAGGATATCATCAACAGGTGAGTCACTGTGGAGAGATAGAGCTGGCAATTAGCTGACAGCTGAGCAGCCAGATTAGAGAAGGAAGGGCTAAACTCAGACCTGACAGTAACAAAATTACATATCAAGTGAACTCATTATTGTATGAATTCAAAGTACATCTTCAATTGATTGAATGGTCTACACAGAGCCCTGACCTCAGCCCTATTGAAAGTTTGCAGGATGAAGCAACCCAAGCCTTCTCAGCATGAGTACTGGACCTAATGAATACTCTTTTGGCTGAATGTGCACAAATTTCCCCATAAACACTCCAAAATCTTGTGGAAATATGGGCACACAGGAGAGGGGAGGGGATTAACTTCATATAAGTTAAATTGACTTTGGAATGAGGTGTCCAACAAACTCATACATAGGTGTGATAGTCATGTGTCCCCAGACTTATGTCTATATAGTGTATTCGTATATTAGTGTATAGACATATAAAGTGAGCACTTTAAAGTGGTTCTAAGGGTGCAAGGTTTCTTACCTTCTACCTATGCATTAAGGTAAAACAGCCTTCTCTGTGCAGCTGCCGCTTAGTTCCAGTGAAGGGAACTCTTAAGGCGTCAGCATACCAAGACATTTTCATGCTCTCAACTTTGTGGGAACAGTTTGGGGATGGCCTCTTCCTGTTCCAACATGTCTGCGCACCAGTGCACAAAGCAAGGTCCATAAAGACATGGATGAGCAAGTTTGGGGTGGAGGAACTTGACTGGCCTGCAAAGAGTCCTGACCTCAACCCAATAGAACACCTTTGGAATGAATTAGAGCGGACACTGCGAGCCAGGCCTTCTCGTCCACATCAGTGCCTGACCTTACAAATGCGCTTCTGGAAGAATGAACAAACATTCCAATATATATACATTCCGAAACCTTGTGGACAGCCTTCCCAGAAGAGTTGAAGCTGTTATAGCTGCATAAGGGTGGGCCAGCTCAATATTGAAACCTACGGACTAAGGCTGGGATGTCATTAAAGGTCATGTGCGTGTAAAGGCAGGCATCACAATACTTTTGACGTGTGTGTTGTGTCCCCTGGAATCACTTTTATTTACCAAGGGATTTGTAACTGTTTCACAAACCTCATGATTTACACTTCCCTGCCACATTGCACAGGCAGACAGTTATCACATCTATATCCTGGCTCAGCATGCAGCTACATATGTCAGCTCTCTACCTCCAGCATGCTCTCTGGACAGTGAATCACCATTGTCACTTCTGTATATTCTGCAATGGGGTGATCCAGGAAGCACTGAATCTGAAACAGGAAGAGTGATCTGGACATTTAATTATTCCTCCAAACAGTGCAGTGAAGAGGACAGAGAAGAAATCACAAAGTATATATTAATTATTTACTATTTGATAGTATCATGGTGTGGAAAATGTTTAAACAAAATAATTTATAAATGTATTCAGCAATAGGGCTGAGACCCATAGAGAAGTAACTAGCCTCAGAGACAGGAATTTTCATTTTTTAGAGTAAATCAGCCTGCATTGTCTGGGTAAAACTAACATAAGGATGTACAAAGAGATGCATTTCCCAGACAGGCACTGGCCATTAAAATGCTTGAAAACGTTTGTCTTTGTCTAGGGTTGTCCACATTGAATAAAAACTACTGATAATATATTAGGCTGGATTCATGTGACTATAAATGTCCCAGTGTAATATTAATCAAAACCCAGGGCTCTCTGAGAAGACTTTACTGGCATCTTTTCTATTGCATGAATCTGCAGTTTTCTGTACCATGAGAATAGGGAATAGGACTAGCTGCTAAAAAGCACTGATACCAGCATTTTTCTGCCTCGCGTTTGATGAGAGATGAAAGCTGGGACATGTATTTACCATCCTGCGCTTCCTGTCTATAGTCGCACACCTCTAACCATTTCAATCGAATCATCTCTGCTGGCAGACACTTAATGAGTTCATTAGCACAATCTTAAGAAAGCCAGGTTTCCTTCACTGTGACCTTCAGTGCAGAAACCTTCAAATGACTCGTCTCTGTAACTTGCCATCTGATGGTCAGTCATCTGCTGCATTTCCAGTGTTTGCCCTTTCTAAAGAAACAAATCTTTTTGTTTAGATGTGATGCTAGCTCCTTTATATGCAAAATAGAATCCCATATAAAGTAGGTAACACTTTTAACACTGATCCTTTTGGTTTATAAAACAGCCTAGGTCTCATTAGAAAGCATTTTTTTTTCTAAAGCAGAACTACAGTCAAACGTCTAAATACACTCTAGGATGCATATGTATTTATTGTTTTACTGGCCAAAGGATTTATATAATTCAATATAAGAAAGTTTTTGAAATTTACACACTGCTGTCTGTCAGACCGGTAACGCATATTCCTAATTTTATGTAGTGCAAACTCCCCCAGCCCAAAGGACTCCTTCCTATGCTTCCAGGTATGGAGGGCATGTGACCTCCTCCTCTGTGAGGGTGGTGGGGCCTAGCAGCCAATTGCTAGATCTGTGCAATGTCATATGATCAATCGTGTGAAATCACCGCTCTCCCTAGTCACCAACATTTATGATTTAAATTCTGCCTGCAATAGAGGAAGCAACCTAGTGCATTACCATAACTGAACATTGCATGCCGTGAGTAGGCATGTCTATTAGGGATGCACTAATACAGTGATGGCAAACCTTGGCACCCCAGATGTTTTGTAACTACATTTCCAATGATGCTCGTGCACTCTGCAGTATAGTTGAGCATCATGGGAAATGTAGATCCAAAACATCTGGGGTGCCAAGGTTCGCCATCACTGCACTAATATAGTGGCCGCTGAAAATTATCAGCCAAAAATAGGATTATCTGCGTTTTGCCGAGCGAAAAAAAAAAGTGCAGATAATGGCATGCTGCATCCCATTGACTTTAATGCAAAAATGCCCCCTATTGACTTCAATGCAAAATTGACTTCTGTGCAAAACAGTGTTGCCAACCGTCAGTATTTTTACTGGCAGCCAGTAAAAAATGGGAACTTTTCTCCTGCCAGTAAATGGCAGCAACAGGAAAAGGTTGCCAGTAAAAAAATATGGCTGTGAAGCTCGGCTCAGAAATGCGCATGTGCAGTTCTGGTCCGGAGGCAACCAAGACCATCCGAGTGCCTAGTACAGTGTGTTTGGGCTGCGGTACCTGAATGTGTTGTGTGAGATCATGGTTCAAGGGAGCAGAATGGCTGCAGCCTCGTGTAGGGGTCTGCAGGATGGGAGCAAGGCAAGCCGGGTGCAAGACTGTCAGTGCTGTTTGTACTGGACTGAACTGGAGACCTGGCATTGAGAAGAGACTGTCACTGTGACTCAGGAGGGGACATGTCAGTGAGGTATCCTCATCTGTGCTGCTGCACCTTGCTGTCAATATCACTGTGAGAGTCAATTTCGTGTGTGTGCGCCTACCCATTCGAATTTCTTGCCCTCCTGAGTCCTGCCCCTGAGCTACTTATGTACTATATCGAAAATAAAAAAAGAAATATCTACCTTTAATCATATTGTACATGTTTGTAGCCTAAATGCTGAAATTTGTATTTAAAACTGTAATCTTGTAACTTTTGGAAGTGCCAGTACATTTTGGGTGTTGTGTCAGTAAATTTCATTCTGGTTGGTTGGCAACACTGATGCATAAACACCAGCCACATTAATTAAATGATAACATTTTGTGAAAAACTACCCTTTTCGGTTTTCGGCTAAGTGCATCCTAATTTTTCGGTTTCGGCACCAGAATTTTCATTTTGGTGCACCACTACTAATATCCAAAAAAAAACAAAAAACTATGAGACCGTCTCCAGATATACCATAACATGCTGATGGCATGGGAAGACCTCATAGCATACAGGAACGGCTGTCACGTTTTGAGGGTCAGGCCCTATTCACTTTTTGGTTGACTCTAAAAAGGAGGGCTTGATCCTCAAAACGCATCAGCCATTCCCGTACACTGTTAGGTCTTCCCAAGCCATCAGCAGATTATGGTAGATCTGGTGGCAGTCTAATCAGCTTTTATAGATATCCCTATGCATACCATGTGTCTGAGTAATTCACTTGCTGTTTATTTATTCATATTAATACAATTTAGTTATGGTAGTGCACTAGGTCGTGAAACCCTCTCTTTTGTGTTTTATACTCTCTGCATCTTTACCTTTGTCCAGCAAGGGGAGCTGACTTAGGGCCAATGGCTCTTTTTTTTTTATATTCTCCAGATTTCAGGAACTATGTCCTATGTTTATGATCTAAAGCCCCAAGGTGGCTTGTCTGTCTTGCTAGCGTGCCTGTAACTTTTGTTCAACAACTGCTGCCAAGAGTTGCCTAAGCCTATGATAATGTAATCATTGTCTGTTCTTTTCTTGCTCATTTTTTTATTATATGCGTATAGTTTATATTTTCTAGCACAATTACTGAGATTATTAAACATAACTGTTAATTTAGCTTTGCAGATATTATATTCACTGCAGTACAACACTTAGTCTATTAGATCATCCAAGTGCTATGCAGATTTTTTTTTTATAAACTTTATTTTTTTACTGTATGACTCTTTTTAATGCCTCCGTTTAACTACTCGGTCCCATTCAGCAGCATTGGCTATAACGAAACGCTCTGTCTTTTTGTAATTTTTAGAAAACATCATTACTGTTCCAGTTTCTTAGAAGCCTCTTGGATCCAAGGTTTGTAGTGCATGTATCATGCGGTATTACTGACATAAGTCTGTAAGCTATATTTTGGTGTCCTTTTTATTGAAGTATTCCAACATGAATGAGTGACGACAGCTGAACACTAGCAGGCATCAACAGTCTATTCAGTTACATATCTGTGTGTGATAAGTCTGAAACACAAACTGAAGCAGTAAAAAACAAACAAAAAAAAAAAAATATGAATAATATTATTCTAAAAATAGTGGTTGTGTATGTGAAAATCTGCTTTCTTGGAAATTATAGACAGATGGTCACATTTTATAGAAATGGAAGAGAAGAGATATTCCAAGTGTATTTTAGCAAAGAAAAAAATTTAAAGCAGGCACAAAATCATCGTTCGTGACCTCCCCTTTTGAAAATACTAGTTGCATGGCTGTTACGTTGATTTAATGTCTGTAAAACCCAACTCCAGGATCCCTCCGGCTCTCCCTTAATTTTTCTAACCCCCTGTTAATTTTTTTTTTTTTTAATAAATCGGTATACATACCTTTCTTCTGGTTGGTCATATGACATGCAAGGCTCTCGTACATTCTTCTGTGTCAAATGATACAGAGAACAGTAATCCTCTAGTGAGGTGGCAGCATGTCTCTGCATAATTCTCAGAGTCCAGTTTGGCATGATGTTGCTTGTTCGTGCAGGCCTGGGTATACAGGGATTGGGTGTCATTCAGCCCAGGAGTGAACCAGCAGCATTAGTCTAAGCAGCGAGTCTGCAGGGTACAGCACTGGAAAAGACTGGAGAAGTATTGCAGAGAAAACTACATCTTTTTGTTTTTTAAGCGCAGTGGGTACTTCATTTTTAATTCTTTTTTAAATTGGAGTTTTGTTTTAAAGTGATTGTAAACAATCACCCATTCAGTTTAAAATGGAAATGAAAGGCAAAACATTTTTGTATAGATAGATAGATAGATATATATATATATATATATATATATATATATATATATATATATATATATATATATATATACCCTTTTCCCGTTTTTTATAAATTATTTTTTATCAGTTTTTAATAGAAAAGTAAGGGGAGTAGCAGAAACATCAAGGATTTCACATATAGCAAACAATACAAAGAGAACAGGATACTTTTTCATGCAAGTACATGGTACAGCAGGCACATATCAGGAATGTGAAGTGTTGAGGTAACACAGACCTGAAGACATGATAAGAAGTTTTGTGCTTGGTCAGTGATAATCAGTATCTGAGAGTATTGTGACGCCAAAGACAGCTGCGAAGCTTTATTCTTAAACAGATATCAGCAATCACCATCCGGGATTAATATTCCAGTTTTAGATAGGTGAAAATGGGATAATTCCTGCAGTGATTCGTATATCAAGTGAGTCTTGCTCCTTTTGTGTTCTGCTTATTGCCAATTAAGTAGAGTATATATCACTGTGAGGGCACTTTCACACTGGGGCGGGCGGGCGTCGACGGCGCTTTTAACCCCTACTAACGGCTGAAAAGGGGTTAATAGCACCTGCAAAGCACCGCTGCCGAGGCGTTTTGCAGGCGCTTCGACAGCGCTGGCCATTGATTTCAATGGCAGGGGCGTTTTAGGAGCGGTGTCCCCCAACGCCCCAAAGATGATGCTTGCAGGACTTTTTTTCCTGTCCTGCAAGCGCACCACTCCAGTGTGAAAGGCCTTCACACTGGAGAGGCAGGGGAGGCGTTTTTCAGGTGCTTTACAGGTGCTATTTTTAGCCTTTTAGTGCCTGAAAAACGCCTCAGTGTGAAAGTACTGTAGTCTGACTGAGAGTGGCAGCAGCAGCTTCCTAAAGTGGAGTTCAGTTGAAAAGATCTCACCTGGGGGTCTTCAAGATGTTGGAAGAACTTGGTAACTTTGCCTGTATCCACCTAAAATTTAAAGTTTGGTTGGACTTGCGATTTAACTGTATATGCATTATTGTTAAAATGCAGTCTTTCTGGATCTGTAAGGCCCCCATTTTCAACTGCTGTTTTTCAAGTCGGAAAATATAAATAAACCTAAGGAATGGGATATGGCTCATTGGCTGTTTTCTGCAGTAAATGGATATGAAAACAGACTCCTTTATTAAAATAACTGAATTGCAGACTCTTTCATGTTGGCTGTGTGGTTTAATATGCATTCTGTGCAGCATCAGAATGAAAAAATGGCATGAGTGTGAACATATGAGCAGAAGCGGTTCTGGAAAATGTTTACGGAAGAAGAGATTGGTAGTATGGTACATGCATGATAACAGGCATTGGGAGGACAATCAGGGAGATGGTCAGGAGAGATGATGACATAAACAGATAAGTACTTCCAGCAAATAAACTGCAGACAGAATACTGAATGCCAAGGACAGACTCTGCAATGTGGACATTTATGAAAACCGGCATACAGAAATGTGTGGCTTGTAACAACTAATATATACAGAATGATGTAGCGCAACTTACATAAAATAACCACCATATAATAAGATTGCAAACAATTGTGCAAAAAATGTGTGCAAAAAAAGGAAAAAGAAAATGATAAAAGTGCAAACAATTGTGCAAAAAATATATGTGTGTCCAAATAAATAGTCCAATGTATCTCCAAGAATATCAAAGGAAACAATATCTAATTTGAATCCACTCCAATCGCCAATGTGTCTTCATCACCAGAGAGGGAAAAACATGTGGTGAGACCTACGGGTAATGCAGGGGTCACGGCAGTGAGGTGAGAGGCTAATCTACAAGGGTGGAGGATTCACACTTTGCATTACACGTTGCATTGGTGATTGGAGTGGATTCAAATTGAATTTAGTTTCCTTTGATATTTTTGGATTTACATTGGACTATTTTTTTTGAACACACATATTTTTTGCACAATTGTTTGCACTTTGTTTTTTTCCTTTGATATTTTTGGATATACATTGGATTATCTATATATATATAGATATCTATCAGCCCTCAAATTTTCCACTCGCCTACTCGCATTTTGCGAGTGGAAAATGAGGGCTGGCGAGGAGCTGGGAGTGGGGAGGCGAGCGGGGTTGACCGGGAGCCGTTCTCCCGGTGGAAGAGTGCATAGATTTAGAGGAGAGCCATGCGATAACCGAGCGGTAAAACACGCCGTAACAGCTGACATTGAAACTGTCTCCGCTCTGCTCATTCTCGCGCAGCCCTGCCTCCTCCTAACCCTGTGCCTGTGATAGACAGAGCGTGGGTCCAATGCGGGGATGCATTCTATCTATCACAGTCGCTGGGTTAGGAGGAGGTGGGGCTGTGTGAGAATGAGCAGAGCGGAGACCGTTTCAATGTCAGCTTTTACAGCTTGTTTTACCACTCTGCGATCCTGGCTCTCCTCTAACGCGTCATGATCCGGCCTCCCTCTCACTTTCCCTGCCCTGGCAAGGCTGGAATGGGAGCACCATGAGGCTGCTATTTGGGGCACAGTAATGCTGCAGTTTGTGGAACAGTGACACTGCAATTTGGGACACAGTGAGGCTGCAATGTGGGTAACAGTGAGGCTGCAATGTAGGGCACGGCGAGGCTGCAATGTGGGGCACGGCGAGGCTGCAATGTGGGGCACGGCGAGGCTGCAATGTGGGGCACGGCGAGGCTGCAGTGTGGGGAACGGCGAGGCTGCAGTGTGGGGCGCGGCGAGGCTGCAATGTGGGGCGCGGCGAGGCTGCAATGTGGGGCGCGGCGAGGCTGCAATGTGGGGCGCGGCGAGGCTGCAATGTGGGGCGCGGCGAGGCTGCAATGTGGGGCGCGGCGAGGCTGCAATGTGGGGCGCGGCGAGGCTGCAATGTTGGGCGCGGCGAGGCTGCAATGTTGGGCGCGGCGAGGCTGCAATGTTGGGCGCGGCGAGGCTGCAATGTTGGACGCGGCGAGGCTGCAATGTTGGGCGCGGCGAGGCTGCAATGTTGGGCGCGGCGAGGCTGCAGTGTTGGGCGCGGCGAGGCTGCAATGTTGGGCGCGGCGAGGCTGCAATGTTGGGCGCGGCGAGGCTGCAATGTTGGGCGCGGCGAGGCTGCAATGTTGGGCGCGGCGAGGCTGCAATGATGGACACGGCAAGGCTGCAATGATGGACATGGTGAGGCTTTAGGTGTCTCATGCTATGCACCAGGTTTTCCTATATTTCTTCTGGAGAAAGACATCTTATTGACTCAGTAATACTGGTAATTACATTTACAGGAATGTATGTAAATGAATGAATTCAATATTAATGTTCATAAAAACAAATGTTAATCTCATATTTCAAAAGTCTTTTTATATTTGCAGCTTTTATTAAAATAATACCTAGTGATACTGCCATGACATTCCTTCTCAGGCACTTTCTATGGGGGGGGTGACAATGTACTGTCCTTGTCTCCCAATGGTGCATTGTCGCTCTTACATGTTCCTGTGATTAAAGTAAAACTTCACCCAAAAGGGAAAGTTCCACTCTTCCTCCTCCTCCCCCACCCTCCACCTTCACATTTGGCACTTTATTTTTTAGGGGGAGTCAAAATCAGGTACCCGCTTCATCACTTTTGGTTGGATCGCCATGGAAGTTTGGCCCCCTCCTTCCCCCACAGCCTTCTGGGACACATCACAGGTCCCAGTAGACTGCAGGACCTTTTACAAAGCACAGCACAGCTCGTGCATGCGCAGTGGTAATCTGGCTGTGAAGCCACAAGGCTTCACTGCGGGTTTCCCTTAGTTAAGATGCCGGCACCTGGACCCCGAAGCCAAAGAATCAGCTTGGGTGAGGACAGGGCCGGGCCCCTGGACAGATAAGTGTCCTTATATTAAAAGGTCAGCAGCTACATTGTTTGTAGCTGCTGACTTTTATTTTTTTTGGGAGGGGGGGGGACTGGGGAAGCACCTCCTTCACCACTTCAGCCTTGGAAGAATTTACCCCTTTCCTGACCAGAGCACTTTTTGCGATTCGGCACTGTGTCGCTTTAACTGACAATTGCGCAGTCGTGCGACGTTATACACAGACAAAATTGACATCCTTTTTTCCCCACAAATAGAGCTTTCTTTTGGTGGTATTTGATCGCCTTTTTTGCACTATAAACAAAAAAAGAGCGACAATTTTGAAAAAAAAAAACACAATATTTTTTACTTTTTGCTATAATAAATACCCCCAAAATTATATAAAAAAAATATTTTTTTCCTCAGTTTACGCCGATATGCATTCTACATATTTTTGGTAAAAAAAAAACGCAATAAGCGTATATTGATTGGTTTGCGCAAAATTTATAGTGTCTACTAAATAGGGGATAGTTTTATGGCATTTTTATTTTTCATTTTTTTTTATTAGTAATGGCGGCGATCTGCGATTTTTATTGGGACTGCGACATTATGGTGGACAGATCGGACACTTTTGACACTATTTTGGGACCATTGTCATTTATACAGCGATCAGTACTATAAAAATGCATTGATTAGTGTGTAAATGAAAATGGCAGTGAAGAGGTTAACCACTAGGAGGCGGTGTAGGGGTTAAGTGTGTCCTAGGTAGTGATTCTAACTGTGGGGGGGAGGGGCTACACCTCACATGACAGCGATCACTGCTCTCGATGACCGAGAGCAGTGATCTCTGTCCTGTCACTAGGCAGAATGGGGAAATGCTTTGTGTACCTCTCCGCGACACGATCGCGGGCACTCGGCGGACATAGAGTCCGCGGGACCCGCGGTCACGGAGTCTGGGGCGGCGCGCACGCGCCCACAGCACCGCTTTTTAAAGGGGACGTACCTTTTTTCCCACCAGTGCCATTCTGCCAACGTAAATCACCATGCGCTGGTCGGCTAGCGGTTAAAGGGATAGTTCACCTTTACCATAAAACTGCAGATAAGAGGCATCTGTAGATAAAAACAAACTGTGCAGCTCTGACTAACGTTGAATAAAGCCCTTGCTATAGGTGTAGTCCATTCACATACCTTATAAAGCTTAATGGGAATATTCCCAGGACGTTGCTAAGTACTCCCAGGACGTTGCTAAGTGAGGCCTAATCCTCACTGCTCACCTCCACCATCACAGGAGTGAGTTCTCAAATGCTGAACTCAGAACTACTGCATCAGGGGAGAGAAAGCGTATGTGAGGGGGTTTGAATCAGAGAAAGAGCTCACTCCTGTGATGGTGGAGGTGAGCAGTAAAGACTAGGCCTTAGTTAGCAATGTCCTGGGAGTATTCCAGCCAGGCTACATAAGGTTTGTATATGGCCTACGCCAATAGGAAAGGCGGCATTCATCTTTAGTCAGAGCTGCACAGTTTGTTTTAATCTACAAACATCCCTTACCTGCATAGGCAGTTTTTTTGTAAAGGTTAACTATCCTTTTAACATTAAAAACAGCCATGACCCTCCCCCCCTCACAATCTCCAATCCTCCAAAATTATGCAAACTGTCCATTGCCCATATTCCCATGTACACACAACTGCCTGTCCTGGTGGATCATTCACACGAGTATATAAAGGATTCAACAAGAAACTGGTGTTAGCCAGCACAAATAGAAGACAGCAGTCATACATTAACATGCATAAAGCAGATCAAAGCTTGTTAGAACTGCAGAAGGATTTTGGAGTGTTTTTACAGGTTTGCAGGAGACCAAAACTTCAGGAGCTGGCCCAGCCTTGAAGTTTAACTGCTTTTTTTTTTGTTTTGTTTTGGATGCAGTGGAATTAGATTTTCCCAAGGCGTCTTTCAGGACAGCACCTGAGAGATAGCGACTCCACCCACCGGAACAGGAAACACCTTCTTCCTCCAAACTTTAAAGGGAGGCGCCTCCCCACCATACCTCAGTTTTTGTGTTTCCTCCGGCCTGGAGGGAACATCTTTTGAGGGGGAGTCAGGTTCTCTCAGGTGCTCCTGGGAGACGGGGCTTCCTTTCTTTTTTTTTTTTCCTCCTTCAGGGACCCGCTGTCCTCCCGGCCTACCCAAGCCTCGGCAGCGGTAGCAAACGGGCTCCTCTTCCCCTCCTGGTGCTCGGTGAGAGCCGTAGACCCGGTGATCTGCGCGGTCATAGGGCGGCGGTGCGCGTGCGCCGCCGCCATGTTTTTTGGCCGGCAGGCGCGGCGGAAGTGACATGGCGGGGTCGCTGGGTCAGCAGAAGCGTCATTTCCGGCGTGGATGCAAGGGGGGAGGAGGGAGGACAGGAACTGGCGCCTACTTCCGCTTCCGGTCCGGTGCTGATGCACTATGGGAGTCCGGAAGCGGCTTATAAAGCCACAAGTGAGGAGCTGCACACCAGAGATGGAGGACTCAGCGTCTGCAGCGGTGGGGACAGGCACAGGCGCCAGTAAAGCTCAGGTAGGAGCAGCAGTTTAAGTCTGCCTTTCTTCCTTTTCCTGGGTTTGGTCTATTTTCTTTTTTCTTACCCCCTAGTGGCAAGGGGCCTGTCTGGGCACTAGAGGCTGACTGGTTTCTTCTTAGTGCACCTGTGGGTGATTCTTGTGTAGCTGAGACCGGGTCTCACTAAAAGGTCCCCTGGTTTTTTTCCCTTTTTTGTTTTTTCTCTCACAGGCTAAAAGCTCTGACCCAAAAAAGAGATGTCCTTCTTGCAGGGCCAAAATGGGAGAAAATTGGAAAAAAGTCTTATGCAGTACATGCATCACTTCTTTAGTTAAGGAGGAATCAGCTTCGGTTTGTGATGATCTGGTTGCCTCTGTAAAGAAGGAACTATACGCCACGATTCAGACTTTTCGTGACTCTTTAGTTAATCCAACTGCTAGTCAGCCATCCACTTCTGAGGCTTCCCAGGGTTCTATTTCTTTCCCCATGGTAGAAGCTTTACCTGAAGGCCCCTCTATCAGGGAAGAGCAGTCCCCTACTCCTTCCATTAAAGATTCGGAGGAGGAGGGTGAGGAAGCGGAGGTGGCTCCTTCCAAATTTAAGCTTTCCCTAGAGGAGGTAGACGGACTCCTTAAGGCTATCCATGTTACACTTGGCTTAAGTGAGGAAAAGAAGGAGTTATCTCTTCATGACCGCATGTATGCAGGGTTAAATGAGCCTAAGGGGCGAACATTTCCGGTTCATTCGGTCATTTCTGACGCCATTACTAAGGAATGGCAAGATCCAGAGAAAAAGCCCTTTTTTTCCAGAGCCCACAAAAGGCGATTCCCTTTTGAGGAGGACCCTTCTGCGGTGTGGAATAAGGTGCCCAGGTTGGATGCGGCCTTTTCACAGGTCTCAAGATCCACAGACCTGTCTTTTGAAGACATGGGTGTTCTAAGGGATCCAATGGACAAACGCATGGATCTTTTGCTCAAGAGATCATGGCAATCAATCATGAGCAATTTAAAACCAGCAATGGCCACAACCTGTGTAGCCAGGAATCTGGAATACTGGGTGAACCAACTTAGATCTCATATAGTGGCAGATTCCCCCAAGCAGGAGATCTTAGATTCCTTTCCTACCCTGATTTCTGCGGTTGCTTATATTGCTGATGCTTCGGCTGAAGCTATCAAAATGTCAGCTAGGTCTGCAGCCTTAGCAAATGCTGCGAGAAGAGCTTTATGGCTAAAAACCTGGCCAGGTGATACAGCTTCAAAGAGTAAACTTTGTGGTATTCCCTTTTCAGGTGACCTTCTTTTTGGCCCTGATCTAGATAATATCCTAGACAGAACTGCCGATAAGAAGAAGTCCTTTCCAGTCAAAAAGAAAAAGCAGACCCCAAAACGTCTTTTTCGACCTCAAAAAACTCAACAGCAACAGCAGGAAAATAAGTTTCAGGGCAGGAGAAAAAATTGGTCCGCGCAAAAGGCGAAGGGCAAAGGCGGAATTCTCTTCCGTCCTCCTTCACAGGCCGAAAACTCACTATGACTCATCTCTGCGGGTCGGCGGAAGATTACGAGAGTTTCTTCCGCAGTGGTCAGTGATAACTACAAGTCAGTTTATTCTGACCACTCTCTCGCAGGGTTATACTCTCGAGTTTTCCAGAAGCCCCCCAAGAAGGTTTCTGGTAACAAATGCTCCTCGAGATCCAATAAGGGCCCTGGCCATGAAATCCTCTCTGGAGGAACTGATGCAACAGGGTGTAGTAATCCCGGTGCCACCAGAGGAATGGCACGAGGGTTTCTATTCACATGTCTTCCTGGTAAAAAAAACCAACAGGAAGATTTCGTTTAATTCTAAATTTAAAGCCACTAAACAGAGCCATCAAATACAGAAGGTTCAAGATGGACTTAATTTTCACCGCCAGAAATCTTCTGACTCCAGGTTGTTTCATGGCGTCAGTGGATCTAAAGGATGCATACCTGCATATTCCAATCTCATCCCAGTCCCAGAGGTTTCTCAGGTTGGCGGTAAGGTTGGAAGGCAGAATTCAGCATCTGCAATTCAGAGCCCTCCCCTTCGGGCTATCATCCGCACCCCGAATTTTTACCAAGGTAATGGCAGAAGCCCTAGCTCCGCTGCGTCTTCAGGGAATCGCAGTAATTCCTTACTTAGACGATCTGCTATTTTTCGCCCCCTCAAGAGAGGAGTTGAGGAGCAATTTAAGCAGAGCATGCAGCCATCTGGAGTCTCTAGGTTGGATCCTAAATCTCCAAAAATCTTCCCTGGAACCATCTCAGGAGATTCGGTTTCTAGGGTATATAATAAATTCGGTAAGCCAAAGAATTTTTCTTTCTTCAGAGAAGAAAGGAAAAATCCAGGATACAGTGTCTTTTTTGCAGACCAACCAGCAGCTGACGGTAAGGTTGGTCATGTCAGCCCTGGGTGTTCTGACTTCGTCAATGCCAGCTGTTCAGTGGGCAAGACTGCACTTCAGACATCTGCAGGCTTTTCTTCTGAGATCTTGGGATCACAATTTGGAATCCCTAGATTCAGAGGTAAGAGTTCCAACCCATGTGAAGAGGTCACTATGGTGGTGGAAAAGGCAGGATATCCTATCGGAGGGGTTAGTCTGGGCCTTTCCAATCGGAAAAAGGCTGACAACCGATGCCAGTTCCTGGGGTTGGGGAGCCCACCTAGAAAAGGGTTTCACTCAGGGAAACTGGTCCAGGAAAGAGGCGACCAAGTCCTCAAACTGGAGAGAGCTCAAGGCGATCGACTTGGCTCTGAAGTCATTTGCTCAGGGGCTTCGGGCCCAGCATGTTCAAATACTAACAGACAATGCCACGGCCGTGGCTTACATAAACAGGCAGGGAGGTACAAGGAGCAAATCGCTGCAAGTACTAGCCATGAGCATTCTCCGTTGGGCAGAAGGACACCTGCTGTCTTTATCAGCAGTCCATCTAAGGGGATCCCTGAACAGGGTAGCGGATTTCCTGAGCAGAAACCCCATTCAGGAAGCAGAATGGTCGCTGAACCCAGAGGTTTTCGCCATGATTGTCGAGAAGTGGGGGCTGCCAGAGGTGGACCTGTTCGCCTCAAAGGAGAATGCCTTGGTTCCGCAATTTTTTTCCCTAAGCAATCACGACGGGTCACTAGGAACAGATGCCTTGGCGTATCCATGGAGATTCCATCTCTGCTACGCTTTCCCCCCATTCCAGTTAATTCCCTTAGTATTAAGAAAGATTCAGGGGGAAACAGTACCGGTTATCCTAATCACGCCTTTTTGGCCAAGAGGGGCTTGGTTTTCAACCGTTCTGAAAATCGCGGTCAGGCCTTGTTGGCATCTGCCCCTCAGGCACGATTTACTATTTCAGGGGCCAGTAAATCACCCAGAGGTAGCCACTTTGGCGCTCACAGCCTGGTATCTGAAGAGCAGCTCTTAGGGAGCAAAGGTTTTTCCAACCGGTTAATCTCTACGCTATTATCCAGTAGGAAAAGGGTGACTAGAAATATCTATTCCAAGGTCTGGAAGGTTTACAATACATGGTGTAATTCATCTGACCATGACCCAGGGAGTCTTGTTTCCATTCTGGAATTTTTACAGGTTGGCGCTGACAAGGGACTAGCAGTTAGTACCTTGAAGGTGCAGGTAGCTGCGATAGCAGTATTCCTAGAAAAATCGGTGGCCTCAGATCCGTTGGTAACCAGATTTTTCAGATCCCTTACGAGATCCAGACCAGCACCACTTAAGTTGTTTCCAAAATGGGATCTGTCGATAGTCCTCCAGGCTCTAACAAGGAGTCCTTTTGAACCTTTGGAAGAAGCGCCACTCAGATATCTCACTTTTAAGTCTGTGTTTCTGATTGCCATGGTCTCTGCACGCAGGATCAGTGAGCTTAATGCTTTATCAGTTAAGGAACCCTATTTATCTATCTTCCCAGATAGGGTTATACTTAGAACAGATCAGAAATTCTTACCAAAGGTAGCTTCAGTACAAAATCGTGTTCAGGACATTGTGCTTCCGACCTTCTGCCCCAACCCAGTAGGGGAGAAGGAGACTTGTTTTCACATGTTGGATGTTAGAAGAGTTTTGTTATGTTACTTGGAAAGGACAAAGCTCTTTAGACGTTCAGATTCTCTGTTTGTGCTATTTTCGGGCAACAGGAAAGGTTGCCAGGCTTCTAAAATCTCTTTAGCAAGGTGGCTGAAGTTAGCCATTTCAGAGGCTTATTTGCATGCAGGTGTGTCTCCTCCAGCAGGAATTTCGGCACACTCAACAAGAGCATTAGCGGCCACTTGGGCAGAGAGAGCTGGTGCCACCCCTGAACAAATCTGCAAGGCGGCAACATGGTCGAGTTTTCACACATTCGTGAAACATTACAGGCTGGACCTCACATCTGCTAATGATCAGGCGTTTGGCAGAAAGGTCCTGCAAGCTGTTGTCCCGCCCTAAGGGGGTAAGTCTCTGTTATCCTCTCAGGTGCTGTCCTGAAAGACGCCTTGGGAAAAACCAAGTTAGACTTACCGGTAACTTGTTTTCCAGAAGTCTTTCAGGACAGCAACATCCCGCCCTATTGTATTGTATATACTATGCTGTGACTAACGTATGTGTTTATGTGTTCCAGCCGGGGCCGGAGGTCTTCTCTACTACAACTGAGGTATGGTGGGGAGGCGCCTCCCTTTAAAGTTTGGAGGAAGAAGGTGTTTCCTGTTCCGGTGGGTGGAGTCGCTATCTCTCAGGTGCTGTCCTGAAAGACTTCTGGAAAACAAGTTACCGGTAAGTCTAACTTGGTTTTTTTTGTTATTATTAACACCTTCTCAGGTTTTATTGCTGTCTGTGCCCCTTGTTAGAATCCTTCTCTCTATTTGTCCTGTTTATCATTATCATCAAAAGTGAAAGTAAAGGGAAATTCCAAATATCCTCTGTCCCTCCTCTACTCTGAAGCCAGCACTGGGAGCCGATCACGTGACCAGACTGGGGCGCCCTTGGATTAGGTAAGTATAAGCATCTTTCCTTAGTTTTACAGGGTAGTTAGTATAGGTCTTAAAATAGGAGTAGGAACAGTTTTAAGCTTAGTTGGGTTTTGACCAGACTTCCACTTTAATTTACAGAGATTTCCTGTTCTGGCTATGTCACAGGAAGTTGAGGTAAATCTCACCAATGGCACACATATGGCAAAAAAAAAAAAAAAAACTGACAAGGGTTATAACCTACCCTACTGTATCCAAAGTGTAAAAAAAAAGTTTTGCCTATAGTTATACTTGAAGTAATTCGATTTCAGTAAATGTATGCTTTATTGAACTGTGAATTAAAAGCAGTGCACATTGCTGAATTGTAGCATCTTCTATGATGTTATAAATCTCTATACTCAAACAAGTAGGAAAATAAAATCTTAGAAATGAAAATAAATCAGTAGTAAGAAATTAGATTTTTATCTTTGCTTTGCTCTAGGCCAGAGCCTTTTCAGGCGCTATTATTATTTATCAGCATCTTCATGTTCCACTGTTCTCTAATTAGTAAAATGAAACAAAGCTAAAATTTTCTATAGGCTATACCGAACACTCAGAAATTAGTTTTGGAAGCTGCTTTTGCAAATTTTTGTAAGAAGCCAATTTATTGTCTTTGTGCGGTGTATTTACTGTTGTCAGCATTGGTGTGTGGGAAGAATTGTTTTCTCCAAGTGCCGTGGGTGGACATGTCAAGTATGTGCCCGGAGACAAGGTGGCACAATCTCTGCCTCTTTCTCTGTCTCAAGCTTTATCTGCAAGCTGCCAGATAGATCCGCTACTATAATAGCCATCTCCCCAGAGTCCCAGCTGGCTGCCACTGACAACATATCTGGGGATACATTGAAGTAACTTGTTGATTTTATGTGAAAGTAAAGTTTTTTTTTTTTTTATATATATATATTTCTTCAATTACCTTTTTTTTTTTTTTTTTTTTTTTACTGGCTCCCTGTATATAACAGGATCATGTATTATTTCATCACGAGGGACCTTGTTTTCTCTGTGTTATGTGAGGGGATGGGATTCATGATTTGGTGGCAATAGACTTAGTTTGTACAAACTGGATAAAATATTGCATATTTTTTGCTTTTTTATTGATAATGTTAAAATATTTTTTTTAGAGATGGTGTGCAGTTAAATCCGGAGCTGCTGCAGAATCAGCCTCACGTCACAGAGCTTTTCATAGACCTGATGTGTCAGTATGATCCTGGGCATGTGACTTCAATGCTGCAGATCCTGGAGCATTACAGATTAGAAGAGACCATTCAGGTGGGAATAACTGTTATTTTACATTTTCCTTTAAAGGAACAAGCATAAGCAATAGTGTTACATCATCAACCATACTATAAGCATTGTGTCAGCCAATGCATTTTAGCAGTGAACATTTTTTTTAGGGAGGTAGAGATTTCCACTTTAGTTGACTTTGCTTACTGTACTGAAGTCTAGTCATTTAGAATGGTGCCCTCAGATTTGGTGCCCTGGATTTTTCTCCAATGCTAGAATTGCTGCAAATGAAATCTAAAATTTCAACTGTTAATTATTAATTCAGGTAGTTGTGGAGATCCCACAATGTTCATACACAGAGTAGGATGAGAGGAAACACGGAATTGAAGTTTAAACTTGAAATTGCCTTAAAAAAATTGAATATATCGTATTAAAAATGTTTTAGATGAAACAACACAGAAAGATGAAAAACATAGTATGTTGGCTTCATGAGAAGTTTGGTAGACTAGAGCTTGAGATCGTCCCCTCTGATGTCCCCTCTGGTTCATAAGAGAAAGCATAGTTTCAGTAGGTCTTCTTTAACTTCCCTTTCATAAAGCTCTATGAAATTCTAAAACTGAAAGAAAAGTCTCTTTGTTTAATCTTGGTCATACATCAATCGCCCACCCTGCAAAAAAAATCTAACATGCCTCCATTCACACCAATGACATTTATCAATGAATCTCCCCGTGGTATTATATTCTGCCAGTGCTGGCTATCAGGATACCCTAACAGTGTAACAAACTCCAACAAACGTAGTTGAGTTTTGAGGAGCCGGTAGGGCCACTCACTGTTAGGCCACTCTTAACAGTATGGCCAGCTTTAGAAGAAAAGTCACAGGTACTGTATAGTGGAAGTAATGTAACTGCAATATATTTTCCATCTTTTTTTAACATTGATGAAAGTTCCTCTTGTATGTGGTCAGCCGAATGCCTCTAGGGATCCAACAAATCAGTATAACTACTGTTATAACACATTATAATTTTTTTCTTAAAATGAAAATGTTTCTAAATAATAGAAGCTTCCTTATTTTTGTGCTCACCCAGGTCCCTTAAATTTTATAGATATTAAATAGAAGCCTTGACCATCCAGAATCCAGTTAGCAGCACTGCCTTGGATGTCTGTCTCCTAAATACCTTCAGCTCAGATCACTAGCTCAAAGCTTAGGTATTTGGTCACATTAGAAGTTTTTGTGGTAACCAAAACAGGGTTTTCTACTACTATGATAAGATTTTGAAGGCTGATTTGTGACATCAATTTAGTGTGAGGAGATTAGGTGTTTTTCACTATATACTGTATACTATAGGTCTGCTATGTGTTTTGGTAGACAGTTTAACAGCATATTGTTTTGCTTTTGTAGATTGCACAGAAGCATAATAACCATGAAACCTTGGCTTACCTCTTGGAGAAAAAGGGAGATATCCAGGCAGCTTTTGAAGTTATGCTTACGGTAAAATCGGCAACCTTTTTTTCCTTTACTATATTACAAGTTTTCTCCTATTGACCTCATTGAGGGGTGCCTGTTTTTCCTTGTTTGCAAAAATGTGCATGAAAATTGATCTTCATACAAATTTTATGGTTTATATATTTTTAACCATAGTGTTTAATGGGATTTTGTTACTCTCTTGTGTCCAGAGGCTGCAGGAGAGACTTTCAGCACTGACTACAGATTTTGTTGATGGAGGCGGTAAGACCTACTCATATATCATGTTATGCAACAAATATGAAAAATTAGATAGGGTACAAAAATCATAAAGCTTTATACTATACATGAGGATTTTTACTTACCTTCTTAGGGCTCATTCAAACATAGTACCTGCACCAAAAACGAGGCAATAAAGTAAGAACGATACTGTAGGCAAAACTTTTTTTCATTTTGGATTTTTCCCCATCTATGTTGTATTGCCCCATAGTCAAACAGGAAGTGAGAGGAAATCCCTGCAAATTAAGGTAATCCCTTGGGGACCCCAGGTCACCAGAACTAGTGTCCCAGTAGAAGATTTCCCTTCTAATAATTTTCCAGTGACTGCCAAAAATTTGGGATTTTATTTCACTTTCAATTATAACAGGATAAATAGAGAGTGTGAATCTCCTTAACAGGGGCACAGAAAGCAAAAAAAAAAAAAAAAAAAAAAAAAACGACAACTGATAGTTCTGCACTCTATCCAAAACTAGAAAAATAAAAGTTTTGCCTTTAGTTATACTTTAAAAACTAGTGATCCATAGTATACTTGTATACAACTGTTTAAAGTCTATTAATTCAAATTGGAACCTAATATGTCGTAGAGTTACTTTGCAGAGCTAAGCAACAGGTTTAATGAACTCATCGCCAATATACATACCTTCTTTGCTATGCCAGTATGTACGGCCTTCAGGTACAAACAATTGAAACTCTTAGTAAGTTCTAACTTGAAACCTTTCCAGTTCTAAGGACTCTCCCTGTCTCAGCTCTCCCTTCTCAGTGCTCAGGTTGCTCAGCTGTCAATTTCCAGCACTCATAGTTCAGTCCAGCCCACAGCCAGCCCCTTCTGGCTATTTAAACTGCCTGGTTCATTCCTTCCGTGCCTTCACCTTGGTCAAACATATCTGGAGACTCTCTGCTGTGTTTCTGTTGAAGACTTGCCTGGCTGACATCCCTTCTGGTTCCTAAACCTGTCTGCCGCCTCCGACTGCGCTGATCTCTGGCTTCCTGATTTACTGGCTTATTCTGGCTACCTGCTTTGGCTACCGAACCCCGGCTATCTTTTGACCACGTTTACTATTTGTACCATTTTTACCATTTTATTAAAAGGTGTGATTTTTTACTGCTTTCTCTGTCTCTATCTGATTCATGGTTCCTGACAGTAGGTGAATGCCATGAATTCAGAAAATGCAATCCTCCTAGTGGTAATATTTTTTCCAGATTGAATGAGCAGAACCACAGAATTGATCAGTTCTCCATAGCGTTACAGACAGTCCTGTTTTGCACTGCTCTCCTGGATCCTCCCACTGTGGCTGTTCCAGTGCAACCTGTGTTGCAGGCCGCCCCTGCTGCTCCAATTTCTTTGTAAGGGCACCCGCCTAGAATATTACCTCTGTAAGAGGTATGTCTGGTTCTGCTCTGCTTCTCCAGCGATTTGGGGGCGATCCAGTTCAGTGCAGAGGGTTTCTCAACCAGGGTGGCATATACTTTGAGTTGCTGACCCAGGCGTTCCCCACGGACAGAAGCAAAGTAGGCTTCATTATTTTTTTGCTTTCTGATAGAGCCTTGGCCTGGGCAAACCCTCTATGGGAGATGCAAAAACCCATTGTCCTGAGTTACCCTGAGTTTGTGGCTTCCTTTAAAAGGGTATTTGACTTTCCCGCACACTCCACTTCTGCTGCCAAGATCCTCATGTCCATGAAACAGAGTATGAGAACTGTTGCTGTAATGCTTTCCATCTATCTATTAAGTTCTTGTGGTAAAACCAAGGAAGCTTAGACTTCTGAAGTGTATCAATGCTTTACTAAACAGCAAAAAATCTGCACATACAAACTGTAGAATGCACAATACAACACAACTTATAGCTTACAAAATATGCCTACAAATATAAGCATGTACAATATGTACACGTTAAGTAAACTAAACAGTTGCTCAACTTTTAGGGGTCAAGATGTCCTTCATAGTTCCTTGCTCAAAGCCCAACTCACAAAAGCGTCTCCAAAGTTATCCAGCTTACGGAAGCCATGTCTTCCTCTTTGTCCTCCCAAAAACCATCTCTGTTGTCCGAACACATGTTTCTTACAAATGCTCCCCAAGCCCCATACACCAACTTCCTACAAAGAACATCCTGTCTCAGTTATTTACATATCAATGGAGGGGGAAGGGCCTCTGTAAACATATGCTGTTACTAAACCTAACTCTATATTATTGCAATAAAGTCACTATACAAATGACCATAGTAATACAGTTGCCGACTACGCCATTTCATTCTGTACTCTGACAGCAGAGGTCACTTGGAACAATGAGGCCCTCATGGTGGCTTATTTTCATGGTCTCTCAGATAACGTCAAAGATGAGATAGCAACCCAAGACATACCTACAGATCTGGAGAGGTTGATCACGTTTGCAATTCTCATTGACTCCAGACTCCGAGAGAGACATTCCTTTAAGGAGCGCTAGCGGAAGCCTCCTGTACATTTGGCTCCGAGCTTTGCAGTGCCACCCTTGCCTCCCTCACCTGCCATGCCTCCTGTACCGAGTCCGCCAGTGAAGTAGAACCCATGCAGTTGGGCTTCACGCCTCTCTCTGCGAAGAAGAAGGCCTTTAGTTGGAGGGGGAGATTGTGCATTTATTTTGGCCAGGCAGGTCACTTTTTGAAGTCTTGTCCTACTCGTCCGGAAAACGCTTGCACCTGAGGTCCTGTAGGGGACAGACCTTAGGTGACGTTGTTACGTCCCCAGTTATCCCGAAGGATAAACCTCTAGTTCCAGTCACCCTTTCTTGGTCTGAGTCATCCATCAAAACACAGGCTCTAATTGACTCTGGGGCTGCAGGTTTGTTCTTAGATAGTGCCTTTGTGTCTAAGCACTTGATTCTGCTGCAGTTTCGTACCACTCCACTTGCCATTGAGGCTATTGATGGGAGACCTCTACAGCCTGCCCATGTGACTCATGAGACTGCTCTGTTGACCATGGCCGTAGGGACTCTTCACCATGGATAATCCAATTCCAAGTCATTTCCTCACCTCATTTACCTGGTGGTGATTAGTTATCCTTGGTTACAGAGGCACAAACCCTCATTCGATTGGCATCGTGCTGAGGTTCTTTCCTGATTGCCACAATGCGGTAAAACATGTTTTCAGAAAGTGGCTAAGGTCTTGTGCACTTCTTCACTCTCCTCCTTGCCAGAGGAGTACCACGAATTTAGCAATGTCTTTGACAAAGGTCAAGCCGGTAGTTTGCCTCCACACTGGTCATATGATTGCACAATTGACCTTCGATCTGGTGCCATGCCCCCTCGTGGCAGGGTTTACCCTTTGTCTCGAAGTATAAAGCCATAGAGGACTATGTTGACGCCCTTTCTCCAGGGGTTCATCCGCAACTCCTCGTCTCCTGCTGGTGCTGACTTCTTCTTTGTGAAAAAGAAGAGTGGTGAACTGAGACCTTGTATCGATTATAGGGGTCTCCATCACATCACGATAAAGAACGCCTATCTGATTCCGTTGATTACGGAGTTATTTGACTGCCTGAAGGGAGCAACAGTTTTTCATGAAGCTCAATCTGAGAGGGGCATACAATCTTGTGAGGATCAAGGAGGGCGACAAATGGAAAACTGCGTTTTAATACCAGGACAGGATGTTACGAATTCCTCGTAATGTCATTTGGTCTTTGCAACGCTCCTGCAGTTTTTCAGTAATTCATCAATGATGTCCTCTGAGATATGTTGCAGCAATGTGTGGTGGTTTATCTCAACAATATTCTCATATATTCCAAATCCCTAGAGAGCCACCACACAGATGTCTCTTGTGTGCTACAGAGGCTGAGAGATAATAACCTGTATTGTAAGTTGGAAAAGTGCGAGTTCCATCATGAACAGGTCAAATTTCTGGGTTATGTAATTTCTACTGTAGTTTTTTTGATGGACCCATAGAAGCTATTGGCAGTTCTACAGTAGCCCGACTTGTAGGTCTATGTCCGCTACCACGTTTTCTTGGCTTCGCCAATTATTATCGGAAATTTATCTGTAACTTCTCTTCTTTGGTCAAACCTCTGACTGATATGACCAGAAACGACGGTAACGCACAGAATTGGTCCCCGGATTCCATTAACCACTTGAGCCCCGGACCATTATGCTGCCTAAGGACCAGAGGTCTTTTTCCAATTTGGCACTGCATCGCTTTAACTTTTAATTGCGCGATCATGCAATGCTGTACCCAAACGAAATTTGCGTCCTTTTCTTCCCACAAATAGAGCTTTCTTTTGATGGTATTTGATCACCTCTGCAGTTTTTATTTTTTGCGCTACAAACGGAAAAAGACCGAAAATTTTGAAAAAAAATGATATTTTCTACTTTTTGTTATAAAAAAAATCCAATAAACTCAATTTTAGTCATACATTTAGGCCAAAATGTATTCGGCCACATGTCTTTGGTAAAAAAAATGTCAATAAGCGTATATTTATTGGTTTGCGCAAAAGTTATAGCGTCTACAAACTAGGGTACATTTTCTGGAATTTACACAGCTTTTAGTTTATGACTGCCTATGTCATTTCTTGAGGTGCTAAAATGGCAGGGCAGTACAAAACCCCCACAAATGACCCCATTTTGGAAAGTAGACACCCCAAGGAAATTGCTGATAGGCATGTTGAACCCATTGAATATTTATTTTTTTTGTCCCAAGTGATTGAATAATGACAAAAAAAAAAAAAATATTTACAAAAAGTTGTCACTAAATGATATATTGCTCACACAGGCCATGGGCCTATGTGGAATTGCACCCCAAAATACATTCAGCTGCTTCTCCTGAGTACGGGGATACCACATGTGTGGGACTTTTTGGGAGCCTAGCCGTGTACGGGACCCCGAAAACCAATCACCGCCTTCAGGATTTCTAAGGGTGTAAATTTTTGATTTCACTCTTCACTGCCTATCACAGTTTCGGAGGCCATAAAATGCCCAGGTGGCACAAACCCCCCCCAAATGACCCCATTTTGGAAAGTAGACACCCCAAGCTATTTGCTGAGAGGCATATTGAGTCCATGGAATATTTTATATTTTGACACAAGTTGCGGGAATGTGACACTTTTTTTTTTTTTTTTTTGCACAAAGTTGTCACTAAATGATATATTGCTCACGCAGGCCATGGGCATATGTGGAATTGCACCCCAAAATACATTTAGCTGCTTCTCCTGAGTATGGGGATACCACATGTGTGGGACTTTTTGGGAGCCTAGCCGCGTACGGGGCTCCGAAAACCAATCACCGCCTTCAGGATTTCTAAGGGCGTGAATTTTTGATTTTACTCTTCACTGCCTATCACCGTTTCGGAGGCCATGGAATGCCCAGGTGGCACAAAACCCCCCCAAATGACCACATTTTGGAAAGTAGACACCCCAAGCTATTTGCTGAGAGGCATGGTGAGTATTTTGCAGCTCTCATTTGTTTTTGAAAATGAAGAAAGACAAGAAAAAACATTTTTTTTTTTTCTTTTTTCAAATTTCAAAACTTTGTGACAAAAAGTGAGGTCTGCAAAATACTCACTATACCTCTCAGCAAATAGCTTTGGGTGTCTACTTTCCAAAATGGGGTCATTTGGGGGGGTTTTGTGCCACCTGGGCTTTCCATGGCCTCCGAAACTGTGATAGGCAGTGAAGAGTGAAATCAAAAATTCACGCCCTTAGAAAGCCTGAAGGCGGTGCTTGGTTTTCGGGGTCCCGTACGCGGCTAGGCTCCCAAAAAGTCTCACACATGTGGTATCCCCGTACTCAGGAGAAGCAGCAGAATGTATTTTGGGGTGTAATTTCACATATTCCCATGGCATGTTTGAGCAATATATCATTTAGTGACAACTTTGTGCAAAAAAAAAAAAAAAAAAAAAAAAATTTGTCTCTTTCCCGCAACTTGTGTCGCAATATAAAATATTCCATGGACTCGACATGCCTCTCAGCAAATAGCTTGGGGTGTCTACTTTCCAAAATGGGGTCATTTGGGGGGGTTTTGAACTGTCCTGGCATTTTATGCACAACATTTAGAAGCGTATGTCACACATCACCCACTCTTCTAACCACTTGAAGACAAAGCCCTTTCTGACACTTATTGTTTACATGAAAAAGTTATTTTTTTTTGCAAGAAAATAACTTTGAACCCCCAAACATTATATATTTTTTTAAAGCAAATGCCCTACAGATTAAAATGGTGGTTGTTTCATTTTTTTTTTTCGCACAGTATTTGCGCAGCGATTTTTCAAACGCATTTTTTGGGGAAAAAACACACTTTTTTAAATTTTAATGCACTAAAACACACTATATTGCCCAAATGTTTCATGAAATAAAAAAGATGATCTTAGGCCGAGTACATGCATACCAAACATGACATGCTTTACAATTGCGCACAAACGTGCAGTGGCAACAAAATAAATACATTTTTAAAAGCCTTTAAAAGCCTTTACAGGTTACCACTTTAGATTTACAGAGGAGGTCTACTGCTAAAATTACTGCCCTCGATCTGACCTTCGCGGTGATACCTCACATGCATGGTGCAATTGCTGTTTACGTTTGACGACAGACCGCCGCTTGCGTTCGCCTTAGCGCAAGAGCAGGGGGCGACAGGGGTGCTTTTTTTTTTTTTTTTCTTTATTATTTTTTTGCTTTTTTATCTTATTTTTAAACTGTTCCTTTCATTTTTTTTTTTTTTTTATCATTTTTATTGTTGTCTCGGGGAATGTAAATATCCCCTATGATAGCAATAGGTAGTGACAGGTACTCTTTTTTTGAAAAAATTCGGGTCTATTAGACCCTAGATCTCTCCTCTGCCCTCAAAGCATCTGACCACACCAAGATCGGTGTGATAAAATGCTTCCCCAATTTCCCAATGGCGCTATTTACATCCGGCAAAATCTAAGTCATAAAATGCTCGTAGCTTCCGGTTTCTTAGGCCATAGAGATGTTTGGAGCCACTCTGGTCTCTGATCAGCTCTATGGTCAGCTGGCTGAATCACCGGCTGCATTCTCAGGTTCCCTGTTGAGACAGGAGAGCCAGAGAAAAACACGGAAGACGGTGGGGGGGGGCATTCCCTCCCACGGCTTGTAAAGGCAGTCTAGAGGCTAATTAGCCGCTAGGATTGCTTTTACATGAAAGCCGACCGCTGGCTGAAAAGAATGATACCAAGATGATACCTAAACCTGCAGGCATCATTCTGGTATAACCACTCAAAGTCGTGAATGGCGTACCTGAAGACAAAAAAATGGTTAACAATAAAGCACAGTAAACGGTAAAGTATAAATAATTACATACCTGAAAAACAAACATGATAAAACATAATAACAATAAAACATTGCAGAATAGAATACAGTAAAAAAGAGCAGAACAATAGAGAGAGAGAATAGAGAGAGAGAACAATAAAACGACAACAATTTTTTTTTTATTTTATATATATTTTTTTTTTTACACTTTTTTTGTAACTAACTTTTATAACGGTAACCGGTTCCAGGTTCGGGTCTCTCAAAATGCGATGGCATCTTGGGAGACCCTGTGAAAGTGTGCCTAGTCTGTGCAATGCTGTACCCTACGCTAATACTCAACTAGTGAATGGTAGCGTTCAAAACATTCACCAATGCAAAGACCAGGATTGTCAGGACAGGAGGGACAATGATAGCGGGTGTCACACCTATATCCGTGCTTGCTGCAGACACGACATCTTTTTTGGGGGTTCGTTGGGTAGGGGTACTCGGGAGGACATAAAGAAAATGCCTCTCATGCAGCCGACTGCATTTGGTTGGGGATGTGAATGGGGGAAGTACGGGCGCTGCAGAAGTGGTGGGTTCCCAATTAGGATTGGCGAATGCAGCAGGAAGGGCACTATGGGCACGACGGGCCTGTGTTTGTCTTCTTGGTGGCAGCGGGACACTACTTGTGCTTGCCACCTCACCAGCTTGAACTGCACTTATGGGACTCGCCACGTCACCAAGTGTTACTGCAGTGCTGGTTTGACTACGACCGGGGTGTACTAGGCCGCTGGTGCTTGCCAGTTCACCAAAACGCTACCAAAAAAACTGTTAGCGATCGCAGGGATCAGGCCTGACTCTGCGAACGCTGCAGTTATGCGTTTAGTGTTTTGTAAGTGACAGTGATCGATCGATACTGCACTTGGGTGGGCTGGGCTGGGCTGGGCGGAGGGGCAAAACGCAGGTGCTAGCAGGTATCTGGGCTGATCCCGCTAACACTGCGTTTTTGGGAACCCTAAACTGCTGGAGACGCTAGTATAGATCTGATCGGATCAGATATTGATCCGATCAGATACTATACCACTAAGGGAGGTGTATGGTGTGTGCGTGGGTGTTAGCGGTACTGGCGCTAACCTGACGCTGCCTGGGGCTGGTGCTTGCTAGTTCACCAAAACGCTACCAAAAAAACTGTTAGCGATCGCAGGGATCAGGCCTGACTCTGCGAACGCTGCAGTTATGCATTTAGTGTTTTGTAAGTGACAGTGATCGATTGATACTGCACTTGGGTGGGCTGGGCCGGGCCGGGCGGAGGGGCAAAACGCAGGTGCTAGCAGGTATCTGGGCTGATCCCGCTAACACTGCGTTTTTGGGAACCCTAAACTGCTGGGGACGCCAGTATAGATCTGATCGGATCAGATATTGATCCGTTCAGATACTATACCACTAAGGGAGGTGTACGGTGCGTGCGTGGGTGTTAGCGGTACTGGCACTAACCTGACGCTGCCTGGGGCTGGTGCTTGCCAGTTCACCAAAATGCTACCAAAAAAACTGTTAGCGATCGCAGGGATCAGGCCTGACTCTGCGAATGCTGCAGTTATGCGTTTAGTGCCTTGTAAGTGACAGTGATCGATCGATACTGCACTTGGGTGGGCTGGGCGGAGGGGCAAAACGCAGGTGCTAGCAGGTATCTGGGCTGATCCCGCTAACACTGCGTTTTTGGGAACCCTAAACTGCTGGGGACGCTAGTATAGATCTGATCGGATCAGATATTGATCCGTTCAGATACTATACCACTAAGGGAGGCGCATGCTGCGTGCGTGGGTGTTAGCGGTACTGGCGCTAATCTGACGCTGCCTGGGGCGACGCATATCACCGCCGGGCGATCGGGGGGCTAAACCTTTATTCGGTAATAAACGGCGGGTTCCCTGACACTATAAAAAATAAACAAACTAACCAGCGTCAACCGTAACGGTTATACGGTGATCAGTGGTGAAAGGGTTAACTAGGGGGCAATCAAGGGGTTAAAACATTTATTAGATAGTATATGGGGGTCCCTGTCGCTCTAAAATGCTGACGGCGAACCTAAATATTTACCTCACTAACTAGCGTCACCAGCGACACTAATACAGCGATCAGAAAAATGATCGCTTAGCAACACTGGTGACAGGGGGTGATCAAGGGGTTAAAACTTTATTAGGGGGGGTTAGGGGGGTATCCTAGACCTAAAGGGGGGTAATACTCACTGTTCCAACACTGTAACTGTCACAAACTGACACCAATGCAGTAATCAGAAAAAAAAAAAAAAAAAAACAAAAAACTGCTGGTGTCAGTTTGTGACAGGGAGGGGGGGGGTGATTGGGGGGGGATCGGGGTGTTTTGTATGCCTGGCATGTTCTACTGTGTTGTGTAGTGTTGGTGCACTCACATTGATGTCTTCTCTCCTCGGCGCTGCAACGGAATACCGAGCCGAGGAGAGATGACATCATTTCCTTTGCTGCTGTTTAGCATACAGCAGCAAAGGAAGTGATCTGATTGGCCGGCGGCGATCGCGAGGGGGGGGCCACGAACGGATGGCCTCCCCCTCATCTCCGATCGCCGGGGGACCAAACGGGACCGCCTCGGGCGGCGGGGGGGGTCCGATCGGACCCCCCACCCGCGGGAGGCAAATCACGTACATGTACGTGATTTTGCCTGCCCGTGCCGCCTTGCCGACGTAAATCGGCGTGAGGCGGTCCTTAAGTGGTTAAAGCCTTTGAGTCTCTCAAGGCTGCCTTTGTTTCAGCTCCTGTGCTGGCACAACCTGATCCTATGTTACCCTTCATTCTTGAGGTTGATGCACCTGAGACTGGAGTAGGCCACCTTCTGTCTCAACGTCCTACCTCTAAGAGTGCTATGCATCCTTGTGGCTACTTTTCTAAGAAATTGTCGATGCAATTACGAGATTGGGGACAGGGAATTGTTAGCTATAATTTTAGCTCTTAAAGAATGGAGGTATTTCCCCTGAAGGTACCACTGTGCTGGTCCTCATTTTGACTGACCATAAGAATCTCACTTTCTTGTCTGAGGCAAAACGCTTATCTCCCAAAAAGGCACGATGGGCTCTTTTTCTGTCAAGCTTCAATTACGTAGTCTCATTCTTACTAGGTACTAAGAATGTAAGGGCTGATGCATTGTCACAACAGATTTCCTCCACTTCCGAGATGGAGTTGGTTCCTGCTCCTGTGATTCCTCCCGACCATATTCTGGTCACTGTTCATACTAGTCTCACTTTACTGTTGGGTGACAGAATTCTTGCCGCTCAGATCCATTCTCCTCCTGAGAAACCTGGTGACTGCTGCTTTGTCCCTGAGAATCTCCGCACTGCTTTGCTCCAGACTTGCCATTCTCCCAAGGCAGCTGGGAGAATCCACTCATTTGGGCTATTTCTCAACAATTCTGGTGGCCTAGTCTCTGCGCTGATGTAACTGCCTTCATAGCCGCTTGTTCCGTGTGTGCTTAGAGTAAGACACCACAACACTTTCCAGTGGGCTTCCATACACAATGGACACACTTATCTATGGTTTTTATTGTGGAGTTACCCAACTCCCAGGGCAACAGTTTTTCTTATGGTGGTTGACCGGTTCTCGAAAATGTCACATTGTATTCCACTAAAGAAATTGTCTACATCCAAAGAACTGGCATCCATTTTTGCTTGAGAGATCTTTCGATTACATAGACTACCCAAGGTTATCTCGGACAGGGGTAGCCAGTTTGTTTCCAGGTTTTGGCGAAGCTTTTGTGCACAGTTGGGAATTCAGCTTTCCTTCTCATCTGCGTATCACCTACAGTGCAATGGGGACGCAGAACGAGCCAACCAAGCCTTGGAGCAGTTTCTACGTTGCTATATTTCTGACCACCATAACAACTAATCAGACCTCTTACCTTGGGCGGAGTTTGCTCACAATAGTACTGTCAATACAGCTTCACGGTTGTCTCCGTTTATGGCGAATTATGGTCTCCAACCATCCATGTTGCCTGACTCATTTGTTCCTCAAAGAATTCCTGCTTTAGAGGAGCATCTCCATGATCTTCGTTCCACTTGGGTGCAGGTGAAAGAGTCCTTGCGATGTGCCAGTAATAGGTGCAGACTCCATAATGACTGCAGATGCCTACCTGCACCTTCCTACCAGTTTGAGGAGAGGGTCTGGCTGTTATCTCATAACCTCTGACTCCGTGTTCCCTTACTGAAACTGGCACCACGGTTTATTAAAACCTTTCAGTATTCTCCGAAGGATCAACCCAGTGGCTTACTCATTAGACCTTCCTTCCAACATGTGTATTTCGAATGTATTCCATGTCTCCTTATTAAAATCTTTGGTGTGCAACCGCTTCACCACCTCGGTACCACATCCTCACCCGGTTCAGGTGAGAACCATGAAGAGTATGAGATACAATCGATCATGGACTCCCGTAGGTTCCATTGGCGCATACAGTACTGTGTTCATTGGAAAGGATACGGTCCGAAGGAACGCTCTTGGGTCTCATCCTCGGGACGTACATGCTCCTGTCCTCCGTGCTTTCCATAGACGTTTTCCCCTCAAACCTGGTGGTCCTCCAAGGGGGAAGGGTCGTTGAGGAGGGGGTACTGTCAGTGCTGGGCTCTCAGCCCTCCCTTCTCAGTGCTCAGGTTGCTCAGCTGTCGGTTAATTGCCAGCACTCATCGTTCCACAGTTGTTTTACCTGGTGTTCATTTCCTGCTCATCAGTCCAGCCTACAGCCAGCCCCTTCTGGCTATTTAAACTGCTTGGTTCAATCATTTTCAGTGACTTTTTTAATATGTTATTTATATTTTTTGTACCAATAAAATTGAATTTTTTCAACTACGTATACGGCACTTCATTGGCTGCGTCAAAGCCCCGATAGGGGGTTCTTGTATTTTCTCATGCACTTTATGGGGTGTGCAGCCTATCCGTCTACACTCATGTGAGTGCTTTTCGTTGTTGGTTCAATCATTTTGTGCCTTCGCCTTGGTCAAACATATCTGGAGACTCTTTGCTGTGTTCCTGTTGAAGACTTGCCTGGCTGATGTCCCTTCTGGTTCGTGATCCTGCCTTCTGCCTTTGACTATGCTCATCTCTGGCTTCCTGATTTACTGGCTTGTTCTGACTACCCGCTTTGGCTACCGAACCCCGGCTATGTTTTGACTACGGTTACCATTTGTACCATTTTCACCATTTTATTAAAAGGTGTGATTTTTACTGCATTTTCTGTCTCTGTCTGATTCCTGGTTCCTGACACACTGTCCTTATGTGACATCACTGAGTGCTTTAGTGGTCATCGCCAAGTAAAATTGGTATGATGTGGGAAAGAGGATCAGTTAAGTGAATGTGTTACTTTAAAGGTTGAGTTCTAACAATGGTTGCATTTTAGATCAATTTAGGATGCTTCTATGAATCACAGGTGCATCTGACCACTGTCTCAGTTGTGTTTGAGATACCTCCTAAGCTGCTTCATGCTTCTTTTGCATTACTATCGATTTATATAGGGAGAAAAGCAGTTCATATGATAACAAAAGCCTTTGTACACAGACCCTTATACGTTGTATTTCTCCTCATTACTCTTGACTGTAGTTTGGTTTATTCCTGCTTTTTCACAGATGAGATAAAGGAAACAGACATCTTAAAAGATGTGAGGGAAACTTTATCAGAAACAATTTTATTGTGTGAAAGGACATCTCGTACACTGAACCAGCAGCAGAGAGAGGTATTACTAACTAAAACCATTATATTTTTTTTTTAGTGTAGCCCAAATTGTACAGTTGTTTCACATGAGAAATAGTAGTCTTAACTTGTATTTAAAGTTGACTCCTTCACTCGGGTACTTGTATTTGGTTCTTCCAATGATGAAGGATTTAGGCTCCGTTGGAGTCTGCCTGCTGAGCAGGGAATCTGTCTGCTGATCCCTGCTGAGCAGGCGGATGGCTGGTCCGTGTTTGCTCTGCTTATGCAGAGCGGACACAGCTCGCTCTCCTCTATGGGCCACCTGTCAGTTTATACCCAACTGCCATCCGACCTAGTCCGCCAGATGGATGGGAAACATATTCCCATCCGTCTGTTTTTAGCAGATAGGATTGGATCAGATGTCGGCTGGTGTCAAAGGACACATGTCCTTTGACGCTTGCTGCTTTATTGAGGAGACTGGAGGCTCCGATCAGATCTGCCTGAAAAACTGACAGGCAGCCCTAATTGGTCCACTAGTGCGAAAGGGGGCTAAGTGTACTCTGGATGTGCCATGTTTAAAGTACAGTCTAGCTAGCCCTAAGGCAGTTTAGAAAGGTTAACAGATAATTGCAGTTTTTATATATTACGCACCTAAAGCGTTAACGTGTGTTTTTGATGCATTTAACGTGGGCTCAAGGCGCACTCCAGATGCCCTCCAGGCTCCAACTGTTTTTTTTTTTTTTTTCATTAAGAGGAAGTGTTTTTTTTAACACTCACTGATATTTGATAAACACTTGTAAAATGCACTGAAACATGCTGTAAATGTTAGGGGCGCATTTACGCTGCATTACCATAGACTTGAATGGAAAGAGTTGACAAGCTTCAACTCCTCCCAGACTCAACATGTAGCCTCATTTGTGCCACACATGAAACAATGCAAGTGCTACATGTTTTTCAGATGTGAGCAGCTCTGTCCAATGCCCATATTATAAATTGTAGGCTTCTTTCCAAAGCGTTCAGGGAGCAGCAAAAGTGCGCCCCAAATGCCTGTATTGACACCCATAGAACCACACATTCAAGATCTCAGCAAAAGAGGAAGTGGTAAGTGTTACATCTGCAAGGGAAGGTGGCCCTATAAAGGATAACTACCGTTATATGACAGGTCATTTAACACCTCACAACATAATTATGGTGACACCAAGCGTTTCCTAAACCAAACCTGTTTACAGCCACCATAAGCACTGGGGAGAAACATAATGATGTGCATCTTAACTGGAATTTGAAGTGGGATTATTTATTCATTGATATGGTTTTAATTTTGTATTGTGGTATTAAGGCTGGGTTCACACTGGTGCGACACGACAGCCGTCCTACTTTGGATCCGACTTTGCCCTGCGACATGAAGCCGGCATGTGTCCGACTTTCAATGAACGGGGATCCGACTTGGATCCCCGCCAATGCCGGCACTGTGTTTGGTATGAATCTTTAGGGGGGAACTCCGCGCCAAATTTTAAATAAAAAACCGGCATGGGTTCCCCCTCCAGAGGCATACCAGGCCCTTGGGTCTGGTATGGACCTTGAGGGGAACCCCCTACGCCGAAAAAACGGCGTGGGGGGTCGCCCCCAATCCATACCAGACCCTTATCCGAGCACGCAGCCCGGCCGGACAGGAATGGGGTGGGGACGAGCGAGCGCCCCCCCCCCCCCCCTCCTGAACCGTACCAGGCCGCATGCCCTCAACATGGGGGGTTGTTGCCTTGGGGGAGGGGGGCGCGCTGCGGCCCCCCCACCCCAAAGCACCTTGTCCCCATGTTGATGAGGACAAGGGCCTCTTCCCGACAACCCTGGCCGTTGGTTGTCGGGGTCTGCGGGCGGGGGGCTTATCGGAATCCGGGAGCCCCCTTTAATAAGTGAGCCCCCTGATCCCGGCCCCCCACCCTATGTGAATGAGTATGGGGTACAGCGTACCCCTACCCATTCACCTAGGAAAAAAGTGTCAATTTAAAAAAAAACACTACACAGATTTTTAAAGCATTTTATTAGACAGCTCCGGGGGTCTTCTTCCGACTTCGGGGGTCTCTCCGGTTCTTCTCCATGCTCTCCGGATCTTCTGCCGGGCTCCTCCGCTCTCTTCTGCTCTTTTGCCGCTCTTTTGCTAAAGCGGAGGAGCCTGGTCTTCAATCTTCTGCCTTCTGCCCTCTTCTCCTGATGTTGACACGACGCTCTCTGGGGCTAGAATGCTCTCTGTGCGCTCTGCTCTGACTTATATAGGCGGTGACCCCGCCCCCTTATGCCGTCACAGTCCCTGGGCATGCTGGGACTATGACGGCATAAGGGAGCGTGGTCATCGGGTGATGACCACGCCCCCTAAAACGTCACAGTCCCAGCATGCCCAGGGACTGTGACGGCATAAGGGGGCTGGGTCACCGCCTATATAAGTCAGAGCAGAGCGCACAGAGAGCATTCTAGCCCCAGAGAGCGTCGTGTCAACATCAGGAGAAGAGGGCAGAAGGCAGAAGATTGAAGACCAGGCTCCTCCGCTTTAGCAAAAGAGCGGCAAAAGAGCAGAAGAGAGCGGAGGAGCCCGGCAGAAGATCCGGAGAGCGTGGAGAAGAACCGGAGAGACCCCCGAAGTCGGAAGAAGACCCCCGGAGCTGTCTAATAAAATGCTTTAAAAATCTGTGTAGTGTTTTTTTTTAAATTGACACTTTTTTCCTAGGTGAATGGGTAGGGGTACGCTGTACCCCATACTCATTCACATAGGGTGGGGGGCCGGGATCTGGGGGCTCCCTTATTAAAGGGGGCTCCCGGATTCCGATAAGCCCCCCGCCCGCAGACCCCGACAACCAACGGCCAGGGTTGTCGGGAAGAGGCCCTTGTCCTCATCAACATGGGGACAAGGTGCTTTGGGGTGGGGGGGCCGCAGCGCGCCCCCCTCCCCCAAGGCAACAACCCCCCATGTTGAGGGCATGCGGCCTGGTACGGTTCAGGAGGGGGGGGGGGCGCTCGCTCGTCCCCACCCCCATTCCTGTCCGGCCGGGCTGCGTGCTCGGATAAGGGTCTGGTATGGATTGGGGGGACCCCCCATGCCGCTTTTTCGGCGTAGGGGGTTCCCCTCAAGTTCCATACCAGACCCAAGGGCCTGGTATGCTCTTGGAGGGGGAACCCATGCCGGATTTTTATCTAAAATTTGGTGCGGAGTTCCCCCTCAAGATGATCTGAGCACAAGTCGCGTGCCGAAGTCGGATCATGCGAGACGGCAATCCGACTTTGATCCGACTTCAATGATAGTCAATAGGCTGAAGTAGGATCAAAGTCGGACCAAAGTAGTACAGGGAGCATTTCTAAAGTCGGAACGACTTGTGTCGGACCAGTTAGGACGGCTCCCATAGGGAAACATTAAATTTCACACGTCATGCGACATGAGCTCCCAATGTCGGAGCGTTTGTCGGACCAGTGTGAACCCAGCCTTAGCGGTTATATTTTATGAAGTGGTAGCAATAAATCATATTAATTTGTGGTATAAACACACTTGTTTTGCAGAATTTGCTGCAATGATATGCTGATAATATAGTTTTTTTGGGTAAAGGAACCATTATGTGTTGTTTGATATGAAAGTCCTAATATCACCCCCTCTGAATATTTTAAAATATTTATACTTCAAATAAAATAAGGGCAGGGATCATCTACTCTACATTTATTCTTTGTACAGTATTGTGTCCTTAATGCCAATATTACAGCAATGCTCTGCGATGTGAAGGTGATTATAAATGTTTGCATCTTCACAGGGTGGTACTGTGGATGCCAATATTGTTAGCAGAATGCCATGTCCTATAAATATATATACAATTTGAGAGAGACAATGGACATTATAGGCACTAGAAAACAACAGTTTCTTTAAACATTTTAATTTTATTACAAATAATCATAAAAAATAGACAATTATATAAAATCTCACAATGGACCTGCTAACCGTGTGTAGCAGCCTCCCCAGCACCCCCAACGTCCTACCCGAGCTCTTTCTCTCACCAGCAATGTCCACAATCCCCTCAGCCATCCAGTACACTCCTCCTGATTGGCTGAGACAGAGCAGTGGCGCTATTGGCTCCCGCAGCTGTCAAAGTCAGTCAGCCAATCGGGGGGGAGGTGGGCGGGGCCAGGTTGGTTCTCTGTGTCTGAATGGATACACAGAGCTCTGAACACGGCTTGGATAACAACCTGTAGCAAGCTGCTGACTGTGGGGGGCACTTAAAGGAGGGAGGGGCCAGGAGCAGCAAAGAGGGACCTGATAAAAGAAGGATCAGGGCTGCTCTGTGCGCAACTAACTGCACAGAGGAGGTAAGTATAACATGTTTGTTGTTTAAAAAAAAAAAAAAAAAGCGAGCCTGTACAATCACTTTAAGTCCTGCTGAGTTTTTTACTGATCTAAAATGAGATGCTTTGTTGTCAATGGAACATTGGACACAGCTGAGCAAACATCAGTAATAGTGTTGAGTACAGTACAGCAAAACAAAAATAGAAAATTTTTCATTTGAGTGCAGTATTTTACTCACTTATTTACTTGTTTTGGCCCCTTGCATGCGGGCGTCATAAGTATAAATGAGATATTACATTATTAGCAATGAAGAAGATTTTTACTTGTCTGTATGCTTATCTATACTCTATTACTCATCTATACTCAACATTAATCAGGTCTTTACACACAGTTTTTGGCCTCTTGCGCATTGTATGCAACAGTAGATTATGTTTAAAATCCAGTAATACACTGTTTCATGCTCAGTTGCTCTCCATTTTTAGGCACTGCAGAGTTTGTAAAGGCCAAACTGCTGACAGCGTCAAAGCAGTTCCTTTACAGCCAAGGAAGCTGCTTCTGTTTAACCACTTCAGCCCCGGAAGATTTGGCTGCTCAATGACCAGGCCATTTTGTGCGATACGGCACTGCGTCACTTTAACTGACAATTGCGTGGTCGTGCAACGCTGTATCCAAACAAAATTGACATCCTTTTTTTTCTCATAAATAGAGCTTTCTTTTGGTGGTATTTGATCACCTATGCGGTTTTTATTTTTTGTGCTATAAATAAAAGAAGACTGAAAATTTTGAAGAAAACACTATCTTTTATTTTTTGCTATAATAAATATCTCAAATTAAAAAAATAAATACTTTTTCCTCAGTTTAGGCCGATATGTATTCTTATACATATTTTTGGTAAAAAAATTGCAATAGAGTGTATATTGATTGGTTTGCGCAAAAGTTATAGCGTCTACAAAATAGGGGATAGATTTATGGCATTTTTATTATTATTTTTTTTTTTTTTTACTAGTAATGGTGGTGATCAGCAATTTTTATCGGGACTGCGATATTGCGGCGGACACATCGGACACTTTTGACACATTTTTTGGGACCAGTGACAATTATACAGCGATCAGTGCTATAAAAATGCACTGATTACTGTATAAATGTCATTGGCAGGGAAGAGGTTAACACTAGGGGGCGATCAAGGGGTTAATTGTGTTCCCTAGTGTGTGTTCTAACTGTGGGGGGAGTGGGACTGAACACACAATCTGTCTCCTCTCCCCTGAGAGAACCGGGATCTGTGTGTTTACACACACAGATCCCGGTTCTCGCTCAGTCACAAGCAATCACAGGTGCCCGGCGGTCATCGCGCCCGCTGGGCCCCCTAGTGGCCAAAAGGCGAAGCAACGTAAGGTAACGTTGTTTTGCCCAAAAGCCAACCTGCCGCAGTTCAACTGCGGCGGCTGGTCGGTAAGCAGTTAATCTGCAACTCCCATGATGCTGCACTTGTGATTAGTTATGACACCAGTCATTTGATGGTTTAATAGTTTGGTTGAGAACACAAGCAAATGTGGCAGTTAGCAATTTCCGCATTCCAGGAATGTAACTGTTTTTATACCTAATAACTGGTTGCGCCACCCTTGGCGGCAACAACTGCAATCAAGCGTTTGCAATGACTGGCAATGAGTCTTTCACATTGCTGTTGAGCAATTTTGGCCCACTCTTCTTTGCAGAATTGTTTTAATTCAGCCACATTGGAGGGTTTTTCAGCATGAACAGCCTGTGTAGGGTCATGATACAGCATCTCAATTGGATTTAAGTCCGGGCTTTGATTAGGCCACTCCAAAACCTAAATTTTGCTTTTGTTTGAACCATTTGGAGGTGGACTTGCTGTTGAGTTTCGGATCATTGTCCTGCTGCATAACCCAAGTGCACTTGAGTTTGAGGTCACAAACTGATGGCCAGACATTCTCCTTTAGGATTTTCTGGTAGAGCTCAGAATTTATGGTTCCATCAATTATGGTAAGTTGTCCAGGTCCTGAAGCAGCCCCAGACCATCACGCTACCACCATGTCTGACTGTTGGTATGATGTTCTTGTTATGAAATGCTGTATTAGTTTTATGCCACATGTAACAGGACGCATACCTTCCAAAAAGTTACGTTTTTGTCTCATCAGTCCACAGAATATTTACCTAAAAGTCTTGGGGATAATCAAGATGTTTTTTTGGTAAATATGAGATGAGCCTTTGTGTTCTTTTTGGTCAGCAGTGGCTTTGGCCTTGGAACACTCCCATGGATGCCATTTTTGCCCAGTCTCTTTCTTATTGTTGAATCATGAACACTGATCTTACCTGAGGCAAGTGAGGCCTGCAGTTCTTCAGATGTTCTGGGTTCTTTTATGACCTCCTGGATGAGTCACCGTCATGCTCTTTGAGTAATTTTTGTAGGCCAGCCACTCCTGGGAAGGCTTACCACTGTTCCAAGTTATCTCCATTTGTGGATAATGGCTCTCCCTGGAGTTCCAAAGCCTTAGAAATTTCTTTGAAACCCTTCCTAGACCGATACATGTATATTACTTTGTTTCTAGTCTGTTCTTGAATTTTTTTAGATTGTGGCATGGTGTGTGGCTTTTTGTGATCTGTTAGGGTGCTTCACTTTGGCAGACAGCTTCTATTTATGTGATTTCTTGATTCAACAGGTCTGGCAGTAATCAGGCCTGGGTGTGGCAAGTGAAATTTAACTCAGCTTTCCAAAAAATTGTGGTTAATCACAGTTCATTCATGATTCAGCATGGGAGGGGGCAATTACTTTTTCACATAGAGCAGGCAGGTTTGAACAGCTTTTTTCCCTTAATAAATGAAATAATAATGTAAAAACTGCATCTTAGATTTACTTGGGTTATCTTTGTGTAATATTAAAATTTGTTTGATCTGAATCATTTCAGTGTGAGAAATATGCAAAAAAAATTTAAAAAAAATCAGGAAGGGGGCAAATACTTTTTCGCACAACTGTATATGTTCCTTGCTAAAGATCATTATTTTTTTATCAAGTTGTTATGGGTAAAGTTCTGCTTTAAGAAGCGTATGTGCAATCCCTGTCAAGCAATTGGTATTCATCTTCTTACCTTTACACATTGTCGCTGCTTTACTGAGGAATTCTGTATGTTATGCCTTACAAGCTCTTACAGTGAATGAAGTCTGTACATCCAAAGTTAATATTCTGTTTTCTATATAGGCACTATGGTTTCCTCTGCTTGAAGCAATGATGTCCCCACAGAAGCTCTTAAGTTCTTCTTCTCAGTTATATTTGGACTGTAAGTTTCACTCTCCTGTTCTTTCTATGACATGGGCTGTTCAAAAGGTTTTTGTCCTCAATAGCATTATAGCAGAAAACCCACCCACAGCCCCTATTGAAGGCTAGTTTTCTCCCAGTTGAGCGCCTGTCCTCTAGTAATTTTTCTCTGGTACCCAGGAGCATCCATTACATGCTAGCTTTCTTTGGTTAAAGAGAAAGCTGAGCTATACCTTGTTATAAAAAGCCATTAGTATCAGCAGTGCTGTGTCTGCTTCCTTAGCAGAAGAAAGATTTTAAATTGCTGAGCTCTCCAGACTGCTGGAGCAGGAATCACTTAATGGAATGGAGTCCGTAGAGAGTGGAGCCTTCTTCCACCGGATATTGCTCATGGGCTGACATGGTTTTATGCATTTAAAAAAGAAATATAAACCCTGTTTCTTACACTTATTACATTTTAAGGGGTTTCTCACTTTTAAGAAAAGAGAGAAAACACCTTTTAGAGGTAAATAACAAGCAACAAGGTGGTGCAAATGTTTAAAGCTAGCTATAGATACTAGAAAGCAGTCTTCTAAAATATATTTCCATAAATTTGCATGTTATCACCCAGTCAATCAAGTTTATGGATGTGAGCGTGAGAGGGAGGGAAGGCAGGAACATATAACCAGTGGTGGCCTTATATTGGGAAAGCAATAGTATTTAGCACAGTCATTTACTTTTTTCCCCTGTGATTATTCAGATGATGATGTTCATGCCATCCAGCCAGTGCTTATGAACAAGGGAATTATTATTATTATAATACACGATTTATTTAGCGCCAGCAGTTTACGCAGCACTTTACAATGTAGAGGGGGGACAGCACAATTACAGTACAGTTTAATACAGAAGGGACAGGAGGGCCCTGCTCGTAGAGCTTACACTTTAAAGGGAGGGGGTGATGGTACAAAAGGTAATACTAATAGATGCAGGGAATGATTTGATGGGGGTGGCACGGGGACAGTTGTTAGGTGGGTGTGGGATAGGCTTTTCTGAATAAGTGAGTTTTCAAGGGATCTCCTAAAGGTGGACAGGTTAGGGGCTGATCGGATATACCGGGGCATGGAGTTCCAGAGGATGGGAGAGGCTCTGGAGAAGTCCTGAAGGTGAGCATGAGAGGAGGTAACAAGGGAGCTAGAGAGCAGGAGGTCCTGGGAGGTGCGGAGGGGATGATTTGGGCAATATCTGCAGATGAGGTTGATGATGTAGCTGGGGGCGTTATTGTGGATGGCCTTGTATGTTGTGGTTAGCATTTTGAATTTTATACGGTGGGGTAGGGGAAGCCAGTGAAGGGATTGGCAGAGAGGGGCCGCAGTCTTGGATTGATTAGTGAGTTGTATTAGTCTAGCAGCAGCATTCATAATAGACTGAAGGGGGGATAGCCTGCGTAAGGGTAAGCCATTAAGGACAGAGTTGTAGTAGTCAAGGCGGGATATAATCAAGGAGTGAATAAGTTGCTTTGTGGTGTTATTAGTCAGGAAGGGTCAAATTCTGGAGATGTTGCGGAGGTTAAGGTGGCAGGATTTAGCCAGTGATTGGATGTGGGTACTGAAGGAGAGGTCAGTCAGGGATTACACCCAGCACACTGACATGTGTGGAGGGACCAATGGTTGGAATTGACTGATCTGGCCAAAATTGGCCAGATAGATCTGGAGATAATCCTCCTATGTTTAAAAGTAACTAGAAGAGAGCTTATATTTCTGAGAAGTAGCCTTTATTATAATTCATACCTTCAATAGGAGTTGCCAATGGTACGAAAAACACACAATACCAAAAAAATAAAATTTTCTCCAGCACCAGGTATTTGACCATTGGTAGTGTTGGCTTTATTTACTCCACTTAAACATCAGTTCCCGAAATCCTTTGGTCACTTTAAAACTGGGACTCGCTGAACTGACTTCCAAGCATATCAGACCAGTTAGCATGTGACTGGTGCTTGCATTTGATCATGTGACCAGTACCAGAACAATGGACTCCAGAATTAAGATATTGTTTAAATTGTTATTTTGCTTTTCCTATTATCAGTAACGGTAGGAATTATAATGAAAGCAATTTATTCAGAGTATAGCTCCACTTTCAGAAAGCTTACCAGTTCCAAGCACTCCAAACAGCTGATTGATGAGTGTGTGTATGGAATCCTGCTTTACTTTTCTTTCTAACTGAATGGGAAACCTTTATACATCAATTTCGGAATAAATAGCAGCATTTCCTTGTCTTCTATGTCATGATTTGGCTGCTTGTAACTAAGCATAAATCCATCAATAGAAACTGTACTGCAAAAATAAACTTTTAAAGTATAGCACTGAGGTAAAATGTGCAGCAGCCTGCCCACAGCAAAACAGTCAGCCATTGCATTTGTATTAAATACTCTAAATAAACATTTCTGCTTTGTTTTAGGTGCAATCATTTTTAAATTGTGCAATTTAATTGTTTTTGAAATCAGATCTTTTATGCATTGCTTAGAATTTTGAATGTAAGCAATTGTGCTTTATATTTGTCCATATAGCTTTAAAGAATCTGACAATGGATGTCCTCAACAGCATGGCAGCCTATATCTCCCTTCCATCCATACTCCAGAAGATATTGCAGGTATGGGCTTCATGTTATCAGACTGATATCTGTGTATGTTTTCCTTGAATAGTCATTAACATTTCCAGTTAAAGTAGAAATATCTGTTTAATAACATATTCAAACAATTTAATTTAAAGGCCTCACCAGAAACATAAACATTTATAAGGAGAAATATAGACTTGTTTACTGTATATGCACTATAATTTGTATTATTATTGAATTTCCTTCTTTGCTTTGAGACATCAGAATGAGGTAGATATTTATTTGCATGTGTGACAAACCATTTCAGGGGTGAACTTGCTATTATGGCCTAGTAGAGGTTCCTGTGGTTATACAAACTATATGTCGTGTGTATAGCAATCATATAATCCTTGTCATGCTTTCCTCTTCCTCCTTTGTAATAAAAAGCTTGTACAAAGATCAATAACTAAATCTGTAAATTTAAAAAGACCACAGAGATTCATCCCTCATCTCTTAGCCCTTGTTCACAGTAATGTGAATTTTAATGCGAGTTGGAATGCATTGAATCACATGACAAGTGAAATAACAGCAGTTTCTATGGAGCTCATGCACATATATGCGGTGTAACTGTGATCCGACTTTGGAAAGGGTTCTATATAAGTTTGGTGCAGTACAGTGCAATTTTGTGGTCCATAGACTTCAATAGACATGCATCAAAATCATATCTGTTTTACAATGCGATTTGTGCTGGTTGTTAGGAGCTGGCACCCGCTGGAATCCTAACAACCAATGACTCATCCCTGCTGTCAGCAGCGGGGGTGAAGTCATACGTCGTTAAGGAGCCAGCACTCGTCGGAAAGAGGGGAAACAAGCGAGCGTCCCCTCTGAACCATACCAGGCCATATGCCCTTAACGGTATCTGGGTGCCCTTTAAGGAGGCACCCAGATAACGGCTCCCCCATGTAAATGATTTAGGGATACATAGTACACCAACTCATTAACCAAAAATATTTTAAAAGTAAATAAAAATACAAACACAGTTTTTGTCCTTTTATTAATAACATTTTTTGTAAACAAACACGTCCCTGATGTAAACCCATCATCAATCATGATAAATCCCAGCTACCAAATTGCACAAAAAAAAAGCCAGCTGAACATGACCGCTCACCCATCCTCCCTTTTCTGGCCTGCTGGGCTGCATGCTCAGATAATGGTCTTGTATACTTACTTCTCTTTATAGATGTATCATGCATCCGCCCATGATGATTGGATAGATCCCATGAAACGAGTGGGGCTTAACCCAGATGCAATGCATACATACTTACATGGTCTTTGGATCCAGGCAATACCGTGGATTATAACTATTACATTATAGTGATTTTTTACTACTGAGGACAATACTACTGTATATTCTATTTATGCTTTTAACATGTAAATGATTTGGATACATGATTTGTTATATTATGTGTTATTATTGCATTCATTGTCTGCCATGTACCTACTCAATGGCAAACAAATAAATACTTGTTCATGTTTCACTTTGACTCCTTCGATTAGCCACAATATACACACCTCATTTAAAGTCCCAACCCTCTTTCTTTATGTCACTGATAAACCATGAACGAACTTGATTTACTGTATAAGCATCAAAGTTGGAATGGAACGGTCTCTATTATTATAATATAATTAGAGCGATCAAGTTCTCCCGAGATCTCGCACAAGTCTCGCATTATGAAAGAAACCAATGAATGACAGACTGACAGAGATTGCATTTTTATATATGTTACTTTTTTAACTTTTGCGACATTGATTTACTATTTAAATTTTCGATATGTTCAAGGTTTTAAAACGCTAGCAATTTTAAATATTTTTCAAAACTCCCACAGCACACCTGCAAGTTTGAGAATCACTGGCATAGAGGGACAATCAAAGGCTAATTGGCTAAGTCAGGGTGTCCTGTATTGAGACTAGCCTTGTTTCGAGGTTCTAAAGATAAACTAGAAACAGAAGGAAGGAAAGACCATGAAGAAAAAGAGGAGGTGTAGGAAAGGGAGAAGAAAAAACCTGGGGAATGATGGGACAGATGGGTGGGGAAGGATGAGGAATTTTGTGAGTATTTATAGGCAGATAAGTATAGCCAGGTCCAGGGTATTATAAAACGTCAATTTATAGTTGGACAAATGTTGTTGACATTGATACAAAATATATCAAATGTATATATTAATGTGTTTCCTTGCCTATCCCATACAATCTTCTTAAAGCAGTTGTAAACCGCTGAAGAATACAAAAAAAAACCTGTAAGACAATGGCATAATGTGCTAATGTGCATCAAATACTAGCACATTATGAAATACTTAACGAAGCCCTTCCAGCGGCAGCCGTTCACCACTAAGACGGCTTACATCTTTCTCTGGTGTTTCTTCCGGGTTTGCAGGCTCTGGCACTGTGAGTGGCCGGTGCCACGATGACGTCAGGAGCCGCTGTTTCTGGCACTGTAAGCTGGACCTTCAGAGTGCATGGGCCGATGATGTCATCAGCTGCATGCACTCTGAATATCTCCTAAACTGTGTAAGTTTAGGAGATATTCACAGTACCTACGGCTAAGCCTTGTTATTGGCTTACCTGTAGGTACAAGTGGTGTGTCTATGGTCAAAATGTAAACACATATAAATTTCCACATTGTATTTTAATTATTTTTAGCCTATTTGTATTAATCTGGTTGCTCCTCTACTGGGAGGCTGGCTCTACTTGTGATGAGGCTGGCTCTGTACACTTGTAGATCTTTGTGTATGTATGATGAATCCTTGTGTATTGAAGCTGCATAAAAACAGTAAAAATTATACTCACAAACGAGCTAATAAAGATAGCTTTCGAAAGGGCGCAAAAGCGCTGTTTCTGTGGATCGACACCCCAGGACCTGTTGCCGAGAGGATCAGACCAGCGCAAATGGCTGATGGCTTATGCGTTTCGGGGGAGCACCCCTTTCTTCAGAGCCTAAGCGGGCAAGGCTCTGAAGAAAGGGGTGCTCCCCTGAAACACGTAAGCCATCAGCCATTTGCGCTGGTCTGATCCTCTCGGCAACAGGTCCTGGGGTGTCGATCCACAGAAACAGCGCTTTTGCGCCCTTTCGAAAGCTATCTTTATTAGCTCGTTTGTGAGTATAATTTTTTACTGTTTTTATGCTGCATTAAAGTTTATCAGTGGTAATGCACTAGGTTGGTGCGCCCTCTTTCTTTTGTGTTTTTATAGCTTGAATACCCATTGTTCAAATGAGGGCTGCAAGACGCTAGGCATTACTTCTATAGGTGGCTGCACCACATATCCAGTTCATGGACACCTGAGCGCAGGAGAGGTCTTTTTTTCTTGTCCTTGTGTATTGCTCATGTGTCCAGATGGATTTTTTTTAATTGTGTACCTGCCTCTGGTATGCCTTCCATCTTCCTGTGCAAACAGTTTTGTGTGTTTTGTATAAAAAACTTCTGTATTTTGAATAAAAATCTTTTGTAAAATAAAATAGAAATGATAGGCAAAACATGTGTATAAAAAATTATAAGTACCTTTTTTTATAAGAGATCACATTGCTTTGTTCTCCACTGAATAAGAGCTGAGGGAGGAGAAGCAGCAGCACACTGAACTTGCCAGTGAATGGCTGTACAGTGGGGGGCATGTCAAGACAAGTCTGATCATTGGAGGAGAGCAGGCTGAGTACCCAGCAAAGCTAGAAAACTGACCACGGTGTGTTCTCCTGCTTAGTCTGATCAGTTTGTAATTGGAAAGCAGAGGGACTGACAGGAACACCAGAGATTTCACACAAAGGATGCAATACAGAGTGAACAGGATACTTTTTCATACAAGTACATGGCACAGCAGGCATATATCAGGAATATGACATGTTGGCTTTACATATTCTTTAAGGTGTTAAAACCAATTTAAAACTACCGTATTATTGATGTAAAATAACTTTTCAGGTTTACTGGCAGAATACGCTTCAGTTCATGCCACCAGCTCAGTTTTATGAACTTACAAATATGTCTAATATAAAAGCTAATCACAATTCAAATAAAACACAAAGCACATCTGTGTGTGTTAACATGCAGTATTTAAAAGATTACTCTGGGCAGTATTTCCACATTAATGTGCAAAAGGGGTTAAAATGCACCGGTTGTAGCTGGAGTCTCATCTGCTGCCTGCTCATCTTTGGCTCTCTCATCTACAGTATGCAGCTGTTCCAGAGAGTCTCTTTGAAATCTGGGCCACCATTTCATGTATATTTCATTAACTTTGCTCTTCAGTATCATGTGGCCATGGTCTGGTAGGCATTCAGGTATCTTTTACACAAAAGTTCTAGAGATCCTTGGTAATATTAAAGTGTTACTAAACTCAGAACCTGCATTTACTATATCTGGTCTCCCACAGTACACAGAACATGGAAATGCAATTATATTAGTAAATATAAACAGCGAAATACCTTTTCTCATCAGCAGTGTATAGCAGCCTTTTGACTTCTATCAGTTCATACTAAAGCTTGTTGGAGGAGTTTTCATTCTCCCCTGATCCCATGTCTGGACAGTGCTGATTGGCCCTGTGCTTTTCACTTGCAACCTCCCAAGAAGAAGAAAAAACTCTCTAGCAATACCCACCAAACTGAGCATGTGCAGCCTGTCCCCTGGCTCTGTAAATATCAGGTTATTTTTTGGCGACAGTGGAAGAAGAGAAGGATCAGAGAGACAGAATAAAACATCCTTTATGCACAATGCAAAGGATCAACCCTTTAGGTTCCACAGTGAGTATAACAAGCATGCTATTCTGCATATACAGACTGATTTTACTATTGTGGGTTTAGTACCACTTCAAGTTAGAATTGCTGTTTAGGTTTTTTTTCTCTCTCAATTTTCCATCTCAGTTTGATTATTCGTTTACTTGACTTTTAGAGAAGTACCTGTAAATATTTTCCTGTTTGGCTAAGGATTTCTCTTTTATTTTTTAGCTTTATTCATTTTAAACTTCTACATCATTGTAATGTCCCTTCCCTATCATAATTTTTCACTTTGTATCCTGTTTTTTCTGTTAAGACTAATTTTACTAGGATCAACAAAGTACCCATGCACACCCAGTGGCCTGCCTAGGTCCTTCTCGTACTCCACCCCTCTCTATCATAGAGAAGTTGACACTCTCACAGCTGATTCAACCATGATTCTGCCTTTTAACCACACCATGCAAAACACAGTACAAGAAATGCAATGGGCTTGAAGGGGCTCATCTTTGGACCACCCTATAAAAATGGTTTTGAAGGCTGAAGGTTTTTTACCTTCATGCATTGTATGCATGAAGGTAAAAAACCTTCATAGTGCTGCTCCCCTCTCAGACCCAACCCCCCCCCCCCCCCATACTCGCCTGAGCCCGATTCAGCTGTGTGCACGAGAGCTGAAGCTCTCCTGGGCCTCCTCATTGGCTGAGACACAGCTCTCAATCACAGCCAGTGGGAAGGGAGAGGGGGTGGGGCCGAGCTGCACTCTGTGTGTCTCATGCACAAGTGCGCCCAGACCAGGCAGCTTGCTATGGGGGCACTCAGCTAGTAGGAGGGTCCAGGAGCGCCGGAAGGGGACCCAAAAAGAGGAGGATCGGGGCAGCTCTGTGCAAAACCTTTGCACAGAGCAGGTAAGTATAACATGTTTGTTATTTAAAAAAATAAATCTGAACCTTTACAAACGCTTTAACATCATCTGTGTGGTGTTGCCTGGCCCATGAGACACTAACTGCCTGTAAGTGCTTTCTTCCTTGGGAAGTAAAACACAGGCATATGATGATAAACAAACAGTGAAGGGCGCATCAATAGTGCAATAATGAATCAATAAATATCGTGTTACCTCAATCATGTAATAAAGTGCAACAGTGCATGCTACAATAAATGAAATCATGTAATATCAATAAAGTGAATATAGTGCAAAAAAAAAAGTTCAATTTGTCTTATTATTATTATGAAACAAAACCTCAATCTTCTTAATTAATCCAATCACCACATGACAATAAGGTGCAAATGCATATGATGAGTGATACAGTAGTGCAAAATATGTTCTTGTATCACTGAGCCCCGTAATATTTTTAGCCATGGCCGGACCCTCTGACAACCATTAAGCCCTAGACTCATGCCTGGGTCACTTTGCAAGTTATCTGGTTTTGTTATCATCCTCTAGTCTATAGTACCTCTTTATCCCAGTGTATGAACAGTGAAAATTGCCCATGGCAGCCTGTTTTGTTGATATAACCATTTAATTCCTTGTTTTATATTCACCCACTAGGATTTTAGCTTTCTGTAAGGTTTACTTTCTAGAACTCCACTTGAAGACTGTTCTTCAATGTTTCAATTACAGTATATTTGTTCATTTTTTTGTTGTTGTAATTTTATATAGTTACATTGGTCTAGTTTGGACCAATATAAAATGAATGTGTCATACCTGTGGGCTCCTCGTGGAAGCTTGCAATCACTGTAGTATGCATCCCTATTACAGTGATTACTGTTAGCTTCTTTTTTGTCCCATCCTTTTGGTTGTATTAGGTAGACCAGTTTCTACACTGATGATGTTGTATGATTTGGTGTTGCTTCCCATGTTGTGTCATTCTTCATTAGTTCTGAGTATTCGATTGGTCCTCTAACATCAGGCTTAGTTTTTTTGTGCTGACTTACCACTTCGTATTGACCCCTTCCTACCAGGTTGGAGTTTCAGCCTTATCCAGTGACAGTTTTGGCTGTTGGTCCTCAGGCGGCTCTGGAGCTGCATGCAGCCCCCAGTTTTTTTCACATGGGGCCTATTGGTGGTTGTTAACTTTTGCTCACCCCTCAGTTGGACTGTTTTTGGGCATCCCGACAGCAAATTACTTTCTGTGCCCTTCAAAGGACAAGAAAGAACATTTCTGCACTCTATGACAAATTGTATTCTTGGACTGTATTGGGGGACAGCTGTCCCACACCTCTGTGTTTTATGGTCATGCTGTTGGTACTGCTTGTTAAAACTGAGGCATGTTGGAAGTAGGAGGGGTTTTTTGTGCTAGCCCAAAACATTTTTTTGTTTGCCAATGTCTTCTCCTTCTGTAGAGGCTGTGTAACCCACTGGTGTATAACTTCAATGTCCTTCAGTGAACTCCATGAAAAGCATTTTATAGTGAGTACAACAATTCTATTTTCCTAGGATATGTCCTGATGTGATGTGAGTTTGAATAAGATTTTTAAATCGCCAATTATGCCGCACAAGATTCAGTACAGACTTATTGAAGCCCAGATAGCCTATTAACTGGCCATTTTGTGATGTGATTTTCTCTTAATATCACACCATGTTTTTCAGCTTTGCTTTTCAAATTAAGCCACTAGAATCCATCACAGTTATAGGTGATATGGGTTTTCTGTGATATCATAGCTCACATGGGGCCATTAGTAATTGTTGTAAAATAATTTAATCAGCAGTCTGCAGTATGGAAAGGTCTGTGGTATAACTTTCCCTCTGTTAGTTTTTATTTAAAGCTTGCTTCAAGACAGACAGATACATTTAGCTGGAGACAATTTACCTGCCAAATAGTTTGTAATTCTTTTTAACTGCTTATATGCCAGGCAGCATTACCAGAACACTCAGCCAGCCATTCCCTGAGACCTCTCTACAGACTACACTACAGTAGAGTAATAGGGGCAGGGAATTACAGGAGGGTGATAATAGGACAGATTTAAAGAGAAACTGCAGTCCGCTTCCGTAATTTGTAATAAAAACATCTGCCATTCTGAAGCTTCCCTCCAACCACTTTGCATATTCTTTTATATATACTGTGATTCCGTATTTGCCAAATATGCTGCAGAAATCTCCCTCCACAGGGTCTAGCTGCAACCATTTTAACTGTGGGCAGCTGAAGCTGCTGCCTGTTCACTTCCTGGATTTACACAGTCACACAGAGGCACACCTCCAGCTCTGCAGTTCTTATTGGCCCTCTTATGACTCATCCCTTCTCCCGTCCTGGCAAACTCTCACGAGAGTGAGAAAGAGCTGTGCATGATGTCATAAGCCTAGGCTAATGACCAGACAAGAAACAGGAAGTGGGCTGTATAAAGTATTTACTGGCAGAAAAATAATGTTTTACTATCCAAATTTAAAATAACAAGGGCAGAAGATTGAAAAAATTATGAATGTTGAAAAAATAACTAAAGTTCAGCTTTAATGACTTGTACTAGTTTTATGTACAAATACATTTAACCAGGGCTTTTTTTCAGCGGGAATGTGGGGGAACGCAGTTCCAGCACCTCCTGCACTGAATGTATGTAATGGCAAAGGGTGCTGGGGTGTGCTGGAGGCTGGGAGATCTATTGTTGATGGGAAGGGTCTATTGTTGGCTACTGGAGGGTCCATTGATGCTGGCTGATGGAGGATCTATCGTTGCTGGGGGCCAATTGTTGCTGGGAGGGATCTGCTGATGAGAGAGGGGTTTATTGTTGCTGGCTGCTGGAGGGTTTATTGATGCTGATTTCTGGGAGATCTGTTGTTGCTGACAGGGGTCTGTTGTTGCTGGGGTGGATCTGTTGTTTCTAGGGTGGATCTTTTGTTACTGGAGGGTCATTTTGTTGCGGGGGGTCTATTGTTGAAAGAAGGGTGTATATCTTAATGCTTATTAATAAAATCTACACAAATTACTTAGCACCAAAAAATGATACTTGGTTCTGTGTTCTCTAAAAAGGTCCGTACTGGAAGGTGGGTAGAAGATGCAACCAAGAGGCTTGAAAAGGGGAGTTCCTGAACCTATTCTCTGAGAAAAAAAGCCCTGCATTTAACAATTTTTTTTATTGAAATGGAAGTTCACCATAGAATTACTTTATGAACATTAAACAGCCATTTAACACATGTGCCGTTTTTTTGGCAACCAGCTTTGGAAACTGCTGACCATTTACCAGCAGCACACTGCAACTCATGGTGTTGCTCAGCCCAACTCATGCTTTCTGTATCTTGTTATTGCAAAGCCTAAATGGGAAACGCAATCTCTGTGCCTTGATACTGTCAAAGACATAGCACGAGGGGGGCTGAACAACACCGTGAGTTTGGCTGGTTAATAGCCAGCTGGTGAATCTTCCCAGCGGGTACACAGGCAACAATAAAAACTCGATAGAGTGCCTAACCATTCCTCATTCCATCTAAAACGTATAAAAAATGTTTGCGTTTACATACACTTGAGTAGAATTCCAGGCTAAACCTAACTAGTCTTAAAAAAGTCTTAGAGCTGAGGACCACCTTTAGGCAACCTGTTTATTGTTCAAATCTTGAAACATTTTAGCTGGGTATTTTTTTGCTGACTTTCTGGATAGTGTTCTGTGAAATTCTTGTATTGTTTTCCCTTTCTCCCTCAATGCAATGATTGGTGCTTGAGCAGCACCTAATATCTGTCACATGGAGTTGGGAAGAGAGTCCTTAAAGCAGTATTAAACCCAAAAGCAAAAAATTATTATATTGCAGCTTGCCAATTCTTAGATGTGATGGCTGTATTAGTTTCCTTTCATCGGCTTTGCTCCTTCTTTTTTCATCTGGTGATCCAGCCAGCAAGTCTGTTGTTTTTCAAAAGCACAAGCTCCTTAGCAGAATGTAACAGTTTAAATGGATGGTACAAACCACTTAACACTGGCAGGGGTGGTTAAAATGACCAGCTTTTATTTATTCATGCTAAAACTTTATCCCAAAAGGGGAAAAAAAATGCTTTAACCAATTATAAAGTGCAAACTGGAGTTTAATTTCTTAATGTATCTAAATTTGCTAATACATTTAACACTACCCTCCTAGACTGACAGTGCTGCTGTCTGCTGTGCTTCCTGTGCTCATTCCTCCAGAGTTGTGTCTCACTATTACAGTAGGTGTGTTGCTGACCAGATCACCAGGAGAAAACAGAGAGAAAAAAGTCAAAGAAAAGAAAACTGATGCAGCAACCGCATCTAACGATTGGCAAGCTGCAATATAATACATTTTTGGTTTTGGGGTTAATACCGCTTTAACCTTTTGTGGTGTCCAACCAGGTTTGATTGTAGCGTTCAAAGGACTTGTCCACTTTTCTCTGGTGGGTGAACAGGGTGGCAGGCCAGCAAACTGAAGGTAAGTATTAGAAGCATTGGGGACAGGGAAAGTAGTAAACCTTTTCCTTTGTCCTACATGGGCAAAACTAAGATTTACATCAAATAATTTTTATTTCTTTGCTTCTGTTTCATAAATCTCCTTTTTTTTATCTGTAATCCTTGCTCAAGATAGTTCTGTTTTATTTTTACAAACAAACATTTTTCTCCTGTTTATTTTGTGGTTTTAGGATCCTGTGTATGGAAAAGGAAAGTTGGGAGAAATCCAAGGCTTGGTCTTAGGAATGCTTGATACCTTCAGCTATGAGCAGGTAAAAATATTGCTAAAAAAAAGGGTGTTCTTATTATTATACAGGATTTATATAGCGCCGACAGTTTATGCAGCGCTTTACAACTTGAGGGTAGACAATGGAAAATTGTTATCCATGCTTACTGTAATTTTCCTTTTCTGGCTCTGCCTCAGGACAGCACAACCTCAGGTCAATGCCACCCCTTGACCCCGTATAGGACACCCCTGTATAGATAGATAAGACAGGCAGTACTTGGTGCAGGTGTTCTTGTAAATAGCTTGCGATGGTCCAGGGAGGGCGTGTGCTGTCCTGAGGCAGAGCCAGAAAAGGAAAATTACAGTAAGTATGGATAACAATTTTCCATTTTCCTGGCTCAGCCTCATGCCAGCACAACCTTGCGACCTAACTAGCACACACAAAGGGAGGGCAAAACAAAAAAAAGACATCAAGTGCTGCCAAAAGGTAAGTTTATTAACATCTAGAGCAGAGGACAAAACAGAAGTTCCCATGCGATCTAATTGGGAAGATGCTACATCCAGCTTGTAATGCTTAATGAAAGTGTTAGGAGAACTCCAGCATTCCGCCTTACAGATCACATCCGCTGATACCTTGCACCAGGCCACCCAGGAGGACGAGACTGCTCTGGTCAAATGCGCACAAATCTCTTGGGGATGGGAGAGGCCTTCTAGTGAGTATGCCATCTGAATTGTTTTCACCACCCACCAACCACCCTTGGGGAAGCCGGCATGCCCTTTCTGATGCCATTTGAATATATAAAAAGAGCCTCAGATTTTTGGAATGCCTCTGTTCTCTCCAAATATGTCTGAAACATGGTCTTCAGGTCCAACTTGTGCAGTTCTGACCCCTCAGGGTCCAAAGGTGAAAGTGAAAAGGCTGGCAGTACTGACTGCCAATTAAAGTGGAACTCTTCGGTAGGAAATTCGGAGAAGGGCGTAACACAACTCTCTCTGGGAAAAACATGCATTACGGCTCTTTACAGGAAAATCCGGCAATATCGGAAACTCGCCTAGCCGACACCACTGCTGTCAGGAATACCATCTTCAAAGTTAGAAAATATATAGAGCTATAGAGGGAACATCAATCATATAGCAAGGCAGGCAGGAAAGACACACAGTAGGCTGCTTCAGTGCTCAGCTTACCAGCCTGAGCGTCCAGTCTCCTGTGCTGACAGCCACAATGTGATTCCTACCAGCACAGGTTTAAATCCGCTGCCCTCCCACCGTTTCAGCCAATCAGAAGCAGCGGATTGGAGAACCAATCACAGCCACGACTGATCGACCAATCCAGGAGCAAGTGGTGACGTCATCCACCCGCACCAACCTCACTGGAACACAGGGGAAGGGAGGTTACAAAGCACCCGGCTAACATCACTACTCAGCGCCCAGCCAGCCTGACACGCACGCCGGAAATAGCATGGAGGGGAAAAGGGACCTCTCACCTAGCCAAGGCTAAAGAAAATATGAAAATTGAAGCCCAGGATGGCCGCTTTCTAGGGCGACTTAAGGCATTAGCCTGCGCCATACTCCGACAGCAGGCGAGCCCTTATCAGAGGGATTTGCCCTCAACAAAGGACCTTCCACTGCAGGGACTCACGGCAGGCAGTACAACAGGAATGTCCGGAGCAAGGACAGAATAAGAACACCTGCACCAGGTACTTCCTGTCTTTTATCTATCTATACAGGGGTGTCCTATACGGGGTCAAGGGGCGGGGTTGACCCGAGGTTGTGCTGCCCTGAGGCTGAGCCAGGAAAGTACAAATACAATACACTTTAGTACAGTAGGAATCAGAGGGCCCTGCTCCTTAGAGCTTACAATCTAAGTGAACAGTGTTGATCATATGACACCAATTTAGCTATAAATAACAAACGTTTTACAGAGCAATGCAAATGCATAAGAGGCAATCTCTGTTAATTATATTAACGCAGTAAATGCATTTAAAATGATGTCATTAAAATAAAATCACATTTGGCCTATGATTTTTTTTTAACTAGCTGTAGTTCTTTATTTGATAAATATACAGTAAGTATAAAATAAAAAGCACATCCATTAAGGCTGGATTACTGAGAAAATGCTTTATTTGGAAAAAGAGTTGTATGAGGCATGCATTAGTTCAATCGATATTATTCCTATTATTTCAACTGTTGAAAAAAATGATTTAACACATTTGTTGATTACGTAGAAAGTACAGAGAGAAGGATATTCAAGTAGTTATATCTACAGTACTGTGCTAATGTTTTAGGCAGGTGTGAAAAAATGCTGTAAATTAAGAATGCTTTCAGGAATAGAAATGTTAATAGTTTAATTCTATCAATTAACAAATCCGAAAGTAAATGAACAGAAGAGAAAACCAATTCAAATCAAAATTTGATGTGAACACCCTTTGCCTTCAAACCTCAGTCATTCTTTTAAGTACACTTCATTTTGGAGAACTAACCACAGATCTACTGTGGATGTAGGCAGACTCCTTCTGTCTCTTCAAGTAATCCCAGACAGACTCGATGTTGAGAACAGGGCTCTGTTGGGGCCAAACCATCACTGAAGATAGTTCTGTATTTGCTGTATATTTGCAGTCGTTGTCCTGCTACAGAATAAATTTGGGACCAACCACACACTTCCTTGATGGAATGGCATGATGTATAAGTATCTGCCTGTATTTGCAGAAATGCAGCCCCAATTTTGCAAGGGACCTCTACCATGATTCACTGTTGCCTGCAGACACTCATTATTGTACTGCTCTCCAGCCCTTCGGCAAACAAACTGCCTCCTGTCACAGCCAAATATTTTAAATTTTGACTCATAAGTCCAGCGTACCTGAAGTCATTTTTCTGCATCCCCAGTTTTAGACCTTATACTGGGATTTACAATGCCACTCATCTTTTTCTATAAAACCTGCCATTGAGACACCGCACTAGCCAGCTTTCTACTGCATACTCGCTACTTCCCTCGTAGGATAGTTGCCATATGGGTCCTTGTAAGGAACGAAATAATAATACGTTTTTTTTTTTTTTCTCAATAGACTTGTGTTGGGTTGATGTGCATTTACATGCATTTATGTGCATTACATTCAAATGCATACATTTTTTTTAGGTACGTTTTGATGGCTTTTAGGGTTCTCTCATTAAATTTAGGTTTTAAATGCAAACAGTGTAAATATTGAAAATATGATTTGTAACTGATATTGGCATTTGCAGTCCCTGCAGGGCTAGAATGTAGATAGCAGTACAAGGAGCCAGTCACTTCATGTGCTGACAAGGTGCATGCTGATAAGGGGTGGAGAGCCAAGTGACCGAAAAATGTGCTCATCACTGTGCTGCTTCTTCTATCACTGGCCAATCACAGGCTAGGATGGGTAAAGGACTGTCTAGGCTAAAAGCAAGTAGGCTGAATGATGATTGCCATTAGAGTGAGGGCATTTTGTGACAAAAAAAGTTCTGTTCGGTAAATCTGTGGATTGAAGATGAATACTACAGCAAAACTTATTTTGTCCTAAATGGGCAATTAATTTGTATCTTGTTATTTTTGGCTGGTGGTCTGCTTTGACATTCGCATACTCCACATGCCAACTGCCAGCTTCCTAATGAGATAGACTTGGGCAGCTGTACAGCCATCCGATCCTTACCACGTTCCCCAGAGTGTGCTCTGCTGTTCCACCTGTGGGCCCATGACCCACATAGCGAGTGCCTCTGGATGGAGGAGAGGGCGACCAGAAAACATCTGACCCCTGATGTCTCGTTAAAGAGAACCCTTCTTAAAAATGATATCGCATAGGGGACTTTTTCCCCTATGTATTATAAATAAAGTTTTAGTTAAAGTGAAAAAAAAAAATGTCAAAAAATAAAGTTACACCCATGCACTTTGTGTGGGCTCAAAAAATTTTTGAGCCCACACACACACACACAAACGTAAATGCACCCATTGGGGAAGAGGATAGTATTAAGCCGGCCATAGATGGAGCGATTTTCTTTCCTGCATTCATGGGTTGCAGGAAAGAAAATCGATTGACTGAGTTGACGGGGGAATACCTTGTGCCATTGTGTTCCCCTGTCGGGAGAGCACTGTGATTATTGCTAGCGGCTATAACAGCCGTTGGCAAAAATCGCATGTAAAATCCATCAGGCTGGTTTTACCCATGTTGATAGATTAACTTGGGTACATTCAGCCTGCCCATACATGGGTCAAATCTCAGCTGGTTCTTGCTGAACCGGCCAACATTCAAACCATCTCTAGTTGGCTTTGGACTTTGATGAGGCAGAGTGACAGAGAAACAATATCATAATCTCTATCTTTTCCAATCAGAGAATGCTTTTCATTCATTGAGAAATGTATAGTGTTCTCTGAATGGTGCCTGTTTTAAGCAAGCAACCCTCACTAGGCAACAGGTCAACAGTTCGGCATGGTAGCAATCACTGTAGTATCATACCTCCCAACTTTTTGAGATGGGAACAAGGGACACCTATTAGCAAAAGTATGTAGGCATAGGACACACACCCTGCCACGCCCCCTTATAGGAGAATTATACAAAAAATAGGTTAGTTAAACCCACAAGTGTTTTTTTTACCATTTTTATTCCTCTATATTGGCTTTTGACATTTACAAATGCAGAAATTTAGAAAATGGATGAAAGGTTTAACACTGGGAAACACTTTTTGAAAGATAAAAAGTGCATTTTATTTACAACTGTATAGACTAAATGAGGGACAAAGTAGGAGGAAAGAGGGACAGAGGGACATTGTTCCAAATCAGGGACAGTCCCTGGAAATCAGAGACAGTTTGGAGCTATGGTAGTATTGATGCCTAGCACCATGATTTCCAGCTTCAAGGGGGATCGTCCATGTATGACTCATGCATACGTACATTGGTTCAACCTGGGCTAATGTAATTATGCAAAAATATGTAATTGAAAAGTCCTGGAAGTTGCACATCTCTGCAAAACCTCGTAAGAAGGTGTATGACAGCCTCAGCCTGGGTTCCAAGCAATATATTGCACAGAACTGTCAGGTAGTGTGCAAGTTCCAACCAGGCCACGGCCCCAATGTGTTTCACTCTGCCCACGGAGCTTAGTCATGGGGAAAAAAATATGCATATCTAACCTTCAGCTTTATTATACCTAGATACGTAAAGCTCAGAGGATCATACCCCACCCAGACCCAAGTCACTTGTTGTTTAGCGTGTTTTTTGTTTCTGTCCCAGGGATGACACCATATAGGCAACCCAGATGTAATTCAAAATTGATCAAAGCAGATATTTTATGATGGGCATCTAATGGTTTTAGGTGCTTTTTAATGAACCACTTCAGCTCCGGAAGGTTTTGCCCCCTTCCTGACCAGGCCATTTTTTGCGATACGGCACTGTGTTGTTTAACTGACAATTGCACGGTCGTGCGACGCTGTCCTCCAAATAAAATTGATGTCCTTTTTTTTTCCCCAAAAAAATAGAGCTTTCTTCTGGTGGTATTTGATAACCTCTGCGTTTTTTTAATTTTTGCGCTATAAACTAAAAAAGACCGACAATTTTGAAAAAAAAACTATATTTTTTACTTTTTACTCCTATAAAACACATCCAATAAAAATATGTAAAAAATCTAATTTCTTCATCAATTTAGGCCAATATGTATTCTGCTACGTGCTTTTGGTAAAAAAAATTCCAGTAAGTGTATATAGATTGGTTTGCGCAAAAGTTATAGTGTTTACAAACTATGGGATAGATTAATGGACTTTAAAAAAAAAAAATGTATTGTTTTTTTACTAGTAATGTTACCGAGCAGCAATTTTTAGCAGGACTGTGACATTGTGGCGAACAAATCTGACACTTTTTGGGGACCAGTGACACCAATACAGTGATCAGTGCTAAAAGAAAAAAAATGCACGTTCACTGTACTAATGATGCTGACAGGGAAGGGGTTAACATCAGGGGCAATCAAAGGGTTAACTGGGAGTGCTTTCTTACTGTGTGGGGGATGGTTTGACTGAAGAAAGACAGAGATCTGTGTTCCTGCTTAGCAGAAACACAGATCTCTGTCTTAATTTCAGAACAGCGATCTGCCTTGTTTACATAGGCAGACGCTGATGGTACCTTCAAATATTCCTATATAGCATACTTCACGTGAGGCCAATTTTTTGGTACATAGGCAGACCGCCCTTCTGCCTCTCTCCAAACAAACACCGGGTTTCCGGCGGACGCCGGACCCGCTAATTGGCTCAAGTGGGGCTCTGGGGGCACACACCGCAGAGCCGAAGAAAGGAATCATGTACAGGTAAGTGATTTTGTGCTTAAGGGCCGCCCTGCCGCAGTATATGTACGTGGGGCGGTCCTTAAGAGGTTAAAATACCATATCTTTGTGAAATCACAGGCTGCATTTTACTGGCTATTTGCTGACTACTAACTACAGTACTGTAGATGAAGTTGTTGACATAGAGTTAGCTTGATTTGGTTATTATCCACTCTCATCCAACAGTGGCATTTCCATTTAATGTATAATGCCAGTTGTGCCTGTACTCCCTTGTAATGATTTCACACCTTTGTCTTGTGTGTATAGACCCTGCTGGAGACCACCACAAGCTTGCTGAACCAGGACTTACACTGGTCGCTGCGTAATCTCAAAGCTTCGGTTACTAAAGCTCTTGCTCCAAAACAGGACCACTGCTGCATCTGCCTTCAGCAGTACAAGAAGAGACAAGAGGGCACAGATGAGATCCTCGTTTTCAGGTCATTTTCTTTTGTTCTTTTTTAATGGTTCATTTTTTTGTAAATTACTTAAACTTTTTTTTCAATAAAACTTTACTGTGGGGAAAAAAAAACTATAGTTAAGTAAAGGATAGGACCACTTACAGCAGGTGTAAAAACATTATGAAACAAAAATATCCATAACTGTTCACTGTTTCTAGAACAATATCATTCAGGCAAACATTACATTATATTTAGAGTGGGGCAGCCATATTTGCTCATTATATAAACAATATTATAATGACATTTGAGATCCTAGCTCAAAAGCAATTGAGTTTCAATGGATTAGGTAGCATCAGACCTATAGCTAGCTACTGAATACTTTCACTTTAATTTGAAATTCAATAGGTTGTTTTCTTGTATTATGCTTACAGCCTTGGGATAGAATGTTTGTCAGGTGTATAAATATTGGTACAAATGATATGTGACATTCCATATGCACGGACACTTGTGGAAGCTCATTATGAGGATTTTAAGCTTTGTGACAGCAATTTCTGCTATTATAGATTAATGTGATTGCCTGGAATTCCTCTCTAGTGTTGCGATTTACGTGAATTAGATTTGGCAATTTGTTTAGCTTTTATGCTTCTACTGTTGTGACTCAGCTCAATTCAGATAAAAAGTCCCAAAGGCATTTCAATAGCCTTTCAGGCAGAAAGAGCAGCTTAGAGGAAATGTCACTGCTTTTAACGTCACTTGTCCTTGTAACGTTTCACTAGTGACCTTATCTACCTGTGTTTTGGGGTGCAGAATTAAATCATATGCTTGTGAAATTAATTTATAGTGTTTTTATTAGAAGTGATTGAGTCATCTAGGATGCTGAGTTTCTGTTCTGTAATGCCCATGGTATACTTTTTGGGCATGTGACTGGGCACAGAGACATGCTTCCTATTCTGGCATAATATATAGGGCTTCTATCTGACTGGTACCTTACTGACCTTGCCACCAATATTGAGGTCAATATTAGTAAAAGCAAAAAGACAAATAGAAAAATGAAAATTACATCTTTGTTACCACTGTTGGCATCTCTTAATATGCAACATTAAAGAGGAGCTCCAGTCTGGGCAAAAAAAAAATTAAAAGTCAGCAGCTCCAAATACTGCAGCTGCTGACTTTTAAGCACCCTGAGCCGCATCCTCAATCGGCTTTCGGGTGCAGGCACCTGCATTTTCATTAAGGGAAGCCTTCAGGTTCCCTACTGCACATTCGCGAGTGGCGTTGTGCTTTCTGAATGGTCCCGGCGTCTTCTGGGATCTTTGTGTGTCCCACAAGGCAGCAGGTGGAAGGAGGTTGGGCCCGACATACTCTGAGAAAAACAAAGACTTGGGGGGCACAGCCTAACTATGCATCACATTAAAGATGGTGCTGCCATAAGACCATACAAACAAAACAAAAGATTATAGCGCACACGTACAAAAATGTCATTTAAATCCTACAAGGCTATTTAAGGCACCTGAACATAATAAGCAAATATGGGGATTTGGTCGCACCATATGGCCATACAGTGCTTAAAGCTTTTGTTAACCCAATTTAAAAAAAAAACAGAATGGCATGGCTGGGCGAAACAACATTATGTAACATCGCTTGGCCACTAGGGGCGCGTGCCTCCTGCTCGCCCACAGAGCTGAAGCCAGTGCCCGGCAGTCGCGATCACCGCCGGGCTCCCGCGATCGCTCGGGGCACTGGAGGACCGGGATCTGTGTGTGTAAACACACAGTTTCTGGTTCTCTGAGGGGAGAAGTGACTGATTGTCTGTTCATACAGAGTATGAACAGCGATCTGTCATCTCCCCTACACAGTCCCCTCCCCCCTTCAGTTAGAACACACACAAGAGAACACAATTAGCCCCTTGATCGCCCCCTAGTGTTAACCCCTTCCCTGCCAGTGCCATTTTTACAGTAATCAATGCATTTTTATAGCACTGATCGCTGTATAAATGCCAATGGTCCCAAAAATGTGTCAGAATTGTCCGACGTGTCCGCCATAATGTCACAGTCCCAATAAAAAAAACGCAGATCGCCACCATTACTAGTAAAAACAATTAATAATTAAAATGCCATAAAACTATCCCCGATTTTGTAGACTCTATAACTTTTGCGCAAACCAATCAATATACGCTTATTGCGATTTTTTTTTTTTACCAAAAATATGTTGAAGAATACATATCGGCCTAAACTGAGGAAAAAAAAATAGTTTTTTTTATATATTTTTGGGGGATATTTATTATAGCAAAAAATAAAAAATATTGCTTTTTTTTTTTTCAAAATTGACGCTCTTTTTTTGTTTAACAGCGCAAAAACTAAAAACCGCAGAGGTGATCAAATACCACCAAAAGAAAGCTCTATTTGTGGGAAAAAAAGGACGTAAATTTTGTTTGGGTGCAATGTCGCACAACCACGCAATTGTCAGTTAAAATGACGCAGTGCCGAATCACAAAAAGTTCTCTGGGCAGGAAGGGGGTAAAATCTTCTGGGGCTGAAGCGGTTAAAGCATGTTATACAGCACAGTGCTTGTACTGTGACATTTGGCCCCCTGTATACCCTAAAAACCCTGGCTGATCCGGCCTGACTATACCCTCCCCTCTGCAAAGTGACCTCTCCTGTCTGTAGCGCTCCTGTGTCTGTGTCCTCTGTCCTCCTCCCCTCTCCGTTCTCTGTTTATACCAGCACCCGCCCCCCTCCCCCCACTCTTGCTTTTCTCTATCTGCTATAAAATCGTATTATCTCCTCCACACCTTACTTACATGTGTCCCTGTGCCTGTTTAATGTAAAAAATCCGCCAATCGGTACCTTGTATGAGCGTGGCTCCAGGCGCTCAGCTGATTGTCAGCTCTCTGTCTCTTCCCTCCCCCTCCTCCCCACTGACGTCAGTGGGACGGTTTGGCCCTGCCCACTGCAGCTATGAGAGAGAAGGAGGAGAGGAATCAGAGCTTATATCAGTATAGATAGGTGGATTTTTTACAGAACACAGGCACAGGGACACATCTTATTAAGGTACAGAGAAGATAAGATGATTTCAACCACTTTAAGCCCACTACTGCATCAAAGTTCCCCATTTTCAGTGGGTCCTACACTATTCATAGAATGAAAGATCCCACTTCTCAACCATGGGAGAAATACACTCCTCTTTATGGGAGAACTAAAAAGACTCCTCCTATAACACAGGTGGACACTGATTAGAAGTACTGGTGGGGGATGGGGTGCTCCATCCCAAGGGGGTCTGTTCAGGACCCATATACCAGACAAACAAAGACTGGGGGGGGGGCACACCCTAACTATGCAGCACGTTAAAGATGGTGCTGCCATACTCGGAGGTCGCCTCAGCGATCTTACCCAAAAGTGGGAGCGGGCACCTATCAAAACCAGGTACCCGCTCCCCCCCAAAAAGTGGCAAATGTGGCAGTGGAGGGTGGAAGGTGCAAACAAGTGGAGCTTCCCATTTCTGTTGGACCTCTTAAAAAGTATAAGTCAAGCTCCAGGCAGATATAAGGAACAATTATTGCAGCTTTGCAGTCATTAATAAATCATTAACGTTATTTATTTTAATGCATTCAGTGTAAGAACCTGCATTTGTTTTGGTATCAGTCTTTAGCAATCTCTTATACAGCAGCACTCAAACTGGGAAATGGAGGGGCAGGACTAGTGGCCAGTCATGTGTCCTTAATACAAATGTTTTGGCAGGGAACATACAGGCAGGGGGAGAGAGCAGATTAGGCAGAAGCATAACCTCCTCCTGCTTCTACTTCTACTACTATTACTATCCAGTCAACAAGCTGAGACTCCACTTTACTCCTCATCTAGAGTGGGGTCCTCCACTTGGCTGTTTTGTATGATCTGGATGTACTTTTTGATGGACTGACCATGCTGCAAGTACTGTGTTATGGGCACAGCAATGATGAATGATGATGTCTAGCTAAGGAAAGGCTTTAATAGTACTTACTCAGAGCTGAGCATCTTGCCTCCTTTTGATACGCTCTCCGCTATCTTAAGCTCTGCAGTCATATGATTGTATCTGGGGACCTTGCTAGTACCGGGTTGGACCCCCTCTTGCCTTCAGAACTGCCTTAATTCTTCCGGGCATAGATTCAACAAGGTGTTGGAAACGATCCTTAAATATTTTCATCCATGTTGACGTGGTAGAATCACGCAGTTGCTGCAGATTTGTCGTGTTGCACATCCATGATGCGAATCTCCCATTCCACCACATCCCAATGGTGCTCTATTGGATTGAGATCTGGTAACTGTGGAGGCCATTATAGTACAGTGAACTCATTGTCACGTTCAATACATTGAGTTGCTGCCATGTGAATGGATGGTTAGCAATTTGTGTCACCAAGCAATTGAACAGGTGTGCCTAATAAAGTGGCCGGTGAGTGTATAGTATGTACAGCGCTGTGTGAAAGTTTTAGGCAGGTGTGAAAAAATGCTTTATTAAGAATGCTTTCTGAAATAGAAGTGTTAATAGTTTATTTTTTATCAATTAACAAAATGGAAAGTAAATGGGAAGGGAAGGGAAATCCAAATCAAATCAATATTTAGTTTGACCACCCTTTGCCTTCAAAACAGCATCCATTTTTCAATTCTTCTAGGTACACTTGCACACAGGTTTTGAAATAATTCAGCCGGTAGGTGTTTTCAAACATCTTGAGGACACCTTTGATCCTGACCAAATCTCCAACTCCATCTGCAGAAATGCAGCCCCAATCTTGCAAGAAACCTCTATCATGCTTCAGTGTTGCCATTTTTCTGTACTCCATTTCCCATGTTTTCTTGCATAGAACAAGGAAACAAGGCTAAGCCACTCAACTATAGATGGAAAACTAAGAACTGGGGTGCAGAAAAATGGCAGCAGGCAACAATGAAGCATGGTGGAGGTTCTTGGCAAGTTTGGGGCTGCATTTCTGCAAATGGAGATTTGGTCAGGTTCAATGATTTCCTCAACGCTGAGAAATACAAGCAGATACTTATCCATCATACCATACCTTTAGGGAAGTGTGTGATTGGCCCCACTTTTTTCTGCAGCAGGACAATGGCCTCAAACATGCAGCCAATGTCATTAAGAACTATCTTCAGTGTAAAGAAGAACAAGGAGTCCTGGAAGTAATGATTTGGCCCCCACAGAGCCCTGATTTCAACATCGACTGTGTCTAGGGTTACATGAAGAAACGGAAGGACCCGAGGCAGCCTACATCTATAGAAGATCTGTGGTTAGTTCTCCAAGCTATTTGGAACAACCTACAGTGCATCTGGAAAGTATTCACAGCACTTCACTTTTTCCACATTTTGTTGTTACAGCCTTATTCCAAAATGTATTCAATTCATTATTTTCCTCAAAATTCTACAAACAATACCCAATACTGACAATGTAAAAGAAGTTTGTTTAAAATCTTTGCAAATTTATTAAAAATAAAAAAATGAAAAAAAAATCACATGTACATAAGTATTCACAGTCCTTGCTCAATACTTTGTTGAAGCACTTTTGACACTAATTACAGCCTCAAGTCTTTTTGAGTATGATGTTACAAGCTTGGCACACCTATTTTTGGACAGTTCCCCCCATTCTTTGCAGGACCTCTCAAGCTCCATCAGGTTGGATGGGGAGTATCGGTGCATAGCCATTTTCAGATCGCTCCAGAGATGTTCAACCAGGTTCAAGTCTGGTGAGGTCCAGAGCGCTCCGGAGCAGGTTTTCATCAAGGATGTCTCTGTACATCGCTGTATTCATTTTTCTCTTGATCCTAACCAATCTCCCAGTTCCTGTGGCTGAAAAACACAGTGTGATGCTGCCACCATTATGCTTCACTGTAGGGATGGTATTAACCAGGTGATGAGCGGTGCCTGGTTTCCTCCAGACATGACACTTGCCATTCAGGCCAAAGAGTTCAATCTCTTGTTTCAGCCGACCGGAGAATTTTGTTTCTCATGGTCGAAGAGTCCTTCAGGTGCCTTTTGGCAAACTCCAGGTGGGTTGTTGTGCCTTTTACTGAGGAGTGGCTTCTGTCTGGCCACTTTACCATACAGGCCTGATTGGTGGAGTGCTGCAGAGATGGCTTTTCTTCTGGAAGGTTCTCCTCTCTCCACAGAGAACACTGGAGCTCTGTCAGAGTGACCATCAGGTTTTGGTCACTTCCCTGACTAAGGCCTTTCTCCCCCAATTGCTCAGTTTGGCCGGGCGACCCGCTCTAGGAAGAGTCCTGGTGGTTCCAAACTTCTTCAATGACTAGATGAGGGAGGCCACTGTGCTCATTGGCACCTTCAATGCTGCAGAAATAATTCTGTACACTTCCCCAGATCTGTGCCTCGATACAATCCTGTCTCGGAGGTCTACAGACAAATCTTTTGACTTCATAACTTGGTTTGTGCTCTGACATGCAGCTGAGTTCAATTTTGAGTGCCAAGACAAAGGCTGTGCACAAATGCTTATGTACATGTGATTTTTTTTTTATAATTTTTATTATTTTATATTTTTAAGACCCCTTCCACAATGGGGCCGCCCATGCATTAGTGGTAAAGCGCCACGCCTGTGTTGCGGCGCTTCCGAAGCGCTGCCCATTTTTTGCAATTGGCAGGGGCGTTTTGGGAGCGCTGTATACAGCGCTTCCAAACTGCCCCAGAGATGCTGCTTGCAGGACTTTTTGTATCGTCCCGCAAGCGCACCACCGCAGTGTGAAAGCACTTAGGCTTTCGCATTCGGGCAGCATGGGAGGCAGTTTTCAGGCACTTTACAGGTGCTATTTCTAGCGCTAAAATGCCTGAAAACTGCCTCAGTGTGAAAGGGGTCTAAAAAATTTTGCAAAGATTTCAGACAAACTTCTTTCACTTTATCATTATGGGTTATTTTTTGTAGAAATTTGAGGAAAATAATAAATGTAATCCATTTTGGAATAAGGCTGTAACATACCAAAATGTGGAAAAAATGAAGCGATGTGAACTCTTTCTGGATGCACTGTACCTGCCGAGTTCCTTCCAAAATTGTGTGCAAGTGTACATAGAAGAATTGATGCCTTTTGAATGCAAAGGGCACTCACACCAAATATTGATTTGATTTGGATTTCTTTTCTGTTCATTTGCTTTCCATTTTGTTAGTTGATAAAAAAGAAACTATTAAAACTTCTATTTCTGAAAGCATTCTTAATTTACAGCACTTTTCCACACCTGCCTAAAACTTTTGCACAGTACTGTGTGTGTATGTGTATATACAGTGGGGACGGAAAGTATTCAGACCTCCTTAAATTTTTCACTCTTTGTTATATTGCAGCCATTTGCTAAAATCATTTAAGTTCATTTTTTTCCTCATTAATGTACATACAGCACCCCATATTGACAGAGAAACACAGAATTGTTGACATTTTTGCAGATTTATTAAAAAAGAAAAACTGAAATATCACATGGTCCTAAGTATTCAGACCCTTTGCTCAGTATTTAGTAGAAGCACGCTTTTGATCTAATACAGCCATGAGTCTTTTTGGGAAAGATGCAACAAGTTTTTCACACCTGGATTTGGGGATCCTCTGCCATTCCTCCTTGCAGATCCTCTCCAGTTCTGTCAGGTTGGATGGTAAACGTTGGTGTCAATATGGGGTGCTGTGTGTACATTAATGAGGAAAAAAATGAACTTAAATGATTTTAGCAAATGGCTACAATATAACAGAGTAAAAAATTTAGGGGGGTCTGAATAGTTTCCGTGCCCACTGTATGTGTGTCTATATATATATATATATATATATATAATATATATCATTTTTTTGTTTGTTTGTTTTAGTCAGATAAATATTATATATTGCATATCGACATGTTCTACTCGGCCAACAGTTTGAGATCCAGCCTCCTTGAACAGCAAGACTGTTTTTTATAGAGATCAGTTACTCATCAGCAGCAGTGATTCAACCCTTTTTAAATGGCTCAGAGTCTGGCAGACAAATAGAACTGCAAAGCTAGCTGATGTTATGTTTCTTTAAATAGCCCACCATGCTCTGGGAACCCTACATCATGATTTTAATATCTTTTTGTAATACAAAGATTATATTTAAATGCCAAAAACATATGTAACACAGCAATTTAAAAAAAAAAAGCTAAAATTGTCTGCATGCCATTAGTAGTTTTCCTTTGTCTGCCTTTGTATATTTTTTAAATAGTCATGTAGCATATATTTAGGAATATTTGAACATTCTCTGTCACAGTTCTTGTGCTAGACAGTTTTATGAGAATTGATTTATGAATGTTGAATCAATTACAGTTGTCAGCACTCACAAAATAATCTATACAGAATACATTTCACATGTATATGCATCAAGTCCGACTTAGTAGAAGCTTAACAACTTCATGAAAGCACTACAAATCTATATCATATATATTCAGACTTTTTAGCTGACCAATGAGAACATGCTTGACTTATAAGTCAAACAGAATTTAAACAAAATAAATCCTATAATAGTGGGCATCCTGCTGTGTTTTCATGTTTTATGGATATCGGCATAGCTTCACCTTCATTGGTGCTACCAGATTATATTTTAATATAATTACATTTCATTTTAAATTACATGTTATATTGCTTTTTTTTAAAAAAGAAGTTGGCAAAAACTCTGCAGGTGGAAAATCTACAGATGACTTATTTCTTATCTGTTTCCTTTATCTTATTATCATAAGCACATGCTTCTAGGCAGGCTATTTTCTTTTTTTTTTATTCTTTATTTTGATTAGATATACATCTCAACACATAGTACAAGCCACGTGCAACAATGTCACCAGTATATATGGTGAATGATAACAGGGATCATATGGACATGTGGACTTGTTCAAAAATATTATTTCAGGTTATATCACCAAACATTGGCTGGGGGGGGGGGGTTGCAGTGAAGCAGAATGACTACAGAAATGCCTGCAGAGATAATAACCATAACTTTCCGTATATATATACCAGTATATACATTTGCAACAGAGATTGCAATCTGGGGAACTTCAGTTTTGTAATCTTCAGATGAAAAATGTGTTTGAGAAAACAGAGGGGGAATAGAATAGGGGATAGGTAAAGGACCTGGGAGAAAAACACAAGGGGGTAGGGGGGTCAGCAGTGCTTCTTGGGAGAGACCCTCCTCAAAGTCCGGAGGAAAGAAGATCCACCAAAAAGCATTGGCCCCAAGGCGGAAAAAGGGTACAAAGATTAAATTCAAGGGACAAGAAATGCAATGTCAAGATGGGAGCCCCGAGTCTTCTGGGGTCATTATGCAATACAAGGGAGACCCTAAGAACAACAGCCACCCCCCCCCCAGTCGGTCATCCAGCCTGGCACTTAACCCATCTAGGTTGGAGGCGGACAGGGGCAGACAACTGGTCCTGTGTCGGCAGGCAGCGGCTCCCGTGTTGGCAGGTGGCGGACAGCGGCTCCCGTGTCCTCTCCTCCTCTTCTGCATCATGGCGGCTTCCGCCATGCGTTTCCTCCCTCCTCCTCCTAGGCGTCCAATAGGATTGCCTGTCCTTTCAGCCAATCAGGTGACAGGTCTCAAGTACCGCTTCCTGATTCGCCGTGAGGAGGATCAGTGTGGCAATAGCAAATATTCATTCGCGGTTGTCACACAACTGGGTGGGCTCGGGGCTCTGTGCCCCGAGCCCACCATTTTGAAGCCTATTAAAGCCTCTGGCTCTAATCACGTTTTTTAATCTCCCCCCCCCCCCCCAAATTGGAATTTTTCGTCCAGCACCCTGCATGTAGATCAGGGGGCCGGACACATGGATAGGGGGGGCAGCGCCAATGTGCCCCTAATGGACGGCCCGCCACTGGTTGTAAAGAATATCCTTAAGCTTTTCCAGTTTACAGATTTCAGTAATTCTGGAAAACAATCTGCGGCCCATGGGAGTTGCTCATTTGGGCTGTGTAAAGTAGTTGAACTGTAAAAGATGTTTTGTAACATTTCAACGTTTACGACATCATTTATGTGGAGGTAGTAGCTGATGGGGTTCGCCCCATGTCCACTAAGGTAAGCTGAACTTTTAGACCTATTTTAAGGACCCTTCACAGCTATACATGTCCCTGATATGGCTATGACTCCCCTACATACCTCTATCAACACAGTGACCTGCACAGACAGTAGACCTCTTTATTAGTATGGTGCCTGGCATTTGGCCAGAAGTCTTTCATCCAGGGTATATAGACACACAAACATATGCTAAGTATGTGTGTACACAAAATTCAATGTACATAATATCTTTTTACCAATTTGGCTATTTCCACAATGTACTGTGCTTTGTTGTGCTGGAGAATTTGGACCCTTTGATTTCTGAAAAAGTGTTGTTACAAAGTAATAATTGACAATGTTATTATGTGTTATATGTTGCATATTTATAATTTGTCAAGGCTGATAAATTAAGAAAATGTATACTAAATGGTGCATTACAATATGTAGAAATATTCCCTTTTTCTTTTGCTTTCCCTGCAGATGTTGTAGATACTTCTTTTTAGTGAGAAAATTAAAAAAATGTGTTTTGACCAGGGTTTTTCAAACCTCTGCATTTGCATGCATAGGAGATTGTCTGCATAACATTAACTGTTGGTGGTATTAGGAACAGGTTTCAGATACCTGTATTGTTTTGGTATGTAGTACCATGGAGGGGTCTGCACCTCCCACGTTTATTTGTAAAAAGCAAGACATTGGGGTGGATTTACTAAAGGCAAATAGACTGCACTTTGCAAGTGCAGTTGCACTTATTTTCCTTAGTAAATGTGGTAAATATTCACTTTGTAAAGAATACCCAATTGGGGCAAGGAAAAACAAAACAAAACAAAAAAACAGCATTTAAGCTTGCATATGGTTTGTTGATGGAAATCAGCAGAGCCTACTATACTTACTAACCTCTGGTAAAAATGAGTGCAACTGCACTTGCAAGGTGCACAGTCTATTTGCCTTTAGTAAATCAACCCCAGTGTGTTCCAGAAGTGTACATTATTTGGCAGACTGGCTTGCAACCAGTGGTTTTGACAGAGTACCATTGTATGTTTTGGTCATTCCACAGTGCCAGACTTCACCAGCAGGGGTTGCTACAGGTACATTCTGTAATAAATGCTGTCTGTACCAAGCAAACCCTGAAACTGCAGGGTACCCTTCCATACTTCCGGACAGGTTGAACAAATAGTTCATGTATAGTTTTTGTGGAAGTTGCAGGTAAAGTTACAAGTCAGACTGTACCTATAAAAATTCTAATACTTAATGAAGTCTACTCCAGGGTTAATTTTTATGCCTTCTGTATCTTTGTAAATTATGCTTATTTTGCCTGTGTCTACAGTTGATTTGTAATTGAGCATGATTGCTTTAATTTATATAGCTTACCATTTGATGCTCAAAAGACGTGGATAATAATGGGAGGTGGTGAATTCCCATCCCAGATTGAATTCAGATAAAAAAAATGTCTTATTGATGCTGTGAAAAAGAACTAGTCAAATTATTTCTTGCAGTTTTTTTACATATGTCCTTTGTAAGTCTGACTTTTGCAATTGACTGACTTCTAGAAATGTATTTATTAGAAACTGTTTCTGTCCTGTAGCTGTGGACATTTATACCACTCCCTCTGCCTGACGGGAAAGCACTGTAAGGTTGAAGTTGGTGGACAGAGTCACTGGATCTGTTACCGATGTCATTCAACTAGTAAAGGTCGGACGGGTTGCCAGTCGTTGGCTGAAATGAAGAGAGGGAGGGCAGCATCTTTAGTCCAGGTAAGAAACTGTTTTGAGTATCTGTTTGCCTATTTATGTGCAGCTAGGTAATTGGCACATGTGCATGTAGCTTTAAATTCTCGGTTCTAATCCCACATGGGACATCATCAACATGGATTTTTTTGTTATAATTTTGTATGTTATGTGTTGTCTTTTGTGGGTGCTTTGGTTGCTGTTCAGAACTCAAAAATATTTTGGTAGTTTTGTTGTCCACTAGTATGTATAAGAGTGTGGGCACTTAAATGTAAGTTCCTTTGTGGTACATGGAATGGTTGTACATACTTCATAAACACTGTATAACATTTTGACATTATGTAAACACAAGAAATTTTTTTTTTTCAGTTTTTCTGAATTGGTCCACAGAAAAAATAGACATACAATCCACCCTGAGGTGATCCTGTAAAGTTTGTTCTACTAGATTAAAGTGTGTCTAAAAACCAATATTTTTTCATTTTGGATATATCGTGGTTAAAGCGAGTTCCACCCATTTAAAAGTCAACAGCTACAAAAAGTGTAGCTGCTGACTTTTATTAATTAGACACTCGCCTGTCCCACGGTCCAGCGATGCGGGCATATGAAGCCCTGCTCCTCTTCCCCTCCTCTCCACAGCACCGCCATTCTAACTGTGGGTGCCCGGCTGTGAATGGCTGGGCAATCTCCTGTGACGTGTCCCAGAAGATTGCAGGGAGGGAGGGGGGGAGAGGTGATCTTCCTTCCAGCGCCGCAGAGCCATGAGAGGAAGTGGGTGCCTCTAAAAACAGGGTACCCGCTCCTCCCCAAAAAAAATGACATGCCAAATGTGGCATGTCAGGGGGTCACCAACACTTAAAGCTGAAGTTCCATTTTTGGGTGGAACTCCGCTTTAATGGTTAAAATTCCTAATATGTCTTTATTGCAAGATGTGTCCAATTTTGGAGATTCACTCATCTTATTTGCCCTGGTTACCATTGTCACCAGGACTGAAAGTGAGGGAAATGCCTTTGTTGCTTTGTGGAAAGCTGATATAGGTACGCTATTGGGTGATGAAACTTTGACTCAAAATAGACAACTACCAAGTCTTGCTCTCACAACATTCTTAGTATTAGAAGGTCAGTACAACCAAACGTACATAAATCTGGACACCTGTGGAAACACATGTACCCCAAACAAAATTTACTTTAAACGTCTCTCTAAATGGGATCTAGTTCGAACAAGAGTTCCTAAATTTTGTTTGGAGTACTTCCTATAGTACTTTTGCAGATGTCTTTATTCACGTTTGGTGGCATTGTCCTGTGTATTGTAGAATTACTTCTATAAGCATAAAGCTATCATTATAAGCCACCCATTTAATCCACAGTTACTTAAAAAAGTTTAGCTAAAATTAAGAACATAAAAATCATAACTTATATGTAAATTTAAAAAAAAAATCAATTACATATATTTTTATTTTGCATATCTTCTACCTTTTGGATCCACATTTTTTTTTTTGTATTTTATCCAGTGTGATGAATTGGCCACTAAAGAGCCATGAATTGCATTGCTGGTGTTTTAACCTGTTTATATGATCAATGAATACCTTCTTGAAGAATCCACTTGGAAGCACCTTTTTATTGAATACGTGCCTGTGCTAAGCACACTGGTTCCATTTTGGGGCCTTATCCTTTTGGTGACAACTAAAGGGAGGGTTTAAATTCTCTCACTTCCCTTTTTGTCTACAGGACAGGAAGTGAAGGGAAACGTCTCGAATTGGACACTGATGACAAAAAACGTATTTTAGCCATTGCCTTCCCTATCCAAACTGTAAAAAACATGGTTTTAGATGTACTTTAACCACTTGCTGACCAGCCGCCGTCATTATACTGCGGCAGGCCGCCTCATTCCCACAAATTGCCGTACTGGCACAACGGTCCCTTTTAAGAGCTATAGCAGGCGCGGCAGGGGAGCTGATGTGCTTGGCCGGAGGCCGCAATGTCCGCCAGCCACCTGCGATCGCTCCACAGAGAGCCAGAATGGGGATCTGTCAATGTAAACAAACAGATGCACGTTTTGTCAGGAGAGTACAGTGAGATTGTCTGTTCCTAGTGATTAGGAATAGCAATCTCTCTCTACTCCCCAGTCAGTCCACTCCATCCACAGTTAGAAACCCCTCCCTACAGAACACTTAACCCCTTGATCGCCCCCTAGTGTTAACCCCTTTCCTGCCAGTGTCATTTATACAGTAATCAGCGCATTTATATAGCACTGATCGCTGTGTAAATGTCACTGGTCCCATAAAAGTGTCCGATCTGTTCACCGCAATGTCGCAGTCCCGCTAAAAATCGCTGATCACCGCCACTACTAGTAAAAAAAAAAATTAATAATAAAAATACCATAAATATATTCCCTATTTTGTAGACGCTATAACTGTTGCACAAACCAATCATTATATATGCTTATTGCAATTTTTTTTTTTTTTTTTTTTATCAAACAAAAATATTTTGGATATTTATTACAGCAAAAAGTAAAAAATATTGTTTTTTTTTTTTTTTCAAAATCGTCGGTATTTTTTTGTTTATAGTGCAAAAACTAAAAACCGCAGAGGTGATCAAATGGCACCAAAAGAAAGCTCTGTGGGGAAAAGAGGACGTAAATTTTGTTTGGGTACAACGTTGCACGGCCGCGCAATTGTCAGTTAAAGCGACACAGTGCCGTATCGCATGGTCATTAGGGGGGTAAATCCTTCCTGTCCTTAAGTGGTTAAAGCATAATTCATTCCTTATAGTCAAGAGTAGATCAAGCATAGTGAAAATTGTGACATTTCTTTACTATTTTAATGCTTTTGCTTATATCTCTGATTGATTTGTACACCAGATAGTATCGAATATTAAAAGAATTTCAAGTATTTATGAAAGTCTCCACAGCGGGGCAGACATCGAGGTGTTTAATATTCCCGTAGTCTTTTTTTTTTTTTTTTTTTTTTAACTGCGTATTGGACACAAGGAGGCACCAAAATGACATGTTACCATTTTTGGGGTTTACTGGCTAGAAAGTCAACTGCATGTTAAAAATTTCTCCTCCACAATACCAATAACTTTCCTTCTATCATGTTCTACAAAATATACATATTCTTTCAGATTGTTATTAAAGAGAAGCTATATAAATCACATTTAAAAAGTATGCCACACTGCTCTTAATTATGAACAATTAAATAGTAACTCATTGATTGCAAAATATAAATATAACAGTCCTGTTTGTCCATCCACAGCAAAAGTATTTCAAAACATGTTCCACAATATATTTACATAAATTCTTCCACCACAGATTAAAGTGCATTACAGAATGCATGAACTCATGCTCCACCACAGTGATTTTTATGCTCTCACCTCACCAATTGGACCCATATACATATATAGGTCTGCTATGCATCACCCCTATATTGGCGAAGAAGGCCCAGGATCACTTCCACTCTGTTACTCCACTTCACCAATTCCACATATGGTGTGTTTTCCCTTAAGAGGCTGGATGTTCTCTTCCATCACTTTCACTTTAGCCACCCAGTGCTGAAAGGGAATAAAAAGCCTCCATGGTGTAGTAATTTATACCCGATACTTAATTAATAAAAACTACACTCACATAAAATAATGCACAGGATCTGGTGCACTGCAGAAAAATCATTACAGCATTTTACCGGCATTGTCCTGATACTGCACTTCTGGTAACTGCGTCTGACGCCATCAGGCTCCGCCCAACGCTTTGCGTTATTGGCGACATGACTTTATCAAGGGATAGTTTTGAAATTATCACAGAAAAGTTCAAGGTAAAAGCTGCAGCTAAACATTGAATTGCAGTCTATGCAGTTTTCTACAGAAAGCTGTTCAGATGAGATTGGGGGGGGGGGGGGGGGACACTTGGTGTTGTGCAACGTCTCACGCTTCTCCATGTGTATTATCAGATTGAAACTTCAAAACAGAATCTGGCAGGTGGCTGTGAGAATGTGTTTTAGCTCTGACACTTTGGTACATCAAACTTTGTATAAGAAGGCTTATAGTGGGTAATGTTTAGAATGCCCCTCCTGCATGATAAACAGGTTAACAAAATGGGTTCCCAGAATAAAAGATATCAAACAGAAAGGTGTGGGGTGGTTTCATGTCAATAAGTTAAAAAACTGAAGCCTTGAATGTAGATGAGCTGTTTTCCTTTACGCATTTTACTTTTGAGACCATATGTTTGACAGGAGTGTACCTTTAAACAGTTTTTATATAAACTGATGTATGAACGTTATTTTATGCAAGCAGAGTTGCCCTTTAATTATGTACTAACTTTAGAATTAACATTTATATTGTATTTATTTTGTAATCCTTTTTGCTGCATGTTTCATTCTGCCTTTTCTTGGATGTTTCATTCTGCCCACTTCACAAACACAGTGGGGGATGACAGCCCAATCCAAGACAACTGTAAACTGGCTGGTGTATATCCTGCTCATTAAGCAGTAATTTTACCATTTCTTTATTGGCTTTTAGTATTTTAAGAGCAGCCGGCATCTTGATGTACTTTTTGGCAAAGTAGAAAAATGCTTTCTTTGTTCTTAATGGAGAGATCAGTTAGATAAATTAAACTAAAAGCTTTCTAGAGTTATGACAGCAGAATTGTCTTTGTTAGGAAATCAGTGTTTATCATATGTCTAATTGTAAGTTTTACAGCATCCAGTGCAACAGATGGTCAAGTATTATGGCACATAAGGCAGTTGGTAGCACTTGGGCACATTTGTCTAATAATAACAATGCTAAATTATCACGGTGTCAGTGAATGTGTAAAGCTGTCTGACAGATGCCAGATAGTTTTCGTGATCTGTAATTGTTGCAGTCTAGCACATTATTACTTCATCTACAATATAGTACAGGGGTAGGCAACCCTTTGAGCATAGTGTGCCCGAAAAATGTTTTTAAAGAAATTAAGCGTGCCGATTTTATAACAAAAAAACTTCACACTCTCAATCACAAAAAGGATTTTTTTATAAAGTAAATTCTGTAACCTACTTGAGTAATAGTGACTAATTAACATCCTGCACTCTCATGCCTTATATCAGCCCCAATTCCTGCACCTTCACACCTCAGATCACTGTACCCCACTGCTCATCTGTGCCCCTCACTGTACTACCTTACTCTTCTGTCCCAGCACTGTAACCCCCTGCTCATCTGCCCCAACAATGTACCCCCTGCTCATCTGCCCCAACAATGTACCCCCATTCTCATCTGCCCCACCACTGTATCTCCCTGAACATCTGCTCTACCGCTGTACCCCCATGCTCTTCTGTCTCACCGCTGAACCACCATCTCGCCTGTCCTAACACGTTGCTCATCTGTCCCACCACTGTAACCCTCTGATCATCTGTCCCACTAATGCACCTCCCTTACACATCTGCTCCAACACTTAACCCCCCCCCCGCTCATCTGTCCCACCACTGTAACCCCCTGCTCATCTGCCCTATCACTGTACTGTACTCTTCTGTCTCTCTGCTGAACCCCCTTCTCATCTCTCCCACCACTGTACCTCCTGCACTTCTGCCCAACCTCTGTACCCCCCAGGAACATCTGCCCCACTGCTGTACCCCGGTTCTTCTGTCCCACCACTGTAACCCTCTTTCTCATCTGCCCCACCACTTTACCTCCTGTACATCTCCTCCACCTCTGTAGCCCCTGCTCTTCTGCTCCACCTCTGTACCCCCCTACTCTTCTGCCCCACCACTGTAACCCCTGCTCATCTGTACCTCCTTTCTCCTCTGCCCTGCCACTGTACACCGCTGTACATTTTCACCACCTCTGTACCCCCTGCTCTTCTGCCCCACCAGTGTAACCCCCTTCTCATCTGGCCCATCACTGAACCCCCCTGCTCCTCTTTCCTACCACTGTAACCTCCTGCTAATTTTCCCCCAGCACTGTAACCCCCTTGCTCTTCTGTCCCACCACTGAACCCCCTTCTCATCTTATTCACTACTGTACCCCCTGCACATCTGCCCCTCCTTTGTACCCTCCTGCTCTTCTGTCCCACCACTAAACCCCCCTTGCTCATATGCCCCACTGCTGTACCCTCCTACTCATCTGCTCCACTGTTGTACCCTCTTCTCATCTATGATATGCACAATATGCAGAGTGGTGCAAGGAAGCAGAAATGAGACACATCTACCTGTCTTGGAACACTCAGTCTGCTGATCCACCTCTCACATCCACCCCACGTGCTTGTATGTGATGTCACATAAAAGCATCTGGAATGGATAAACAATGATGAGCTCAGGTCAGGGGCATTTTCTCAAAGCAGTGGTTCTGTATGCAAAATCAAGGCCCTGCAGCTGAGAAAAAGTGTGGTGCCGAGTGCCGCAACAAAATTGGGTGTGATTTTCATTGCGGTGAATGCTGACTGTGGCTTAAAGGGACACAGAGTGCAGGGGTTCAGTAGTAAGTAACACAAAGTTCAGGGGTCAGGTGTAGGTGACGTAGATTTCAGAGGTTGGGAGTAGGTGATGTAGAGGTTGGTAGTAGTAGATGATGCAGAGCTGAGGGGTTAGTAGTAAGTGACACATACACACAAACACAAAAAAAAATTATATATATATTAATTTTTACCAACAAAGTTCCCAGAAGCTCAACAGTAATTACACAAACTGTCACCTAATTGTAGTTTTCTCAATCACAGCGAAATTCCTTCTTTGAGATTGGTAGTGGCAACCAAGCGAGTCGCTTTCCTCCAGATGGTAGGTGGGGCTAGCAGGACTGTGATTGGCTTTGGCAGTGGCCAATCACAGTCCTCCTCCACCTCCTGGAAACAGGGACCGCCCCCTGAGCAGAACTGCACCCAATCTCTTCCCTATCACAAGAGCTGATGATCGTAGCCACAATAAAGTTAGATACCAATCAACGTTTCCCATCGTTTACAGTGCGTGGGGGCAGAGTGCCTTCCCCCCCAGTGCAGGTGCGGCATTGGGAAGAGTGAAATTGGAATGCATTAGCGTCTCATTGACACTTCCCTGGGCTGCTCTGCTGTTGGGGAGGGAGTCGTGTGCGGGTAAAAGAGGCTTCGCTTGCGGCACCAGTGCCAGGGGTTGCCTACCCCTGGTATAGTACAAGCTTACAATTGGGAGTGTTAGCTAATAGCTACATTTGTAGGACGGTAGCCTTTTACATGTTTTTAGATATAGTGTACATAAGAGCTCAACTTACTCTAAGTAATCATATCAATGTGTATTAAAACAAAACTTTATTTAGGTGATAATTTTATACTATTTGTACATCGGGACAGCTGTTAATGCACATTGCATACGCAGATTCTGCTTTCTACTCTGTGTTGCTTATCAGTGGCATGTGCTTTGCATTTTTTTGTCACTAACTCTGCTCCATGTCTCTTATTAATTCCCCCTGTACTTAAAATCTTATAATCACTGCCACACTCTGCTCCTTGTTGGTTATCAGTGACCCAAAGGGCCCTGCCTTTTTTATTACTGTCCCACTCTTCTCCATATCACTTACCAGTGGCATTCTGTATTTAACATTTCTTGACATTGTCTCACTCTGAACCATGTCTCTTATTAATGCCCCCTGTACTCAAAATCTATAATCACTGCCACACTCTTCTCCTTGTTGGTTACCAGTGACCCAATGTGCTCTGCATTTCTTAACACTGCCCCACTCTGCTCCATATTTCTTATCACTGCCCCACTCTGCTCCATATTTCTTATCACTGCTTCGCTCTTCTCTGTTTTTAATCAGTGCCTCCTGTGCATTGAATCCCCTGTCCCCGTACCACTCTGTTACATGTCTCCTATCTGTGGCTCTGCATCTCTAGTCACTGACTCAGTCTGCTCCATGTCTCCTGTCAGTAGCCCGCAGTTTTTTGCATCTCTTGTCACTTATCCACTCTGCTCCATATCTCTTATCCGTAGTCCACAGGGCTCTGCATTTCCTGTCACTGCACCACTTTGCTCCATGTCTCCAATCAGTGGCTCACTGTGCTCTGCATATCTTATCACTGACCTACTCTGCTCCATATCTCTTATCAGTGGCCCACAGTGCTCTGCATCTCCTGTAACTGCACCACTCTGCTCCATGTCTCCTATAAGTGCCCCACAGTGCTCCCCATCTCCTGTAACTGTCCCACTCTGCTCCATGTCTCCTATTAATGGCCCACAGTGCTCCCCATCTCCTGCCACTGCCCCACTCTGCTCCATGTCTCCTATTAATGGCTCACAGTGCTCCCCATTTCCTGTAACTGTCCCACTCTGCTCCATGTCTCCTATAAGTGCCCCACAGTGCTCCCCATCTCCTGCCACTGCCCCACTCTGCTCCATGTCTCCTATTAATGGCTCACAGTGCTCCCCATCTCCTGTAACTGTCCCACTCTGCTCCATGTCTCCTATAAGTGCCCCACAGTGCTCCCCATCTCCTGCCACTGCCCCACTCTGCTCTATGTCTCCTACAAGTGGCCCACAGTGCTCCCCATCTCCTGTCACTGCCCCACTCTGCTCCATGTCTCCTATTAATGGCCCACAGTGCTCCCCATCTCCTGTAACTGTCCCACTCTGCTCCATGTCTCCTATTAATGGCCCACAGTGCTCCCCATCTCCTGCCACTGCCCCACTCTGCTCTATGTCTCCTACAAGTGGCCCACAGTGCTCCCCATCTCCTGTCACTGCCCCACTCTGCTCCATGTCTCCTATTAATGGCCCACAGTGCTCCCCATCTCCTGTAACTGTCCCACTCTGCTCCATGTCTCCTATTAATGGCCCACAGTGCTCCCCATCTCCTGCCACTGCCCCACTCTGCTCCATGTCTCCTATAAGTGCCCCACAGTGCTCCCCATCTCCTGTCACTGTCCCACTCTGCTCCATGTCTCCTATTAATGGCCCACAGTGCTCCCCATCTCCTGCCACTGCCCCACTCTGCTCTATGTCTCCTATAAGTGGCCCACAGTGCTCCCCATCTCCTGTCACTGCCCCACTCTGCTCCATGTCACCTATCAGTGACATTCTGTGCTCTGCATCTCTTGTCATTGCTGCACTCTGATCTTTGTCTTTTTTTCAGTGACCTGCCGTGCTTTCCATTTCTTGTCACTGGCTAGCTCTGCATGATGTCTCCTTTCAGTGCCCTGTTATTACAGTTGGCAATATCCGTTTAGTACATTTATCCAATAAATGACACGCCTCCAGCAACAACTAAAAGCCTTATACTAACAACTTAGTACTGTTCCCCTTTAAAGCGGTGGTTACCATCCTCAGTCTTTCCTCAAGTATCCCCAATAGGCAATGTTTTGGTAATGTCTCTTAGATAAAATATCTCTAATAAATACAAAACAACTTACCCTGATTTAAAGCACCTGTGTAAGGTAAAGGAAAGCCTGAAAACATAACCTGTTGTGGGGATACTTGAGGACCGAGGTTGGGAATCACTGCTTTAGAGGAGCGCTCCACAAAATATCAGCATTTCTTTTTTTTAGTAGGTGTGTATGAAGTCATTCATCAGTGGCTTCTTATATCTCTAGAGCCTTTCAGGGGTGAGACCTTTGCATTTGTCTACACTCGGCTTCACCCACATATTGTAAACATTATGTAGAGGTCTCACTCTCTTGGTTAGATGTTTTATTAAATTTATTCTCCAAAAAAGGCTTCAAAAGTGTATAGCCAGACAAGTTCATAATATCTTTTTTCATTGCATCTGTGCATGCAATGCTCAGAGTGTTAGGACAAGTTTACATTGGCAGGGAACTGCAGTTCTAGCTGATATCTAAACACAAAACTCTAGGTGGCACTAAGGAAATTGCTGAAAAAATCATGCCAGATTGTGTGGAGTACTTGTATAACATATGGGTGTCATCATTTGGTTTACTTATTAATCAATATTCATTGCTAATTATAACATGACGCACCAGGAAAAACGTTGTATGTTATACATGAGACCTATTATTAACCTGCTCAAATTCAGATATAAAGCCACTAGTCTTATAAAGTTCTGATCCTTCAGGCTGCTATCTTCTGAATATGACTGACTTCCTCTTTGTAAAGCAAATCAATAAGTATTTTACAGGATTCGCAGATTTACACTGCCCTTGACCTTGCATTGAAATCACATGGAGGAGCAGTACCCTCGATCATTAGGACCCCTGTATTTAGGAAGCAGAAGGCAAACCTATTCGCTCAAGAGAAAGCCAAATTGCAAACAAACAGATGTTTACAGGAATTGGACTAACTTACTGGTGATGAATAGAAAATACAAAGCAAAAGTTCAGGGGAGTAAAGTAGCACCATTCAGATAAGAGAACAATTAGTCAAGAATCTGGCAGGTCAGACCTTAAATATAGCATTATCACCAAGATATGAGATTGTGCCCCAGCCAAAGCCAAATTTTGAAATCAAGCTGCTCTAGGCACACATGAGCAATGAATGATGATGTCCTTTTGTACAAGCTCTGCCCTTATATCATGTAATTGTTTTAGGAAAGACTACTGTTATAGAATGCACTTTTGGAGGCAGTATTATGCCTACATTTTATGCAAGACCTCAAGCTATAAGGACTGTACACACGGGCTGAATATCAGGCAGTATTGGCCAGTTCAATAGAAACCGGCCAACGTTCGGCCTGTGTGTCCGGCAGCCGGTCCAGCAGAAGCCGGCCGAACATCTGTCTTCTGTCAAAGGGGCATGACCAAAAAAAGTCTGCTGATCAGCAGCCAATGGGTGAGAACGCTGACCAGTGTGTTCTGGCAGGGGGGACAGTCCCCCTGCCAGAACACAAAAGCTCAGTGTGGGGAGATTGTAGGAGATTGTCGGATAGTTAGTACAGGATCTCCAAGCGCTTCAGTTTTTTTTTCGTTTAGCCCACTGGGTTGAACGGAAAAAAAAACGTGTATACCAGGCTTTACTTTCAGTCTTACTCAGTTATAAAGGCTCCACCCCTGTGCTGAAGATGCTTAGTATGATTTTACTGAACATTTAGAGCTTCTCACAGTGGGGAAAATAATTATTTGATCTCCTGCAGATTTTGTAAGTTTGTCCATTTACAAGGAAATTAAGTGTCTATAATTTTTTTATCATAGATGTATTTTAAATGATAAAGACAGAATATCAACCAAAAATCCAGAAAAAAACACATGATACAAATGTTATAAATTGAGTTGCAGTTCAGTGAGTAAAATAAGTATTTGATCCTCAAGCAAAACATGACTTAGTACTTGGGGGAGAAACCCTTGTTGACAAGCACAGAGGTAAGACGTTTCCTGTAGTTGGTTACCAGGTTTGCACACATCTCAGGAGGGAATTTGGTCCACTCTTCTTTACAGATGTTCTCTGAATCCTTAAAGGGGACTATACTCTCAGGGGGAAAAAAATAAAGAAAAAATAGTATAGCACATATAATTGCGAAACAAATCATATTGTAATTTAATGTTTTTAAAAATGACCTTTCCTTTTCAATCTGCAGCCACTGTAATTTTTTGAGAATGCATTGCAGTATGGCTACATGGAGTTGTTCTGCACACATAATGTGTACTGACCACTCCACAGAAACATCACTTCCTGCTTGTGTGATTGGCTCACCAATTTTCCCAGAAGTCAGCCTAAGATACAAGTCAGATTTCAGGCATCCCCTGCAACAAAAATGTAATTTTTGGAGAGATACTTTCAATAGGAAAACGTCTAAAGGGATGCAGGCCCAGCAGATTTCCTCATTAGTGCCCAGCAGCTGCACACCTGACAGTTAATTATGAAACCACTCCCATTAAACACACTCAGTACAGAGGCCCAGACAAACACACATGGATTACTTCAGAATAACAAAAGGTAGGAATCTGCAACAAAGGATGTTATAATCCTTGCAATTTATATAGATCACCCAAGGGGGAATGTTTTTTCTCAACAAAAGTGGAGTTAGGCTTTAAGGATTCTTGGCTGTCACTTGGCAACTCAAAGTTTCAGCTTCTTCCATAAATTGTCTATAGGATTAAGGTCTGGAGACTGGTTAGGCCACCAGATTTTGATAAAATCTGGATATCCGGCAGGATCAACATGTATGTCGTGCATTTATCAAATACATTTTACAAAATGCTTTTAATGGTATAGCATACAGAGCAAAAGGCTAATCGGAGAAGTTCATAATTAGGGTTTTACATAAACTAACTGTGCAGGTCACCAAAAAAAAGGACACCATCAGACACTGTCCTCTGCACCAGTATGTTGCTGACTTCAGCCACAAATGCCCAGATATGGACAGAAGAGGGAAGCAATATAAAGGAAGGTTATTACCATTTGTAAATAACGATGCTTGGTGCTACCACCACTCTCTACAGGGGTGACAGTATAGCAAATACAGCTGTATATACTGGTAATCAAACTGAAAGCAGAACTTTACCCATAACAACTTGATAAAAAAATAATGGGTTTGATTTACTAAAACTGGAAAGTGCACATTTTAGTGCAGCTTTGCTTAGAAACCAATTGGCTTCCTTTTTTCTTTTCTTTTCTTTTTTTTTTTTTCACCAAGCTGAAGTTAGAAACTGGCTACCATGCACAGCTGCACCAGATCTTGCATTCTTCGGTTTTAGTAAATAAACACCAATATTCTTTAGCAAGGGACATACATTCTACATTAAAAATTACATTACCAAAATGAATATGTGCTGTAAATTGCCTCCAGTATTTCTCCTGTTTCTTCTTGCTGGAGTCTGTCATTGTGCTGAAGCCCAGAGCCCCTAAACAGCAGTAAATCTTTAGCCTGTCAGCAGATCGGCCTCTAGCAGCTCTGATTTTAGGCACAGTGCCAAAAATAGAGAGCATCTGAGCATGTGCAGAGCAGGGTGAGACAGTGTAGCACTTATTTTTAATGTTTTGCAGAGCTAAACCTGCAAAAGGGGCCAGCATGAAGTGATCAGGATTACATTTTCTGACTTAAGTTCCACTTGAATGTATAGTCACAACATATAGGACTACTGTAAATATATGAAGCTTTACTCTAGGCACAGAAAAGTACACACACAGCCCCCCATCTGAAGAATTTCAGAAAGGTTTTACTATATACATCTTGCTTAAAGTAAAACCAGTAAAGCATTAAACGTCAGTAGAATGCTACTAGAGTGTGGCAGAGAGCCCATTTCCTGTACAGAAGACCAGTCAACCCAGCTGGCTCTGTATGGCTGAGTGATTGGTCATCTAAACACCTGCTTGTAGTTTCCTTCAGGCATAGTGCAATGTCAGTACTGCTTGAGAAGAAAGGACTCTATTGAAAGAGGCAGTCCTTGCCTCAGCCCTGCCTGCCCACTAATCGTTATTACTAGTTGATGGCTTACAGTGGTTGTAAACCTCAGACATGAAATTGAACAAAGCACATATTTCTACAGTGTTTACTTGCCTCTCTCCAAAGCACTAAGTGTCACTGATCTCTGCTGTCGAGTTCCTCTGTTATCAGCATTAATTACATCTGACAAGTTTTTCTGACACCAAGGGCTAAAAAGGTGTCAGGGGAAGGAACTCCAGCTGATTGACAGCCTTGGCTCTATTCCTGTGTGCTGTGTTAAAGGAAGTGTGTCCTTTCCCTCCAATCAGCTCTCAGAGCTCTTTTAAGGGGTTGTAAACACTCAGTTTTTCACCTCAATGCATTCTATGCATTGAGGTGAAAAACCTCTTGTAGTACACCAGCCCTCCAGAGCCCCCCTTTTACTTACCTGAGCCTGATTGTTCTTAAACCAGGAACGAGCACACCCGCTCCAGTCGGTGTCTCGGTCCTGATTGGATAGATTGATAGCAGCACAGCCATTGGCTCCCACTGTTGTCAATCAAATCCAATGACGCAGGAGCCAGGGGGCAGAGCTAAGTCCTGCTGTCTGTGTCAATGGACTCGGGAGCACGCCCACACGGGTGCCCCGAGGGAGATCGCTTCTCCAGGGCACTCGAGAAGAGGAGGAGCCAGGAGCGCCGCTGAGGGAGCCCAGAAGAGGATCAGAGCCACTCTGTGCAAAACCAACTGCACAGAGGAGATAAGTATGACATTTTTTTTTTGTTTTTTAAATCGAACATTTACATATTCTTTAACTGCACCTCCCTGCCCCCTGCTTTGTGAGTTTGTGAAAAATCCTTTTCATCTCTGAGTTTGTCTACAGGACAAGCCACTGCAAATAAACAGCTACAACTTATGTAGGAGGATTTGTTCCAGCTCTGTGTATCACCTGAGGTTAGATACTTTACTTTTTTATGCAGGGGTTTACAACCACTTTAAAGTAATGATAAGATAGCAGAAGACATGTAGTTAGGCAGGCTATGCACTGAGAACTGGCATTACTAGGCTTCTAGATGACTGGCACAGACAAGCAGGCAGAGCGGCACAAAGAACTGCAGAGCCTCCAGCCTAAACTTCCTTGCATTTGATAAGTTTGCATAAGGTTTTCCTGGAATTACAGCCGGTGTGTTAATTTAATGCTGCCAAAAATGTGACAAGAAACATTTGTTGTGAGAGATCTGCAGCTGAATCTGTTGTTCAGGACACCAGGGATAGGTGGTCCTGGATAGGAGATATGTGTCCCCATTGTTTGGGTTGTGGTCCCTTGAAGGGAGACAATGTGAATACAGTTTTGGAGTACTCAGGAGTTCTCACCCATGTAGGGTGAGGGGCAGTGGCGGCTGGTGCTAAAAAAATTTTTTGGGGGGGGGGGCAAAAAGAAAAACATCAAACGCAGCCACTTTGCCATTGATTGCAGCGACTGTGCCATCAAATGCTACCACTGTGCCATCAAACCGGGGGCCCAGTGCTGCCAGTGTGCCCAATGCTGCCAGTGTGCCAAATTCTGCCAGTGTGACAGTGTGCCCAATGCTGCCAATGTGCCAAATTCTGCCAGTTTGACAGTGTGCCCCCCGCCCGCTCGCCTTCTAGCCTGCACTTACCCTGTCCTATGGGGCAGCGTGTGACGGCGATGAGCGGGGTCCTTCATGCGTCTCCTGCACTTCTTCTCCCATTCTCTCCTCCCGTCAGGCGTCCAATAGCGGCGCCTGTTGTTTCAGCCAATCAGGTGACAGGTAACCAGACCTGAGCAACCTGATTGGCTGAGAGGCGAGTCAGTGTTAGGGAAGCGATGTATTCGGTTCCCTAACACACCAATGAGTAATCGGTGAACGCACAGCAGTGCGCCCGCTGTTTACCCTTTTGGAAGCCTATTAGAGCCCATGGCTCTAATCAGGAAGCCTATTAGAGCCCATGGCTTTAATCAGGCGCTTCCAAAGAAACCCCATCACTGTAATTCATATGCCCGGCGCCCGACAAGGGGCCGGGCACGTGAATAGGGGGCAGCAGCCGCGACCATAGATAGATTCATGCAATGCATGAATCTTTGTGAGAAAGCGAGTGACAAGAGAGGGGGGGCGCTCCTGCACCCTTTATGGACGCACCACCGCTGGTGAGGGGCTCTGGTTGGAAAGGGAAACCTGTAAGTAATTTTTCCCCTTTCAAACCAGAGCCCCCCACCCTACATGGGTGAAAACTCCTTATATGGGATCCAGAAGTCAGATGCTTAAAGCTGAACTCCAGCTTTTGTTAGACTTTACATGGCCCAAACAAACTATGTGAGACCACTGGATGTGCTGTATAAACTGTATGTAGCTGAGGCTATATACAGCATACCGCACTGTGCTCTGGGTTCGAGCCAAGATTTCCTGTCTCATACCCAGAACACAGTAGAGCAGGGATCTCCAAACTACGACCCTCCAGCTGTTGTGAAACTACACGTCCCATGAGGCATTGTAAAACTATGGCATTCACAGAAATGATTAGTCATGATGGGAATTGTAATTCCTGAACAACTGGAGGGCCATAGTTTAAAGACCCCTGCAGTAGAGTCTATCTGATTGGCACTCAGCCAGTCAGAAAAAACGATGAATTCTAGCAATGAATATAAAGCTCTCTCTGATTGGCTGAGTCAGAGGTTGGAACATCATCAGCCTGCCTCTCTGAATCAGCCAATCAGAAGAAGCACTGTATTCATTCATTGCTAAATACATCACTTTCTCTAAATGGGTGAGCGCCACTTTGATAGACTCTTTTCAGTGTTAATTTTGACATCAAATTTCGATTTCATTTTAGTTATAGTCTTTCTCTCCAGTACATTTTAGTCGACTAAAATCTAATAGGTTTAGTTAAATTTTAATGCATTATTTCTTTAGAACTGCCAAACATTAAATACTCCTGGAGTAAAAATCTAGTAACCTGTTTATTATATATGTTATTAAGGTTTGAACATGCACTACAGACACAGATTTAGCCGTTGTGATATAAATTAAATTTAATTCTAGCTATGGTCTTTAGACTAAAATGTCATTTTAGCTTTAGTCGTATTTTAGTCATCTAAATTGTTTTAGTTGTATTTTAGTCTACTAAAATAGTATTAATTTAGCCGACTAAAATATTTTAGTCTACGAAATTAACACTGACTCTATTGTGTCCCAGCTATGAGACAGGAAGTCTCGAACCTGGAACACAGTTCTGTATGCTGAAGGTAACCTCAGCTACAGTTTTATACTGCACATTCAGCGGCCTCACCTGTTGGTGAGGGACATAGTTTGTTTGGGCCAAGCTGGCCCACATGAAATATGTAGAGTATATCAAAAGATGTTCAGCTTTAAAGAGACTTTGAGTGGAAACGAGCCTCCAAACCTGATTACAGGGACTTTGGTCCTGAAAGGGTTAACCCGCCTCCAGGAGAGACCTGAAAAGGAACAGAGAGCAGTCAGCAGCTGTCTGTGAGGTGGATTGAAGGAGGAGTGTGGGATGGTTTGTGACTAAGACACTCTTCTCTTGTGACATTTCTGGACCCGAGTAGGCAGGAATTTTAAAACCCTGTTCAAGCCTGTGACAGCTGTGAGCTGAAAACTTATTTGTATGTGCCAGAGGTATGGACTGTTGAGCTTTTACGTGCTGAAGCATAGCTGTTTTTCGCTTAACTTTCGGAAAATAAAAAGTGCTGCTTTTATATACTTGGCTGGCTGATGATCTCCGGTAGTAAACTGCAGTTTAAGGAAAAAAATAAATAAAATTTCCCTGCAAGGCAATGTCATAATGTGCTAGTATGCATTGCATGCTAGCACATTATGAGAGACTTACCTTAAAATGAAGCCCTCCAGCGCCGTGTTGTCACCACTGAGAGGGCTTTCACCAGTCTTCTTATCGGGTTCGTGCTCTCAAGCTACATGAGTGGCCGGGGGGCGTGATGACTTCACGGGCTCTGAAGGTCCGGCATACAGTGAGCATACGCCGGTGATGTCACCAGCTGCCTGCCCTCTGGATATCTCCTAAACAGTGCAAGTTTAGGAGATATTCACAGTACCTACAGGTAAGCCATTTTATAGGCTTGCCTGTAGGTATAAGTATTAAAATAGAGTTTACTACCACTTTTAGGCCTTTTCAAACCAGTGAGCGTGCTTTATATAATAGAAAATAATAGAAACCTTCGCGCCAGTGGTGTCGATAGCAGATAATACATATCAATTACATATACTGGTGGTACATCTAGTAAAAAAACATTCCCAACAAAAAAGAAAATTTGTGGAAATATAAACAATCAGTGTAAGCTGCTCCCCAATTTTTGAATAATCAAAAAAATAGATAATCAAAAAAAGGAATGTAAGAAAGATAGGGGGCGCTAGATACCATAATATTCAAGTGCTCCAAATAAATATATCTCCTGCATTACCAAAAAAATGGAAATGTAAGAAAGCTAGGGGGCGCTAGATACCATACTATTCAAGTGCTCTAAATAAATATATCTCCTGCATTACCAAAAAAATGAAAATCATAGTATTGACAAATAATAATTGGATTACACATTGAAGTGCCCACAATAGTGAAAAAATATATATATAGTGATTGATTGTCCACATAAAAAAGTGATTGAAGTAGTTGAAATGATATTTTTCAATATTATCCCAATCCTGTTGCTGTAAACACAAAGTTTTCCATCACCAAGGGAAATTTAAGAAAAGGAAAACACCTCGAAGTAGTAGATATCTGCTTACCAGATACCAATGACTCCTTTAGTTAAAAAGAGAGTCACTAGCGCTTGTGCAGGGTTGTGCCTGCTCACATGGATGGCCGGACTGTGGTTGGTATTATAGGCATGGATCGTTCCCGTCAAGCTCATTCAAGATAGGATAAGGATACATAGGAAACAAAAACAGTCTCCATAGCGTAAAACCATTTATTACAAAAGTAAATAAATTAAAAAGCCAAATAGCCGCTTACATTGGTGGGTGCCTACCCGGCACTGGGGCTGCTTGCATGTCAGGGTGACTCCACAGTCAGAAAAAGCCTTTCATGTCTCCTCCATGCTGGCGTGCGTTCCAGCTAACACAGGGGGGCAGCCTGAAGACGTTCACTACGAAACGTACGTCGGAGCGGTACGTGGTCACATGTCCTATCACCCAATAACATCCGGATCCTTTGGCTGCCCCCCTGTGTAAGCTGGAACGCACGCCAGCGTGGAGGAGACATGAAAGGCTTTTTCTGACTGTGGAGTCACCCTGACATGCAAGCAGCCCCAGTGCCGGGTAGGCACCCACCAATGTAAGCGGCCATTTGGCTTTTTAATTTATTTACTTTTGTAATAAATGGTTTTACGCTATGGAGACTGTTTTTGTTTCCTATGTATCCTTATCCTATCTTGAATGAGCTTGACGGGAACGATCCATACCTATAATACCAACCACAGTCCGGCCATCCATGTGAGCAGGCACAACCCTGCACAAGCTCTAGTGACTCTCTTTTTAACTAAAGGAGTCATTGGTATCTGGTAAGCAGATATCTACTACTTCGAGGTGTTTTCCTTTTCTTAAATTTCCCTTGGTGATGGAAAACTTTGTGTTTACAGCAACAGGATTGGGATAATATTGAAAGATATCACTTCAACTACTTCAATCACTTTTTTATGTGGACAATCAATGACTATATATATATTTTTTCACTATTGTGGGCACTTCAATGTGTAATCCAATTATTATTTGTCAATACTATGATTTTCATTTTTTTGGTAATGCAGGAGATATATTTATTTAGAGCACTTGAATAGTATGGTATCTAGCGCCCCCTAGCTTTCTTACATTTCCATTTTTTTGGTAATGCAGGAGATATATTTATTTGGAGCACTTGAATATTATGGTATCTAGCGCCCCCTATCTTTCTTACAGTGCTTTATATAATGCATGCCAACGGTTGTTTGTTGTGTAGGGATGGTGCAATGCGTTGTTGCGCCTCATCCTACTGTTCACTTTTTTTCTCTTTTGTTCATTGACGGACACAACACTTCTAATCTTGACCTTAGGATTATATCACCATCTTCAGGAGTAGAACTAGACAGAAATAACAAAACAAGCACAGCACCACCTAGGGGCGATCTCTACTGGTAGTAACCCCCCACTCTGCTACAGGCAGCTCCAGTTTTTTTTCTGCCTAGTGTAGGAGAAGGACCTGGCTCCCTGCTGGGACCTGTAGTCTTTTTTTGGTTTATTTTATTTCTTTTTGGTTTTTGTGAGAATCTGCAATCAGCCGCTGCGCTGGGTCACGGGCTGGTTATTATAGATCCTGGTAGTCTCCCCAGTCTGGCCACCGAGCACGCACAGACCTGAGATCCACGCTGGGTCGGCCGCGACAAGCCCCACTCTGGACTGGGGTGGCCGGCGGGCTAGACGCCTCGCAGGGACACATATGACCAGGCACCTGACGTCTGGGTCACAGTGTCGCCATGGCCGACAGCCACTCCGCTCGTGCAGGAAGTGGATCTGTCCAGGGAGTGAGACCCGCAATCCCTGCTGGATGGCTAAGTATAAGCTCTACCAGCACTGTCCAGGCACGGGGGAGCGGCCGGGTATTCCCTGGGGTGATCGATTTTGGGGTATTTCATCCTTTCCCCCTCCCCAGTCCAGGCCCAGTGGATCGGTTGGGTATTCCCTGGGGTGATCGATTTTGGGGTATTTCATCCTTTCACCCTCCCCCCCGCCCTCTGCTATGCTGCTGGTTGCTGGGTACCTGTCGGGGGGGGTCCTCTCCGGGCGGTCTGTGTATAGGGTGCTGGGGGAGCAGCTGGCGTCTGTCTCCTTGGGTATAGCTGCCATTTTCTGTGGGGTCGGGCGCAGCCATTTTTTCGTAGTCAGCGGCCATTTTCCTGTGGTCTCAGGATATTCGGCCTCTAGTTGCGGAAGTGCGGCCAGCGGCCATTTTCTTGTAGTCGCGGTGGCCATTTTCGCATGGTCTCAGGGCGTTCAGGCTCTATCTGCGTCCGGCGGCCATTTTCTTGTAGCCTTGTGGGGAGTTTTCGGCTGGTCCTCTAGCGCTAGTCTCTGCATTTGAAGCCAGGCAAGAGTGCGGCTCTCCTCATGGTTGTCCCATCTGCGGAGGACGGACAGTACAGCACTACTCCTCAAAGGTCAAGGTGGTGAGTCCTTCTGGGGGTCCCCCAGTCTGCGGCAGCTAGGGGGGTGGTCTACCTTTCTCTTTAGTGGGTGTTCCGTCCCTGGTAGTGTCTAGTCAAGCATGGGACGCCATGACGTCTGAGGCAGGTGCCCCCCCAGACACCCCCGTGACGGCAGCTGGCCCCTCTGGGTGTGCGGTGCCCCTGGACGCTTTGTCGGCAGTCCTGGAATCCTTCCTTTCCCCAGGTTGAGGTGGCATGCGGGCGTAAAGTGGGTAAAAAACATCCCATTCCCCCTCCATCTTCTGGAGAGGACTCTGATCCGGACTCGGCTCCGCCGTGGCAGGCGACCCCTGCCTGGATGGGTTGGATGATGCGGCCCCTAATATTTCGGACAGTGAGGAGGAATACTCCGCATCCGTTGCGGCACATGAGAAAGCGCTGGTAAGTGCACTCATTACGGCAGTGCACGATACTCTAAAAATTGAGGATCCGGCAGGGGCGTCTGCAAAATTGTCGGTCCCTTTTGGGTCGCACAAGCCGGTCCGTAGCTCTAAGGTGTTTCCTTACCTGTCCTATTTCGATAAGTTTATCCACAAGGATTGGGAATGCCTGCAATGGTCCTTTTCAGTTCCGAGGCATTTTTCGGTGCGTTACCCCTTTGAGGAGAGCCTGTTGAAAAAATGGGCTTCTCCTCCGGTCGTTGATCCTCCAGTGTCCAGGTTAAATAAGGCGACCTTGATGCTGGTGGAGGGATCCCCTTATTTCAAGGATCCTGCCGACAGAAAGGCCGAGGCAGTGGCGCAATCTATGTTTACAATAGTGGGGTCTGCTCTTCGTGCTAGCCACGGATCTGGTGTCGCAGACACTTACTGAATGGGCTAAGCTATTACACCGCGAGTTGGGTAATGAGCAAGCGTCCCCAGTCTGTGTGGAACTGGCAGACCAGTTAGTGCAGGGACTTAAGTTTGTCTGTGATGTGGCCCTGGACACGGCCCTATTACTTTCTAAGGCAGTGGTCATCAACCCTGTCCTCAGGGCCCACTAACAGGCCAGGTTTGCAAGATAACTGAAATACATCACAGGTGATATCATTTGCTGCTCAGTGATTGCAGTATTCTAGTATGCATCTCCCTAAGGTAATACATAAAACCTGACCTGTTAGTGGGCCCTGAGGACAGGGTTGATGACCACTGTTCTAAGGTCTCCGTGTTGGCCATGTTTCTTCGCTGGCTGCTTTTGCTCAAGTGCTGATCGGCAAACCAGATGTCTAAGAAGGCTTTGTCAGATTTGCCTTTCCGTGGCGGGAGGCTATTTGGAGCCTCTCTGGACAACATTATTAAGGACATTAATCTAAAAAAGGCAAGGAGCCCCATCATAGGCAGGGTCGCTCCTTTTCCGCTCACAAGCGTCTTTTTTGTCCGCCCAGTTCTGCGGGCAAGCGTTCTCAGCCCACCAAGGCTCCCACGGATGGGCAAAAGCGTCCTTGGCATTGCAAGCCGAACTAACTCACGGACAAAGTCCTCTTCCGCATGAAGGCTTACCCCTGCCCGACTTAGGGGTGGGGGGTCGCCTTCGGTGGTTTGCAGACCAGTGGACTTCTCTTCTTTCTGACCAGTGGGTCTGCGAACTAATTTTGTCCAGTTACAAAATAGTTTCTTTCCTGTCCGCCAGACAGGTTTTTTCCCTCCAATCTTCATTTTCTCCCGTCTTGTCGGCAGGTCTTGTTTGGGGCGGTGCAGGACTTGCTTCTTCGGGGGGTAATAGTTCCTGTACCAGCTTCAGAAAGATTTTGGGGGTTCTACTCCAATCTGTTCATAGTTCCAAAGAAGGAAGGGGTTTGTTCAATCCTGGACCTCAAGGCCCTCAATTGTTTTGTGAGGGTACGGAGGTTCAGGATGGAATCGGTTCGTTCAGTGGTGGCTGCGCTTCATCAGGGAGATTTCCTGGCCTCCCTGGACATCAAAGACACGTACTTGCATGTCCCCATCTGCATCAGACACCAGCGGGTCCTGCGCTTTGCAGTCGGGGATGCGCACTATCAATTTGTGGCACTTCCCTTTGTGCTGGCACCGGTTCTGGCATTACTGAGACAGTGGGGGATCGCGGTCATGAGTTAACAGGATGATCTCCTTCTGAAAGCGGCGTCAGCCTCAGAACTGAGAGACGGGAGTTCGGCTGGGTGTTGAATCTCCAGAAGTCTATGTTGCTCCCGACCCTACGCCTGGAGAACTTGGGGTTGATTCTGCACTCTGCACGAGCGAAGGTTTTTCTTCCACCGATCAAACTGCAGACCCTTCACTCCACGGTGTGGTCGCTGCTGTCCCGCAAGTGGTCATCACTGCGTGTTTGAATGCGGGTTCTGGGACTTATGGTATCCACCTTCGAGGCGGTTCCCTATGCGCAGTTTCACACTCAGGGCTTACAGAAGGAGTTCTTATCCAAATGGGACAAGTCCCCGGCATCTCTGGATTGTCAGATCCAGGTGGGCCATCTGGCCAGGGCCTCACTCCTTTGGTGGTTATGGTCCCCGGCTTTACGGTCCGGGAAATCGTTTCTTCCTCTCCATTGGACGGTGATCACGACAGATGCCAGCCTGACCGGCTGGGAGGGGGTTCTGGGCCTTCGGTCAGTCCAGGGCCGCTGGACGCCGGAGGAATCCAGCCTATCGATCAATGTGCTGGAGTTGCGTGCGATCAGGTTATGCCTTTCCATTTGGGCGCTGGAGGTCTCTCACATTCTGCAGTGGGCAGAGCTTCACGTGCCGGTTCTATCAGTGGGTTCTGGGCCTTCGGTCAGTCCAGGGCCGCTGGACGCCGGAGGAATCCAGCCTATCGATCAACGTGCTGTAGTTGCGTGCAATCAGGTTATGCCTTTCCATTTGGGTGCTGGAGGTCTCTCACATTCTGTGGTGGGCAGAGCTTCACGTGCCGGTTTTATCAGCCGTTTACATTCCGGGCGTAGAAAACTGGCAAGCGGATTACCTCAGCCGTCAGTTACTGGATCAGGGGGAGTGGTGGCTGCATCCGGAAGTTTTTTGTCTCATTTGCCTGCGGTGGGGCACGCCGGGCGTGGATCTTCTGACCTCTCATCTCAATCGGAAGGTGCAGAGATTTGTGGCCAGAACAAGGGATCCCTTGGCAGATGCGTCAGACGCACTGGGGGCGCCATGGGGGCATTATCAGCTCATTTATGCCTTCCCTCCTCTCAAACTCCTTCCTCGTCTGCTGCGCCGACATGGTATAGATGGTGGCGGGCGTTCCCTGGCGGCTACCGGTGCAGGACCTCCTGTCCCAGGGTCCAATATTCCACCCTGCTTTATCGTCTCTAGCTTTAGCGGCCTGGCTATTGAAAGCCAGGTGCTGAGAGACCGGGGGTTGTCAGCTTCTGTGATTTCCACTATGTTGAGGGCAAGTAAATCCACTTCTCGGAAGATTTATCATCACACCTGGAAGGCTTACATCTCGTTGTGCGAGGCTATGGGGCAGCATCCGCGTTCGTATTCGGTGTCTAGGATCCTTGTGTTTCTGCAGCATGGGGTTGATCAGAAGCTTGCTTTGAGCACTATCAAGGGGCAAATATTGGCTCTAGCTATCTTTTTTCTGCGATCATTGGCCGCCCACTTGTTGGTGCGTACTTTTATTCAGGGGGTTCGACATATGGCTCCCCCAGTACGCCCACTGCTGCCTCCATGGGATCTAAACCTGGTACTCTCAGTACTTCAGAAGCTGCCGTTCGAGGACATTAGGGAGATCTCTTTACTCATGCTCTCTCAGAAGGTTGTCTTTCTAGTGGCTATTACATCCGCTCGGCGAGTTTCTGAGCTGGCGGCATTGTCGTGTAAGTCTCCTTATTTGGTTCTTCACAAGGATAAGGCAGTGCTGCATCTGCATCCCTCGTTTCTCCCTAAGGTGGTATCTGCCTTTCATCTAAATGAGGACATTGTGCTTCCTTCCTTGTGTCCTCGACCGTCTCACCCCAAGGAGGTCACTTTGCACTCTTTGGATGTAGTCGGATTCACTGTTTGTAACTGTGGATGGTCCAAGGAAGGGCCTGGCGGCTTCTTTGGCCACTATTTCTCGGTGGATCAGACAGATTATTGTCTAGGCGTATGCCATTAGAGGGCGGGAGCCCCGCTTTCCCGTCACGGCACATTCTACCAGGGCGGTTAGTGGTTCCTGGGCCTTCCGGCATCAAGCGTCTGTTTCTCAAATGTGTAAGGCGGCTACCTGGTTGTCAGTGCATGCTTTCACCAAGTTCTACAAGGTGGATGTTGGCGCATCTTCGGATGCATGTTTCGGCCACAAAGTTTTGCAGGCGGCCGTCTGAGGTTTTGGCTCCCTTTACGGGGGGCTCTGTTTGGGTGGAGGTTACTTTTTTCCTTTGTTTTGTGTTCCCACCCCTCGTTGTGGCACTGCTTTGGGACGTCCCTAAAGTCAAGATTAGAAGTGCTGTGTTCATCAATGAACGAAAGAGAAAACAGGATTTTTTTTTCTACTCACCGTAAAATCCCTTTGTCTGAGTTCATTGATGGACACAGCACCCACCCCTCCTGTTTGAGTTTGTACTGCTTTTAACGAACTGAGCTGCCTGTAGCAGAGTGAGGGGTTACTACCAGTAGGGATCGCCCCTAGGCGGTGCTGTGCTTGTTTTGTTATTTCTGCCTAGTCCTACTCCTGAAGGTGGTGATATAACCCTAAGATCAAGATTAGAAGTGCGGTGTCCGTCAATGAACTCGGAGAAAGGGATTTTACGGTTAGTAGAAAAAATCCAGTTTTTTTAAATACCACAAAATAACAATAAATTCTTTTTGAAGGACTACAGTGCACTGCTGTGCGGTGTAGTTTGTCACAACAAGTTGCACTGCTTAAAATACAGCATAAACAAAAGCAAAATTGCATATAGAAAAATGGGTGAGCGGCCAACACCCACTAGGCACAAAGTGAATAAACAGATATAAAAACAATAGTGTAGCGCTCAAAAAATAGTGAAAAATGAAAAATTTTAAATAAACCACTATGACAATTGATATAGAAATAATGACATAGCTTATCAGTCCATCTTGATTGAATATACCATGACGGTGTGAATATCATCAACACAAGTGTAAAGTCTAAGGTGAAAAATCTTGAAGAAAGTGCTTGTTCATGAAGTGCAGTCAAAAAAGTAAGGTTGGCACGCTTACCAGATGGGGTGGACACATGTACCTTACAGCACATAGGTCAAACAGGCATAGTGAGGACTCTGCCTCAATGTAGTAATCTGTGAGTAAAGCAGTAGGTGGAAGGTAGACCTCAAGGATAGGTGATAGAGGATTGTACTAGAGTATAAGGCCCCTTGCACATGGGACGTAAATGTAGTTTTGCCAGGTGCCCTGGTTTACTAGAAATTACATAGTAGGCCCTGTTGACTCCTCCTCCTTGCTCCCATGGGTAAAGTAAGGAGGACACTCTACATGGGGAAAAGAATGTTGGAAGCTAATTTTAGTTGTTGCCTGGAGTTCAGCTTTAAATAAAATTGTAGGTAAAGTATAACTTTAACCAAAATAAGAGAAAATCCCCCGTAGACAGTTGTCTGTGGAACAAATGTGCCAATTGGAAGATTTTCCTCTGTCACTGTTCTGGTGATACCTGTACAATACATTTTCTACCACTTATCGTCTTGGTCAAAAATAGAAGGGTTGAATCTCCCCAGCGATGAAACAAACATCAATATGACACAACAGGGAGTTGTAAGCAAGCATTCTAATGAGGACACCTGTTTTAGGTGATATCGTGATTGTATCTTTGAGAAAATTAACCAATAAAACACGGACTAAAAAAAACACACAAACATTCTCTATTTAAAAATAGAAAAAAGAGTGTGCCGCTCCATTTTTTTTTTCCAATAAAGTTTCTTTGATACAAGAAAAATAGAAAAAATAAAGTTTCATCTTAAGATAAACGATTATTTAATCTAATTGTACTTATTCATATAGTGTACATATTTGGGTCAATTAGTATTTAGGATTATACCTTTAAAAGGCTCCGTATAGGAAATACAGTATCACGGTCAGCAGTGGAAAAGCATAAAATACTAGGCAACAGTTTGTAGACTGTGCATGTAACAAAATCAAAGGATCTTGTGCTGAGCGATGATGGCAAGACAACTATTAGTGTAGCTAGAAGCGTACCAGTTTATACATCTGAAATGGATTTCAATACACAAAGAAAATGCATGCTTTTAAAGGCCCATCTGGCTGGCTGCATAATTATGTACCCAGTTAAAAACAACATTTGGCAAATAATTAGGATACAGTCAATGAGTGTAGGATTAAGACACCTGTGCCAGATTGCTATAAAAGCATTTCTGCAGTGTTAGTTTTTTCTTTTTAACGATAATTTTCTAATTTGTAGAAGGATATTCAGTTGAAGGTGCTGCAGGTTTGGGGCTAATGTGAATGCCCGTTTGAGCATTTTACATGTGTTTACCGTGCATTTTCTATGCATTTGTATGGGTGAATAAAATCAGAGCAGAAATGGATCTCAAACAAGCGTATATATACTAAGCCTTATTAGCAAAATGCTTCATGTGTTAAAAAGGCCATGGTATTACACCGTAGTCAGTCAAGCCATTTTTGCATATGTTTGTGTTGATTTTCATTTATCCAGGTCATGGTATAGCATTCAAATCAACATATTTTTGTAATGCTGAAAATGCTTCAAGGCTCATCCAAATGGCTTCTTTTGTTCAAAGCAAAGTGTCTGGAAGGTAGCCTAGCATTTCTACCCACATGGGAAACAGTCACCCTAATCCAATCACCATCATCATGAAATGTGTCAAGGCAGATGTTGAATGTCTATGAACATAAAGTTGATCATGGTGATCGGATTACGTTATTTAAAATGTGGTGTTACACAACATTTCAAACCTCTAGTTATATTCTTGGACAATCAAAATATGTTGTATCTCTGTGAATGTAAAAAAAACCCTCCATTCTTTTCTCAACATTACTACATGTAAACAGCTACCAACAGTGTTTTTTTCATTCACATATCAATAAATACACTCAGTAAATATATAAAAAATTATAACAAACAGAAGGCAAGGACTAGACACATAAACTGGTTTTGGAAGGTTAGGTAACACTATTCTAGCGTAAAGTGATCATAATAATGGAGAAATTCACCAGTAAATAGCATTCAAAAATAATGGATTATTTTGATTAAAAAAGATATATTTGTTTAGCTGGTTCTCATAATAATAACAAAATGGATCAAAACCTTTGGTAATTACTCTTACAGAACATGGTTGTTCTGGTATTAAAATGGTTGTAAACCCCATTCATGAAATTTGAACTAAGCCCATATATCTGTAGTGTTTACTTATCTCTCTCCAAAGCTCTAAGTGTCATTTCTCTCTGGTGCTTCGTTCCTCTGTTATCAGCATGAGTCACTTCTGACAAGTTCTCCGACACATGAGATAACATTGGCTGAAAATTTGTGTCGGGAGGGAGCTTAGAGGTAGATAAGCCGGGAGCTTGTCTATTCAGAATACAGCTCTGCAAGTTCCTTTGTTCCTCTGCCTATGTGGAGGGGGTTGTGTCCCTTTCCATTCAGCCCAGTGTAAGGCCAGTCTCTCCACCCACCCCTAAGTACTGCTGAATAATGAAGTTAGATTTTTAACATGATCTGCCAGTTTCAAAGGGTGTGGAAAGGGAAAGACAGCAGATATACAAGTAAAACGTATGTCAGAGGATTTGTTTAGTCTCTGTGTATCATCTAAAGCTATTCACTTCACTAGGTATATGTGAGGGTTTACAACCACTTTAACGTAAAGATTTTAAAATCAAGCCAGAAGCCCAAATATCGAAGAATTCATAATGGGTCCACCATCTTTTAAATGGGAATTTGTTCATTCACCCTATATTTTCTACCCTTTAACAGCAACTACCTCAAAGGGGATGCTAAGGCAGGCTTCAGTATTTGGGAATTAGGTTAGTCGCATTTGACATTCAAGGGTAGAGTGAAAACATATTCTCTGTGCATCAAAAAGAAGATCTACTGTAGTAATATTTTGGATAAGCCTAAGCATTTACCTCTGAAAGTCCTGAAAAATTGGAAACACCTCCTGAGGTGACTGAACATAGCAGGGCAACCCCTCCTGCAGGTACCCAATGTCTCTAAGCAAAACCTACATATCTATTTTTATTTTTTTTTTAAATATAGAAAGGTCCTCAGTGAAGAGATTCATTCATACATTTTGCCCTGGTAATCATGGTCACCAGGGCTAAAAGCTAGGAAAAATGCATATTTTTTAGTTATCACTGGGGCAGGAACAGAGGGGGGAGTCTTCCATTGTGTACAATTAACAAAAAAAACACACAAATTGCTGCACTGCTATGTTCAACTCCGATTATTTTACTAAAGCCTAGTACACACAATGACAATATCGGACAAATTATCTTTTTTTTTTTTTTTTTTTTTTTTTTTTTTTTTTTTTTTTGCATACTAGCCTCATATCAAAGACCAATAGGTTACTAAAGTTATGAAAATTCTCAGACAGAATCCAGTTTTCTGTGATGTTGTAATGTATTGTATTGTAATGTATTCTTTTGTTTCCCAGCATGCGTGGTCTTGGTTACATGATTTTTTTTCGTACAAATACTATACTAATTACACGGAAATTGTTTATTCTGTTATTGGATGGGAAACATTTTCGTGCTTGTCCCTTCAAATATGTTTATTGCCATGATCGGCTCTCGAAAGCTGTGTACTAATGAATAGATTTTCGGTTGATCGCTTCAAACACTTTTTTTTTTTTTTTTTTAAACATATTCTTATCGTGTGTAGCCTTAACTGAGATCTGCTAACACCAAATTGTGCATTAGAGCTAATAATTTTTATCTTTTAAAAAAGTTGGTTAGAGCATATTGTGATATTTGTTAGTCCAGATCACTAGCCAGGAAAGACACCACCGCTCCAGGTAGATCCACCAAGATGAATCCTTCGCCTCCAGAGAAAAAAGAGCCCCAGGTGCTGGCTAATGCATATGCAGATAGGAATGGGAGGAAAGACTCTGGACAGCGGCACTCCGAGAAAAGTTTCTTTATGCCTTTTATTGCAAACCAGGACCACAAAGTACAAACCAGAGCAGAATGATACAGGAAAAAAGCTGACACGTTTCACACTTATACTAAGTGCTTACTCATAGCTTCAGATCACTAGCCAGTCGTCTTTGTAAAAGCAAACCGTTTCAATTTCTTCAAAACAGGCAAAAAAAAAAAAAATAATAAAAAGATTTTCTTCAGCATAAAACAAACAAAAGCCGTCCCTAAACTTCTGGTTCAACACAAAGATTTGGCTCACCGCCAACATAAACCTGGCCCACCACAGGGTTTAAAGCTCACAAATGCTTCGGGGTGCAGAAAAAGATCACAGGAGTCCAGCAGCGGCTGAGCCAATAAACAGTCCACAGCCTTCATGGACATCTGCAGGCTGCTTTTTGCTCTTTTCAGCCCCCTCTCAAGGGCAGCTTAACCCTTCCAGAACCAAAGTACCCAAAACCAGGGTTGGAGGCTGTTTCCCACCCAAGATCTCCCTGAGTCTCCGAATTCCAGGACCCATACGAATACTTCATAATCTTGGGAAAACTGCAGTATTCCCCCTTTACTTGGTCACCCCAGAGCTCGTCACCCTGCATGGGCGAGAATCCCTAAATACTTCAAAATGCTTCTTGTCATCCCCTTAAAGAGACCACAGCCCATGCAGAGGAGACACATACCTGTCATCAATCCCGGGCGTCCTATACAATATATAAACCCCATTTAACTGAAATTGTATATATTGCAGTTTACTATCATTAGTTTTCCCTTTTCAGGATTTTTTTTTTCCATTTGGTAATCCTGTGAATAGCACATTTCCTGTCTGTTGGGTTTTTTCATGTCCATTACATGGTGGATTGATGGGATTAGTGGTTTACACAATAGAGATAAGGGTTCTTAGCCTATAAAGTGAAAACTAATGCAGACACAATATGTTAGGAACTAGTAAGCCGAAATATATATAATTTGTTGTGCGAGTTCGATACACTTTAAACCAAAATGAAGAAAGAAATGGCCACTATCTAACATAATTGCAGACCTTTGCACCAGCTGTTGTATATATACGTAAGGATTCATGCATGTGAGTATTTTAGCTTCCTTTCCAATTTGAACAGGGTAAAGCTTACCACACATATACTCATGTGCACTTCTGTGCTGAACTCGGGTTGCAATGTAGAGAGGGTAAGCACTGCAGCTAATCTCTGAGGGCTTAATCGGCACAGAAGTGTGTCTGTATCTGAAGCTCATCTCTGGGGGCTTAATCTGCACAGAAGTGTGTTGTAATCTGCTGAATTCTCCTCTCTCACGTGTGTTAGTGCAATGAGCTTTAGTAGACAGCAAGCTATGTCAGTAAAGAAGCGGCTAAAAACCCTCATGCATGATCACGTACAGATATCAAAATAGTTTTCTTTCAGAGCCAGTCGCAAAAAAGTACAAACTTCTATTTAAGCTTAATTGGTGTGGGATCAGCAGTGAAAATGCTAGTACTGTACTTGAAATGCTTTTTTTACTAATGGTAAAGTCATTAGAAAAGGTCAGCAAGACAGGACAAACACTTCTGCTGTATATCCCTGAGGCTTCAATTCTCAAGAGCTTTTTCCTTAGGCCCAATTTTAGGTCAAGCCCACAAGCTTTTCTTGAAGCTTGAACAACAAACATTTTGCCATTTGTCTGGACCAGCATTCAACAGTAATGTGGAAAAAAACTCAATTTCCCTCACTCAGGGCATGACAATCAGTTTTTGTGAATCGTTTCCTGCTTCCAAACAAAGTACTTGGAAAATGTGTGAATTTAATAGATTCTGTTCTGTACTGCTATATGTTTTAAAGAAAATGGAATCAAATTTTAGACCTAAAATAATGGGATTTTATGTTATGTTGTTATACGGAGATAAAAGCGTTTTTTTTTTTTTATATATATATATATATATATATATATATATATATATATATATATATATATATATATATATATATATATATATACAGTGGGGCAAAAAAGTATTTAGTCAGCCACCAATTGTGCAAGTTCTCCCACTTAAAAAGATGAGAGAGGCCTGTAATTGTCATCATAGGTATACCTCAACTATGAGAGACAAAATGTGGAAACAAATCCAGACAATCACATTGTCTGATTTGGAAAGAATTTATTTGCAAATTATGGTCGAAAATAAGTATTTTGTCAATATCAAAAGTTCATCTCAATACTTTGTTATATATCCTTTGTTGGCAATGACAGAGGTCAAACATTTTCTGTAAGTCTTCATAAGGTTGTCACACACTGTTGCTAGTATGTTGGCCCATTCCTCCATGCAGATCTCCTCTAGAGCAGTGATGTTTTGGGGCTGTCGCTGGGAAATACAGACTTTCAACTCCCTCCAAAGGTTTTCTATGGGGTTGAGATCTGGAGACTGGCTAGGCCACTCCAGGACCTTGAAATGCTTCTTACGAAGCCACTCCTTAGTTGCCGGGGCGGTGTGTTTGGGATCATTGTCATGCTGAAAGACCCAGCCACGTTTCATCTTCAATGCCCTTGCTGATGGGAGGAGGTTTGCACTCAAAATCTCACAAAACATGGCCCCATTCATTCTTTCATGTACACAGATCAGTCATCCTGTTCCCTTTGCAGAGAAACAGCCCCAAAGCATAATGTTGCCACCCCCATGCTTCACAGTAGGTATGGTGTTCATTGGTTGCAACTCAGCATTCTCTCTTCTCCAAACACGACGAGTTGTGTTTCTACCAAAGAGTTCTACTTTGGTTTCATCTGACCATATGACATTCTCCCAATCCTCTTCTGGATCATCCAAATGCTCTCTAGCAAATCTCAGATGGGCCTGGACATGTACTGGCTTAAGCAGGGGGACACATCTGGCACTGCAGGATCTGAGTCCCTGGCGGGATAGTGTGTTACTGATGGTAGCCTTTGTTACATTGGTCCCAGCTCTCTGCAGGTCATTCACTAGGTCCCCCCGTGTGGTTCTGGGATTTTTGCTCACCGTTCTAGTGATCATTTTGACCCCACGGGGTGAGATCTTGCGTGGAGCCCCAGATCGAGGGAGATTATCAGTGGTCTTGTATGTCTTCCATTTTCTAATTATTGCTCCCACAGTTGATTTCTTCACACCAAGTTGCTTGCCTATTGCAGATTCAGTCTTCCCAGCCTGGTGCAGGTCTACAATTTTGTTTCTGGTGTCCTTCGACAGTTCTTTGGTCTTCACCATAGTGGAGTTTGAAGTGTGACTGTTTGAGGTTGTGGACAGGTGTCACTGATAACAAGTTCAACCAGGTGCCATTAATACAGGTAATGAGTGGAGGACAGAGAAGACTCTTAAAGAAGAAGATACAGGTCTGTAAGAGCCAGAAATCTTGCTTGTTTGTAGGTGACCAAATACTTATTTTCCACCATAATTTGCAAATAAATTCTTTCAAAAATCAGACAATGTCTCTCATAGTTGAGGTATACCTATGATGACAATTACTGGCCTCTCTCATCTTTTTAAGTGGGAGAACTTGCACACTTGGTAGCTGACTAAATCCTTTTTTGCCCCACTGTGTATATGTGTGTATATATATATATATATATATATATATATATATATATATATATATATATATATATATTAATGGACACTATAAATAAGCAGTTATCTCACATGAAAGACTTTATTTTATTATAAGCAAAAGTATTTTCTTTTCCGCAGTTTTCCAAAATTCGGAAATTCTGTCAATTAGTTTTTTACTTTTATCATAGTTTATGCAAGAAATAATTTTAGACTGACCTAGCCAATTCAAGATTGTTTTAGTAAAGGTAGTGTAGAGTTATTTGTTAATTTAAAGTATATGGCCAAAACTGTAATTTTAAATTTTTTTTGGATAATTTAGCAAAGTGTTAAAACCTCTGTAGGTTTTTTTGCTATCAATGCCCAGATCTGACCCCTTCCAGAATATTACATCAGAGCACTGACAGGTCTCCAGCGCAAACAGTTTTTTTAGAGACTTTATGTTCTTATTATTTATGTTTCTACCTAATAGAAGCATCGAAAAGTGATGTCAGAAAAAGACCTAATAGTCCATCGAGTCTGCCCAATTTTTATTTTATTTATTTATTTTTTGTTTACTTTATTGTCTGAGTATAGATCTATGTTTGAAGCCATTTACTGTTGACTGTCTTACTACCTCTGCTGGTAGTTTATTCCAAGCATCAACTACCCTTTCAGTAAAATAATACTTTCTACGATTAATTTTGAACGTTCCTCCAGTTTTAGGTCATGTCCCCGTGTTCTTGATTTTGGTTTTCATATTGAAAAAACTGCCCTCCTGAACCTTATTCATCCCCTTGATGTATTTAAAGGTTTCAGTCAGGTCTCCCCTTTCCCTTATTTCCTCCAAACTGTATATTTTAAGTTCCTGAAGTCGCTCCCGATGCGACTGTCCCACTCCTGAGTCCCAACTCACAAGATGACCGCCACTCCTGAGTCCCAACTCACGAGATGACTGCCAGCCAGGCACCCACGCCCAGAGCAGAGAGCATAGCAGACTGTGAGTGTGTAGTACATTACAATTACAGCAGGCCTGAGGCCATCCTTCAGACCTGAGACCACCATCCAGCCCTGTGCTGTATTAAAGGCCTCCTCTGACCACTGCCAGTGGCATCCAGGGCACTGGGCATTACAGGCCATCCCTCCGACCTGAGACCACCATCCAGCACTGTGCAGCATTACAGGCCTCCTCAGACCACCATCCAGAGCACTATACAGCATTAGAGGCCTCCTCAGACCACCGTCCAGAGTACTGTGCAGCATTACAGGCCTCCTCAGACCACCATCCAGAGCACTGTGCAGCATTACAGGCCTCCTCAGACCACCGTCCAGAGCACTGTGCAGCATTACAGGCCTCCACAGACCGCCCAGAGCGGCTAAATCAGTATCTGTAAGTTTGTTCAAACCTTAATACCATAAATAGTAACATATTAGATTTTTTTACTCCGGGAGTATATAATGAGTTTGGAAATTCTAGAGAAATGCTTAAATAATGTACTACAGTTAACTAAACACATTCAATTTTAGTTGACTAAAATGATTTTATTAGACTAAAATGTACTGGAGATTTTAGTCGACTAAAATACGATGACTACAATGGGACTAAAACTAAAATGGCATTTCAGTCAAAGACTATGACTATAACTAAAACACTTGCTGAAGACTAAAATGCCATTTTAGTCCTCAGACTAAAAATAAATAGAAATTTGCTGCCAAAATTAACACTGGTTCTCACTTTACCTCCTCTTTCCCATGCCCAAGGTCAGGTTCATCCTTGCCCTTTACTCCTCTGCAGCTATGCTCTACCCACTCTACCAATTATCCCAATGGTCCCTATTTAGCCTCCACTTTTGCATGCCCAGGATCAAATACCTTTTATCTTGCCCCATGGTTTGGTATACATGTGGTATAGTGGGTTCTAAGGTTCTAAGCTCCCAGAGGTCAGAAATTGATGTGAATGTACAATATAAAAGGCACTGCAAAAGTTTTTAGCGCTATATAAATACCTATAATTAATAAATAATATAGAGAAGAAAATTTCAGATTTATGCTCTACAGGAAACCATGCATCTAACTGAAATTACTTGGATTTCCTGCTCAACAACTGTTGTATTAGTAGGTTTGCCACACAGGGAGTGCATTGTTTTCAGTAGGTCAGTTGACTCATTACCTTTACTGTGAGGAGCAGCAAAGAAGCACAACCGTTATCTATCCTTGCAGAAATTCTGTAGAAATTCATATATATATATTTTGAAGACATGCAAACAAGTTGAAGAGATTAGGCATACCCATATATGTGTATTTAAAAAAAAAAAAGTTCCCTGAAAGAGAAACTGAACTCTGAAAGCTGTGCCCACATAGGACAGGCAGAGGGGCAAAGGTCTAGTTGCCAGTATTGCCTTTAGCCCTCCTTGCTGACTTACCATGCCTTATTCCTTGTGTGGGGGCAGCCATCTTGGTAGAAGTATAGGGATTTGCTACATTTTGTCAGAGCTGCCACTCAGATGACTGTCGGTATGATATCTGATGGTGATATATTCAAGAAGCAACATAGGAGGTTATTAAAGTATATTCAGTATCCCCAGAATGAATGAAGTGGGTGCAGAGCGATGCAGTACGGATTCTTCTCCACCAAGCAGAACAGTAGTGGCACCACCCAATCTCACTCCAAATCTTATTAGACTAGAAATAACAGGTAGCAGGGCCTCTCACACTGCAGATATTCAGCTATGAGGCTGTAGAGACTGAGTACCTATTTTTCAGCCGGAATTACAGAGAAAAGGTAGATCTTTCAAGGCACTGCTTAGACACAATTACCATTTCTAGGCACGTCCTATAGCAGCAAATCCACTTTTGTAATACAGGTCAAATTTAAGTTGTTCCAGTTGCACTAAACTGATCAAGCTGCACTTAGCAAATATTCTTTCCCTTATTAAGAATTAAATACAGCACCCCTGCAGCTATTACTTGAACTGGTAGAAGGTTATGGATTTATTTGGGTACTGAAAAACCGCACATGCTGACTGCTAACATCTTTCAGAGCCCATTCACCTTCTGCGGAGCACATTATGCTCTGTATAACCTGCACTCACTGGTGTGTGAAATGCAGGGGCTATTCAATGCTTTCTTACAAGGCATTGAACTGTTTACGTTTACTTTTTTTATCGCCAAATGACATTTACTTCATTTAATTGCAACACATCGCTACAATACGGTGTAGTGCATCACAACATGCTGCATTGTGTAAAAGTGCTACTTTTTTCAGTGCACCCCAACTCGGAGCAATGTTGTGAACTAAACTAATAGGACATAGGGCAAATTGCCTTGTCTATGACAAAGGATTGTAGTGGGAAACGCTGCCCAGTGCAGCCCAGTGCATTTGATGTTAAGGGGCCTTTAGATACCCAGTAGCCAAATACCCAAACCATCATTTTTTTCATTCCACCCAACAGGTACATTTTTAATTTCCTAACAAATAACTGATTGAGAGTGAATAAATGTGTTAGCATTTTCCATGTGCCCCTTTTGGGGAGATTTTCCTTCAAGCAGATCTCCAGCTTAAAGTGATTGTAAGGATTTGTTTTTTTTTTTGTTTTGTTTTGTTTTAAATAACAAACATCATACTGACCTCCACTGTGCAGCTCGTTTTGCACAGAGTGGCTCCTAACATCCTCTTCTGGGGTCCCCCAGCGGCTCTCCCGACTCCTCCCCACATCAGATAACCCCCTAGGAGAAGCTCTCTCTCGAGAGAGAGAGAGAGGGTTACCTTGCGGGCGCGCCCCCGAGTCCAGCTTTTGGCTTCCATAGCCGCCGAATGTATGACTCGGCCCCGCTTCCCGGCGCCCACGTCATTGGATTTGATTGACAGCAGCGGGAGCCAATGGCTGCGCTGCTATCAATCTATCCAATCAAGAGCCAAGAACCCCAGGCAGAGAGACAGCGCGTCCCCACCGGGTCAAGTTCCAGGGCTCAGGTAAGTAAAACGGGGGGCTGGGGGGCCAGTCACTGCCAGGTGTTTTTTCACCTTAATGCATAGGATGCATTAAGGTGAAAAAACACAAAGGTTTACAACCCATTTAATAAAGAAAAACAAAACAGTTCTACATCTGCCTTATAAATATTTTTGAAAAATGCCCCATATACATACCTTAAATCCAGCATTTTTATGGTAAGTCACATGATGCCCAAAAATTGTCTTCTCTTTCTGTGGCATCAGTGGACAGTCTTTAAAGTGTTACTAAATCCAGGACCCTGCATTTACTATATCTAGTTTCCCACAGTACACAGAACATGGAAATGCAAATGCAATTATTTTAGTAAATATAAACTGCTAAATACCTTTTCTCATCAGCAGTATATAGCAGTCTTGTGACTTCTATCGGTGTCTAGCTGAGCACTGGTTAAAACTTGTAGGAGGAGTTTTCATACTCCTCTGACTGTCCTATGAGGCTGCATGACCCTTGAATGTCTTTTGAGCTGCATGTGTATGTCATGTTCTCGATGTTTATAGATTTACAATAAAGTATGACGTTTTTATGCTACCACTCTCCTTTCCTCTGCATGTCCCCTGACCCTCTGTCTGGACAGTGCTGATTGGCCCTGTGCTGATCACATGCACCCTCACCCCCAAAAAAACTCTAGCAATACACACCAAACTGAGCATGTGCAGAGTTCCTCCAATGCTCTGTTCTATCCGCAGATGGATTGGGGCAGTAAAATAAAGGGAGGATAAGAGAAGACAGGTTCAAATAGCCCTTTTACACAATGCAGAGGGTTAACCCCTTAGGTTCCACAGTGAGTATACCAAGCTTGCTTTACTGCATATACAGACTGATTTTACTATTGTGGGTTTAGTAACACTTTAACCACTTCAACTCCGGAAGGTTTTATCCCCATCCTGACCAGGCCATTTTTTTTAGATACTGCACTGCGTTGCTTTAACTGACAATTGCACAGTCGTGCGACACTGATAAATAAAATTGATATTATTTTTTTCCCACAAATAGAGCTTTCTTTTAGTGGTATTTTATCACATTTTATTAAGCTGACAAAGTTTTAAAAAAAAATTATATATATATTTTTTACTTTTCCCTATTAGACAAATCTAAAACAAAAAAATGTAAAAAAATCGAATTTCTTCATCAATTTAGGCCAATGTTTCCTGCTACGTGTTTTTGGTAAAAAAAGAATCCAAATAAGCATATATAGATTGGTTTGCACACAATTTATAGCGTCTACAAACTACGGGATAGATTTTTGGACTTTTTCTTTTTGTTTTGTTTTTACTAGTAATGATGGCGATCAGCAATTTTTAGCGGACTGCGACATTGAGGCAGACAAATCTGACACTAAGTGACACTTTTTGGGGGCCAGTGACACCAATACAGTGATCAGTGCTAAAAAAAAAAAAAAAAAAGCACTGTCACTGTATAAATGACAGGGAAAGGGTTAACAGGGGCAATCAAAGTGTTAAGAGTGTTCTCTAACTTGGGGGGGGGGGGGGGCAGACGCCGTTCTGTCTCTCCTGTCTCCTGTGAACGATCACAGGTGGCCAGTGGCCATCGCGTTCGCCGGACCCACTGATTGGCTCCCGCTGTGTCCCAGAGCCGAGGAGAGAAAATTTAAACCATAAAACCCTTGCCAAAGAAACCATTACTATAACCATGGGGAATATAAATAGGAGTTACACATCTAAACACAAAAAGATCAGATGGTAGACTGGCAATGTATGGGGTACAAGTGACTACTTAATATAGCCTATGAAGGAAGAATGCTTTCAAAAAATCTATATTTTGATTGTTTATTTTTATCAATTTACAGAATGCAAAGTGGGCTAACAGAAGAAAAATCTAAATCAAATCAATATTTGTGGTGACTGCCCTCCAAACCAGCATCAATTCTTCTGGGTACACTTGTACATGGTTTATGAAGGAACTCCGCAGGTAGATTGTTTCACACATCTTGGAGAACTAACCACAGATGTTCTGTGAATGTAGGCTGCCTCAAATCCTTCTGCCTCTTCATGTAATCCCAGACAGACTTGATGTTGAAAACAGGGCTCTGTGGGGGCCCAGTCATCACTTCCAGGACTCCTTGTTTTTGTTAACACCGAAGACTGTTCCTAATGACATTCATTGTATGTTTGGAGTTGTTGTCCTGCTGCAGAATAAATTTAGGGCCAATCACACGCCTCCCTGATGGTATGGCATGATGCATAAGTATACACTTGTATTTCTCAGTATATTCCCCCCAGGTCAGTCTGTCCCCAAATACAATCCCCCCCCAGGTCAGTCTGACCCTAAGTACCACCCCCCACCCCCCCCAGGTCAATTTGTCCCCCCGTATAACCCTCCCCCCTGGTCAATCTGTCTTCCTGTACAATACCCCCCCCCCCCCCCCAAAAAAAAAGAGTGCAGGGTTCATGGCTGTGCTAATCAAAGAGTGCAGAGTTCAGAGCTGCGCTTTGTTTAGAATGCAGAGTTCAGCGGGTGACTTACTAGTGTTGCTGTATCAGCTTAAACACCCGGCTTTCCTAACACTGTAGGCGCCACCTCCCTCACTTAGACGGAGATCATCCAGTGGGAGCATCAGCATCTTGCCATCGGGAAACAAAGGACGATCATTTAGACCAGGGGTCTCAAACTCAAATTGCCTGAGGGCCACATGACAAGTTTTCATATCCCATGGGGGCCGCATGCAAACTTTCAAAACAATAAACTATACCAGCAATAATATACTATACCCAGCACTGGTGTCAGCAAACGCATTATTAACCCAGCACTGGTATCAGCAAACGCATTGTTAATCCAGCACTGGTATCAGCAAACGCATTGTTAACCCAGCACTGGTGTCAGCAAACATATTATTAAACCTTAACACTGATGTCAGCAGACGTATTATTAACCCAGCACTGGTGTCAGCAAATGCATTATTAACCCAGCACTGGTGTCAGCAAACGCATTATTAACCCCCCGCACTGGTGTCAGCAAACGCATTATTAACCCAGCCCTGGTGTCAGCAAACGCATTATTAACCCAGCACTGGTGTCAGCAAACGCATTGTTAACCCAGCACTGGTGTCAGCAAACGCATTATTAACCCCCAGCACTGGTGTCAGCAAACATATTATTAAACCTTAGCACTGGTGTCAGCAAACGCATTATTAACCCCCAGCACAGGTGTCAGCAAACGCATTATTAACCCCCAGCACTGGTGTCAGCAAACATATTATTAAACCTTAGCACTGGTGTCAGCAGACGTATTATTAACCCAGCACTGGTATCAGCAAACGCATTATTAACCCCCAGCACTGGTGTCAGCAAACGCATTATTAAATCTTAGCACTGGTGTCAGCAAACGCATTATTAACCCAGCACTGGTGTCAACAAACACATTATTAACCCCCAGCACTGGTGTCAGCAAACGCATTATTAACCCAGCACTGGTGTCAGCAAACGCATTATTAACCCAGCACTGGTGTCAGCAAACACATTATTAACCCAGCACTGGTGTCAGTAAACGCATTATTAACCCAGCACTGGTGTCAACAAACGCATTATTAACCCAGCACTGGTGTCAGCAAACTTATTATTAACCCCCAGTATTGGTGTCAGCAAACGCATTAT